>NC_088113.1:5757575-6060606 GCF_036370855.1 Dromaius novaehollandiae | reverse complement strand
AAAGGCAAGATGCCCTGCACAGCAAGCGGCATCCCTCTGCCACCTGTGCAGGACAGAGCTGCCACAGCCCTCAGGTGCCTTTCGCGTGCTCTCTCTGCTAAGTTCGCAACACAGTGTTGCTGGGATAGGGCAGAAGAAGAGCCTTGCGGAGTAGGAACAGCTGAGGGATGCAGGTACTGCTGGGGGTGCAGGTACTGCCAGGGTAGCCACATTACAGCTAAGTGGTCCCTGGCCAGCACAGGCCTGGGGGCTGCCACTGACAAAGGGAAGCAGCTGAGCGGGGCAAATATGGTAGCCCAGGGTTACACTTACCCGCAGGTTACTCCCAGGCAAAGTAGCCACCCCATCTTTCCACTCCAGCACACGGACTGTGTTGCAGGTCTGCACCCCACTGATCTGGGGGATGACAGTGGCTGTGATGGGCTCATTCCCTGCTCCCCTTTCCGGCCTCTCAGCCCCTGTGCTTCTCTGTGGCTCCCGTGGGAATCGCTGGATTTCTAAGGTGCTCGCAGGAAGGTTGATGGTAGTGGCATTTGCTTGAGAGAAGAAGAAAAGAAACAACCAACCAGAGACATACAGAAAACTCTTCACAGATGCGAACAAGGCACAACGGCAGCGCGGCAGCCCCAAGCAGCACAAAGTCATGGAGAGGGGACAGTCTCCCAGCCAGGGCCTCAGTATTGTAGGCTAAAGTAGCCATGAGCAGGTAGTGTGACTCAATGGGATCTGCAGCCAGAGGCAGCTTCTGCCAGGGGGTGGCACCCACACTATCCACGTTCAGGAGGGTCTTACTTCAGCCTCACCTCAGCCTGTCCCCATGGCCAGGATGCCCAGTTGTGGCAGGACTGTAGTGGTGAGTACCTGGATCGCATCTTGCAGATCAGTTTCATTTTAAAGGAATGCTGTATGCAGGCCAGGGCCATTCTACAGTGGGAACTAAGACTCAGGGAGCAGGAAAAACTGGGAGATTTGCTTCAAAAGCACACCCTGATCTCACCTAAATGCTAACGTAGGCACATCCAGGCTGGTATGGCCTTTGCCTGCACACATCCTGAAAGACACCGGTCAGCTGGGCAAGATCAGCCCTAACACAGCAGCTCAGGCACCCAAATGCACTGCCAAGCAGGCATCCAAGCTCAGCACACTGTGCTGCAATGGAACAGCAGCCCTCAAAGATTAGGGCTTCAGTTTAAGACTTGGGAGATTTTGATCTGCCACAGAGATGGTGCACAGCTTTGCTTCCCAGGGCTTGCAAGGAACACAGGCACACATGGAGTGTGAGGGGAGCAATCCACAGTGAGAATGGCTGTGGAGGCAGCAGATACAGAGAACAATCCCACATACCTGGTATGATGAAGGCAGTCGCTGGCAGGTGGGTGCTCTGCACAGTGTTCTCAGTGGTGACCACATGGACACTAACCTCCCCAGCAGGATTCCCCTTCATGCTTCTCACAACTTCCATCTCTGCTCTGCTGTCCATCACCTTGCCCAGGCACAGAGCGTAAAACTGAAAGTAAGCAAGAAATCAAGTTGGGTAGTACAAACTTGACAAAGGAGCAAGAAAGAGACTCTGGAGGATGGTCCCTTTTCACCATCTCCTAGCAGGACACGCTGTAAGACACATTAAAGCACCACTTACTGGAGGCATGAACCCAACAGAGTGACAATCACTGCTGGTACCAACCTGATCTAGGAAAGCCTTTGCTGTGAAATCCCAGCTCAGAGTCTGCAAACATCAAGGGTTTTTTCTTACATAGCACCACCACCAAAGGAGGAGCTTGTACCACTGTGATGGGGCCTGTAACTGCTGGTTTGGGAACCCTTACCCAGGAGAAGACAGAGGTCCCTGACCTCCCCTTTTTAGTTCTCCATCTGGGCAGTTACTCTTCATTTCCTTCTAACTGGCTGTAAGACTGCATTTCACAAGTGACATGAGTTAAGCAGGAGGAGGGCATGAAGTTCATTGCATACAACCAGATTTTTCACACAGTCAGCAACATTTAACTTGTTTAGCCATGAATTTGAAGGAGCAGGTCAGAGAAAGCATGTCATGGCCTAGAGAGCACTTAAGAGGCCTTATTGGCCCTGACCAGCCTCACCTGGGGCCTGCACCCACACCGGTCCATAGGCCCAGGAGCTCTATTTAAGCTAAGCCTGCTGCCTTCAGTCCCTGCTTGAGCTATGTTAGGAAAGTATCGGTTTCCAGCTCAGCTGTGCCTAGTCATGGACTCTGATCCAGATCCCAACTTGTAGCTGACTTCCCAGCTTGACCTTGGACCTGCCTGGCAATTGCTGGACCTGATTCTGAGCTGTGAACTGACTTCTTGGCTTGACCTTGGACCTGCCTCATCACCATGAGCTTGCCTGGTGATCTGGACTCTTGGTTGAACCTGGCTGCCATCCCTTGCCTGCCTCACTCGGGTACTGTGGGACTGAGCCCTGGCTGGCAAGACTCCTGTCCTGCCGGCTGTGTTATCCACCTCGGCTCCCCATCTGCTAGGGAGCAGCCAACCCTTGCTGTGCCCTGACAGAGGGAACAGTATCAACAGAAGGCGAGCTCCAGACTAAGGCTCATTTGCAAAGCGGAGCATGAACAACATTATTTCCTGGTGTTCAGAGAGCATAAGCAAGGGAAGATTTATAATATTACTCCTACCATAACGAAAAATGCAATGTAAACACAGAGCTACAATATTAAAGACAGCAACATCACCAGATTCATTCAAGGAAGATAGGTCTCTCTGTGCCTACAGAACTTGACGGTCTAGATATCACCTCAATGCTGTTGGTCCCAGAAACTGCTAGAAACTGAGGATGCTGGGCTGGGGAAGGGTTTCAGACTTGCCCTCTTTCCTGTGCTCTCTTGAAGTGCCTGCTACCAGCTGGCCACCCTTGGAGATGGGATGGAGGCGAGGTGGCCCTGTGTGCTAGCTGGCAGGACCATGCTCACATCTTGGTTATGTTTCTGCAACCTGAATTTGAAAGAGAAGGAAGCTATGTGGAAAAGGGGAGCACTGCACTGAAGCTCTGTTAAATAAAAATATGCTAGGCTACAAAGTCCCAAGTTTGGCATTCTGAACCCTAAGACAACAATAAAATAAAAGTTTTGTTACAACCAGACTGAAGAGTGCAATGCTGGACTTACAAAAGGGGAAGAGATTTACTTTGGGGGCCAAATATTCGTTCTCCCAGAACGCTGTCAGATTTGTGACTGGAAATATTTCACCTTCAGCTGATAAAGACCTTCAACATGCTCTAGAGGCAACATCAGAAAGGCACTGCTCAGTAGCAGGAGGACTGAAAGAAGTGAATAACTCAGCTAGACACCTGACTCTAACTGAAAGCCAAAATGAAATGGGCAGCCAATCTGTTGGGATGTTTCCTAATACACACCAGGCACCTATCTGCTTTTCTAGCCACTTAAATCTGATACGTAGCCTTGATTCATCATTGGGGTCAAATGTTTCTAGGACAGCTCCTAGCTGTGTGTGGGCAGCTGGCTTTTTCTTCATTTAAAGAGGGCTCAGTACTCTAAACACCTATCGAACAGAAAGCAAGAGAGAAACAACTAGTTCCAGTGCCCAAGCTAGGTGATGCTCAAACTTGCCTCACCTCTGTACAGAAGTCTATTCTGTGAACATAATATCAAATAATAGCACAGGAAATAAAGAGCAGTAATTATCACGCATCAAACGCTTTCCAAATCTTTGCAGGGCTGCATGCTGATTATGTTCAGACTGGTTCTCTTTTGCCTTAAAACCTGAGTAAACAGAATAAATTTGGATTATAAGACTGCACCATCATTATTCCTTAAGCTGTGATAACTTAATAAGTGAGATTCAGGACTCATGTACAGGCAGCCCCTCCTCCAACAACCAAAGCTATTCCAAGGCCAAACACAAGTAATGAGAATGCTGTTGAGGTGAACATGTAAGCGCAACGTTGTCACAGCTGAAACCCAGCAACTTCCAGGGGCTCCCAGCTCTCCTCGTGGCCTGCCATGGTGTTAGACAACAACTCACCATCAATGTTTCTGGTGTCAAGCGTAGCATACATTGCTAAACCTGTAATTCAGGATTTCTTAGATTTCCCTGGCACAAACAATCTCAAATCCCAGAGTATCACTCTGGACCACAGTGCTGCAAGCCTCAGGAGCTGTGCGCGCCAAGCAGAGACTGGCAAAGAACCAGAGCTCCTTCCCTACGTCAAAGGGGCGAGAATCAGGGCTGGAGTCGGTGTTTGTAGCTCACAGTTTTCAAAACAATGACAGTTTTAAGCTCAACCACCCCCCAGGGCAGCCCAACATATTATGAAATATTTGGGGTGGAAAGTAGCATCTGAGGAAGAGAAAAGGAGAGAGAGAACAAGCATCTCTGTAAAGGAACGCAGCTGCGGCATGGCCTGCCTTAGCATTACCGTCGCAGCAGAAGTGAAGGCGCTGGCACACAGCCCTTTGGGCAACCCCGCTCCCTGGAAGCGGGACCTCTGGCAAACAGCTGGGAGGTGAGGCCCGCAGCTGAGACAAGGCACAACTGACCACCCCTGTTGCTTCAGGGTGTGAGGCCAGAGCCTTGGCAGGTACTACCACCCCAGCGGTCTTTTCAAAGGGATCTCCTGCAAGCCCTCAGATGAGGGCTCCAGTTCAGCCATGACCTCACAGCTGCCCTCTTACAAAGTTGCGGCAAAGCTGTGGGGCAATCTGCTTTTGCAAATAGCGAGGATATGTTCAGGGCAACAGGCTATAAGGGAGCATGGAGAGAATCAGCTCCCAGCTCAGAGACACTCAAAATATGCATATTTTTTCATCATAAAATTGGCTTAGAATAACCAGCTTTAAAACAATATTAACATATTGGCTTTGTGGTTTCTGAGGTTTTAAAATGGTCTTGAATTATTTTTTTGAGAATTTCTTCCTCAATCATAACAGACAACTTCTCCACCTTTAACAGCAACTGAGATGTGGACTAGTAATTGCCTCTAGTGGCAAAACTTAGCCTTCAAGAAAAAGCACCGCCTGGGATCACGCTAAAACTACAAGAGGTAAAAGAAGAGCACTGTGGAGACACAGTCAGTTGGGAGCTGCTTTCTTGGATCTTCCTCTGTCTTTTGGCATTGTGCAGGACAGATGTTTAAGCAAGAGACTGCCAGCAATGCAGAAAGCGTTTGGTCTGTGTGCACACTGGGGCACACTCGCTAACACCCCTCGCATGGGCAGGTGGCCCAGTGGAGTAAGACAAACACACATGACTGCCCTTCCGAATCTGACTGCTGCTTACAGCCCAGGAGGAAAAATGTCCTCTGGAGGTTAAATCAGTGGACACAAAACCCTTCTTCTTCTTGCATAGCTTTGCTCGGTGAGGGCTGAGGCTTAGAGTGGACTGAAGCTGTTTTCTTTGCTGTTCTCTCTGCTGAGATATTTATCAACATCACAAAACAGGGTGAAATGCCCCTTAATGCACTGAGAGGCTGTTTGTATTATACCTTTTAAAATACTGAATAGATGCTGTGAGAGAGATGGGAGGGAAGAGGGCAAGACAGCAACAAGCTGCCTTAGCTTTAGGTTCAGACACAGCTAACAAAGCAGAGACACTTGCAACTTTTCTCCCAGCAAAGTGTCCCCAAAGCACTACCCTCCCCAAATGGCTCTAGGTGACACCGTCCAGGCTGCTGCAGAGGCCAGAAAGCCTCCTGAAGCCTGGGTAGCTCCTATTAGATGTGGACCCCAGGCCACCGTGGCGAGATGGACAACGGGGATGCCTGTGTCCCACCTTACACATCTGTTGCCACAGGCAGCTGCCTACTTAGTCTGTGCCAACTTGGATGTGGGATCCAGCCCTGCATGGATTTAGGGTATAATGCAGGGTATTTTTTGCACATGAATACAAGTTACACTTAGTAGTAGCCAGAAGCATTCAAAGAGAATTGAAACATGTTCCCCAAATATTTTAAAATGTCCAGCCTTTTACGTTTTTGCATAACTAGTCTTTCCATAGCCTGGGCTGTTTGGCATTCCCCTAGAGAATGCAAAGACCGGACTAACGTCCTCCATCCTGCAGGACACTTTCAGTGACTGCAGCGGTGTCATCTTCAGGCTCCAGGGCAGCATGTCTTCATGTAGCATTTGAGAAACACTAAAAGGAACATTGCCAAGCATCCACCCCGGAAGGGACTTCCAGCCTCTGTGTATCCCAGGGGGAACCCCAAGAAGCAGCAGTCCAATCCCCAGCCCCTGCCCCAGCAAGAGTCACTGGACACAGTGGGTAAAGCTCCACGTGCCATTGCCACTCCTGGATAACTGCTGCGGACAAGGCGAGAGCGCTGCTAACACACAGATACTGCTCCCGCTACCACTGCAAGTCAGCGAAGAGCACCGGGGGACGGAGGGGGCTCGTCCCCTTCTCCTGAGCAAAGCCCCCGGGGCAGGGGGGATGGGACAGCCCAGTGCAGTCCCCAGCAAGGCCAGCTCCCGAGACCTTCCCCCGAAAGAGATCCAAACCCAGACGTCATTTTTCGGGGGTGCCGCAGCACATCCCCCACACACCTTTAGCGTAATGGTTTGTGCAGAAACAAAATACCTTTGTTGCACATAAATGTAACAGCCGTAACATGGCGCGAAGCAACCTCGCTCACACCTGCTCCGCGGGCAGAGGGAGAAGAGCCCCGGGCCCGCTCGGCTCTCGCCGGGCTCCGCGGGGGGACGCGGGGCTGCCACCGCCCGGCGCGGCCCCCGGGGCCTGCCCGCACCGCCGCGCAGCCGGCCTAGACCGCAGCGTGACCACGGGCAGCAGCCTCCCTCCTTCCTCCCTGTTAATGGCGGCCAAGCCGCGCGGCGGCGCCGGGCCGGGCCCCGGGGCTGGGCCGGGAGCCGCCACAGCACAGCACAGCGCAGCGAGCGCAAGCGCCGCGCCCCCCGGCCCGGCCCCGCAGGCCCGGCCGCGCCGCCCGGCAGCAGCGGGATCCCGGCCCGGCCCGGCCGCGCCGCCCCCCAAGGGGTGACTTTTTATAAACGTCAAAATGGCGGATTTTTTTTTCCGCTCTCTTAAAAAACACTCGCTTGCACGCACGAAACCGCCGTTTGCTCCGGAGCGGGGTGCGCGGAGGAGAAAGTCTGCCGGCATACCTCCCCCTCCCCCTCCCCCGCCGCCGCCGCCGCCGGCCCCGGGGCGCCGACGAGGCAGAGCCCCCGCGGCGCGCCGTGCCCGCCGGCCCCGCTCGCCCCCGCCGCCCGCTTTGCCCTTTGCAAGGCCGAAGTGCACAGCTGCTTTATTACCACGCTCTGCTTTTTTTCAAAGGCAAAAAACAAACGCCGAGGGAAGCGGCCGCGGTGGGGGCGCGCCGCCGGCTGCCCGCCGCGCGAGCCGGGGGGGCGGCGGCTCCGGCAACGCCCGTCCGCCGCGGGGCTTACCTAGAGCGGCGCGGCGGGTCCCGGGCGGCGGCGGCCCGCGGCCGGCGGCCCGGGCCGGGCGGGGCGCGGCGGGGCGGTGCTGGCGCGCTGCAGCCCGCCCGAGCGGCGCCGAGGCGGGCCGGGCTCGCGCTGCGCAGGCCCGGGCGCGCGGGCCCGGCGGGCGCTGGGGGGCCCCGCGGCGGGCGGGGGGGGCGGCGGAGCCCCGCGGCGGGGCGGCCCGCCGCGCTGGCCCGCACCGGCAGGGCCGGCCGCGGCGTGCGGGTGCGCGGGTGTGTGCGGGCGTGCGCTGCGTGCGGGGGGGCGGTAATTGGTCCGGTTTCAAACGTGTGGCCTTAACGAGCGCCGTCGCCATGGTAACCCGTGTATTCCTCCACGCTGCAGTGTCAATTTTTAATCCCACCGCATGATTTTGGAGGGGAGCTGCCTCGCGGTGGAAGTCGGGTCGCCATGGCGACGGCGCAGCTCGGCCCGGCCGGGCTGCACGGCCCCGGCTGGGCACTGGCGCCCCGGGGACAAGGCCACCACCTCCCCCGGGAGCAGCCAGACAACCGCGGAGAGGTTGAAACAGCTCAGAGCCAACCGCCTAGGCCGGCGGTGCCCTTCGGGCGGGGGGCCCCGTTCCTGCCCGCCCCCCGCCCGCCGCGCCCTTGTCGCTCGCTCCGGGCGCTGCCGGGATGGCCTGGCCTCTGGGAGCGGTACCCAGCAGGGCTCCGCGGCCCCCGGCAGCGCCCTCCCCCGCTCCCAGCATAGCCGCGCGTGGCTGCGACTGGGACACGCTGCGGAAGGGCCCGGCCCGGCCGCCCTGGCGTGGCAGCTGCCGTGCGGGATTAAAGGCACGCAGCCCGGCACGGACCGCCGGCGCTGGATGCATGGATATGGCGCTCACCGGCTTGGGCGCAGCCCGTGGTGCCAGCTCTGGGCAGGGAGGAGGGGTGCTGCAAGCCTCTCAGCAGCAAAGCAGCCATTCCTCCGCTTACACCCACCCCTGGAGAGCAAAAATGGCCAAGACGGGGCAGCTTTGGCAGCCGTTGGAGGCAACAGCCCCATTCAGTAATGCTGACTGACCCGTTCGTCTTTGTAACACTGTTTAACTTTGGCAGGAACAGTAAATCCAGCTCTGCCACCGCGTCTTTCATCCACCCCTTCCTATGGCAGGAGTGGCCAGGCCCCAGCAAAGGCATGAGGCTGTTTTCCCCACGCTGTTGAGAAGTCTGGGGTTGGCACTGGTGAAATTAAAGCAAATGTTGAGCTCTGGTGTCCCAGCATCTCACATCCTTGTTTTGCGCTGGGGCTTTGGAGTGGCTCAAACACAATTTTCGCTGTTTCTCAGTCTTAAAACTTAGGCTTCAAACTGGGTTATGTGGGGCAGGGGGGTTTGAAAGGTAGAAGCTGCTTTCTCTCCAAGACACCAATATTAACCTAACCCCCTTGGAGAGCAGTCAAAACCCATCACTGATGGTAACGTGTCTACCTCTTATCTAGGAGCTAAGAGGCTCCAGAGATGGAACCACTGCTCCAGGCCTCACTCAGCAGAAGAAGATATGCAAGAGGGCACATGCTTTCCCTGGGGAGAGGGGCAAGCATTGCCTACTCAGCTTTCATATGGTAGGCACAAAAAGTAGCTGGAAAAAATTAAAACAAAGTCCAAAAGGTTCACTAAAAAGCAAAAAGGATTGCTTTAACTAGCCCTTTGGCGGAAATGTAGGACTTGCTCTTGCACAGCGCCGACAGCCCAACTTCTTACTAAGAAGTGCTCTGGTCAAAAACTAGTAAAGACTATTTTTCCACCCTTCAACATTCAATGGCTACTTAGAGCACCACACAAAAAATGCCTTTTATACACTTAAACAGTGTTTGTCCTACTTAGGAATAGAAGTTGGGCTTGGAAGGAACCAGGACTGGAAACACAAGGACCAAAGTGTGCAAAAGGCTATAGACCTGCTGAGAACACCACAAAGTATCTTGGCAGGGCTGGGAGAGGAAGCTGTCTGCTAAGTGCAGGCCAAGTCCTGCAATGCTGAATTGAGTGGCAATTAATATTCCTGCTCACTTCAAGGTTCAAGCTCTTTGTTTCTGGCATGAGTACCTGCCAGTCTTTCATTGCCTTGAGTTTTGTACCCCAACATTTTTGATGCATTCAAAAAGAAAAAGATCAAATTGAGCACTCATGAAGTAATTGGATCCTGATAATGCAGGAATAATCAACAGGTATTTCCTTTGCTGCTACTGCCTTCTTCCCCCCCTTTTTAATGAACCCTCAATAACACCGTGAAGAAAAAGAAGTCACATATAAATGCTTTTATATACTGCTGTGGGAAGTTCAAATCGATTCAAATCAGGAGCAGAGTGTAACTCAGCCACTTGAAAAGCAACCCAGCATTCACCTTCTCCACTTTGGAAGCGTATCCCATAAAGTCCCTATTCCTGCCTGCACTTATCATTAAAATTCATGACTTCAGAATATTGAATTCCCTGCAAAACAGCTACTTTAGCGAAAAAAGAGAGGGTATTCCTGGTTTCACCATGGGTTTTCTGGCTGATATAGTACAAGACCATTTGATCCTTGTGTGCCTTAATTTCCATTTCTGTACCTTGGGTTGTAAAGCATCTTAACTTTTATTAATTAAAACTTAGCTCTTAGTGATGCTTTTATTTATTTTTACATGGCTAATCAGACTCCACTGTGCCACTTATGCCACTAGACCTAATTAGTGCAGGCTGCAACAGAGCTGTGCTTAACAAGAAATACCCTGGCATACACTAGGCCACTATTGATCTTGATATATTCTTCTGCTCTTCATGCAATAGCAATACCCTACAAGTGGTTGTGCTCACCTACATTCATATCCTATGCTCATTTAACCCAATAGCCTGAGACCTTACAAAGTGTGAAGCAATAGAAATGCAATAGAAATACAACTGGAATGCTTGGCTTTTATTCCTGCTACTTACTGCACAATGCACTTCAATTCTTTTCCTCGGTTTCACTGTCTGTAAATGGCTTTTACGTACAGATAACTAAAGCAGAATCATTTTTAATGATTGTCAGACAATAGGTGACACCCAAATTACAGCACATGGTAGATTACACTTTCAACTCACAGCACAATTTTTAATGAGCAGCAAATAGACCAAGATGAGATGACTTAAGAGGCTCTTTCAGAAAGCTTTCTCCCATCTTCTGAGTTCCCGCCAGGGCTTACTGCACCACAGGAGTGGCATGAGCCATAGCAGAGAAGTCCATAGCAGAGGAGGACAGAAGCAGTCATCACAGGGCAGCTGCTGCGTATCGCCCTCCATCCACTGTCGCTCCCCCTCATGTTAGCTGTACAATTTCACTGTCATACCACTATGATCACGTGAGACTGCTGCACTATTTTCCTCTCTTTCTGGTGTCGAGCAATGATGCTGACAACTAACACCAAGAGGAACAAATGCTGCACAGAGTAAAGCTTTTTACACTTTAAAACACCCATTTCCAGGAGCAACATTACTCTCTGACTAGCAGATCAGTCAGGTGCAAACATGCATTGTGGGTTACACAAAGTAGATGAGACATGATCTCTTTCACACCTACTTACCTAATGGCACTAATGTATGTTATTCATATGTACAGGATAATCTTGTTCCAGGAGCTGCACATATTAATAAGTCTACCCCAGTAAAATCCCCACCCCCAGCTCCACCCCCAGGACAGTACAGTCTTCATCTTCCAAGCACATCTGATCCTGGCTTCACTTGAAGAGCTTTCTCCCCAAAATTTGTGTGTATTTTGAACTGAAATCACTGTACTCAGTTCCTGCCCACAAAAGAAACATTTCAGCAAAGTTTAAGTTTTTGCATTACTGGTTTTGAATAAGTATTTGAGATACTTAAGTACACCTCCCTGCAACAGCCACTTTCTATGAACAAGAGGAAGAGGATGCATCCCTTGAATCAGAGGATCACATCGAATTGTATGTCCAAGCCTTGGGTGTTAGTGAGAACCATTGTGAAGTACATCTCAAAGTATGGATTAGATGTAGACGTTTTATTGCCATTGCTTTTTCAGCTGTGCAGATCATACCAATTGCTGTGATGTGTGGTTTTTTTAGGCCAGTGCACCTATGATTATCAATATATAACCAATAACATGTTACTGAAAGATCTAGCTAAAAGGGTAGAAGCTTAGGAGCAGCTTGTTTTTCATTTCAAAGTTTTAGCGGGATTTGAGCTTAATCCAATAAATTATGCAAACTGAAACAACTGAAACCTCCCCTCCAACATCTATGTACATATTTAGCAAAACCAATAATGTGTGAAAAGGTCGTGAGAGTTGAGAGCCAATATTCTGCTATTTGATTCTAACCACACCTAAACCACAAAGCAAAACATGGGGAAAAAGGGATGAACATGTTAATTGATATCATTATGATCCCCAAAAGTTAGAATTCTTGAACTGTTAATATCTGCCACTACAGAAAGCAGTATTTATATTATTTGTGCTTCTTACCTGTGTAAAATAATGGATTCCTATTCATATTAAATAGACATTATACACCGTATAATAAATACAGCAAGATCTGCTGGGTTGTGGGAACTTTACCTCCTGATGAACAGGATTTTAGTTACGCACTTCTCAAATTACCAAGCTTTTTGCACCATCTTTGAAAGACATACTGAATGTCACATCAGCTAAATTTTTGTTATTTCTAGGCTCCTGAGCAAAATTCCCACTCTTTCTAGCTTGTGCTCTTTGACTTAAGCATATATGTCACTCTGTCAACACCTTCACTACAAACCCACCCCAATGAGATTTTGGAGGAGGAGGAACTGCAAACAGTTCAAGTTATTCCATCTATGAAATAATAAATTCAGCAAGTATGTATTAAATGCTCCTCTCCATTCCTCCTGCTAACACAGCTAGACTATTGTTTTGGACATGATTTTCTCCCCTTTGTAAATTCTACTCTTCTAAGCAACGACTTCCAAACACTTGCCTAGCCCTTGTACCATGCTGTGGTTCTCTAGAATCAAATAACTTACCCCGTAAGACAACCTACCATGACACAGGCCTGCATGTCTGCCTGTTAAAGCATGTTGAGAGCAAGGCACTCTGAGGTGGGGAAAAAAAACATACTTCTGGGACACAATGACACAGGCAGTCAATTTAGATCAAGTTTGCCAACAAACTCTGAAGAATGAGTTTTGCTTAATACCAGATTTCCCTACTTGTGCATCGTATATAGTGTTACTGCCATCCAAGGGAAGAGGTGGAATCATTGTCACAGCTCCTACTTGAGAGCTAAACTGCTTGCTGCCATGCATAGGTCAAGAAAAATTTAGTCCTGACCTGATGTAGAGTAAAACCATTCCTGATAAACTCACTTTGCAGAAGCTGCTACATAGGAAGGTTTCAATTCAATTCCACAGCTTTAAGTGGCTTTATTAAGAGTATTCTGATTTACCACCTACAGGAAGTAGAAACATTTTCCTATTACTCATCAAGGTTTAAGTGAGATATACTAAAGGGGTGAGGTATTTTCACCATCTAACTTTGAAGTAGCTATTTTACACCGCATGAATTGCTAATGACTTGAGTACTGAACTTGCATTAGTGTTAAACACTAATACAGTTAGAGACTTAAATAAAGGAAGACTAGGCACAGGCTCCAAATGCGGCCACAGAGATTGTAAATTTTGCAATTTTTTTTTTTTAATAGTACACTGTTCGTTTCCCCTCCAAAATTTACTAGGCATTAACAATCTAAGACAATCCTGCACTCCATTCTATGAGAATGCATGCTTATCTTTTGCTTTTTAAGGAACAATTTTGTATTGATTTATACTAAAAGCAGGAAACAAAGTCAGGATGTCTAATTACATGAGCACATCCTTTAAAAGATGGCTACATAGTTGGGCCATTTCTCTTTTGCATAGTATTTAAAGGAGGTATTGCACATGGTTCCAGTAACAGAAAAAATCTTCAATATTTAAAGCAGTTACAAGCAAGCTGGTTAAATCCATTTTCTACAATTCAGATTGAATTGTTATACAATGCACAAAATTGCTCCCAGCTAAATACTGCTAGAGCTATAGACCCTGCCTCCAACTATTCATGAACAAAGATAACTTCAAACCACCATTTTTGTAACAATTTCAGAAAGCTAAGAATATGGTTATTAAAAACCTTAACACATGCATCGCTAATTGACATTAGAGTGATAACTTCTATGACAATGCCAAGACATTCTCAGGCTGGCACTGGAAACCAGTTGTAGAAACAAGTTATTAATATCTACAGGCATGTAAAAGAAAGTAATTGTTAATATCTTGTTTTATTACCACCAAGGCAGGACATACACACAGATTAAAAATGAAGGTGTATATACCTCTTAAATGACTGAGTTCCAAGCTTACAACTCTTGTTTTCAAGAGCACAACGTATTTTACTGAAGAACCATGGTGGATAAACTAAGAGCGGCAATTCCCCATGAACTATATGACCTGTCCCATATGTTCAGGATAAAAATGAAGATAACAATGCTTTAGTATCAGAAGTTTTAAGGGAAGTAAAAATATTTTCATGTGTAGGGTTGTAACACTTCCCCAGATAAGTTAACTAAAATGTGCATTAAACTATTCTTCTTGCACAATCCGACTTCTGTAAAAAGCCCCCAGTACTCCCCCCATTTTCATGTCCGTTGCACCAAAGATATTACCTAGAGTGATCAGAAACACAGCATTTAACAGTTTTATTATGTTAAAAATATACCTTAACTAGAAAGACAAAACCGCAGCCACTTCTTTTAAGCTTAGTCTATCCCAAATTAACTGAACAGATGAGTCACCTGTCATTCCATGTGCAGAGCATAAAACTTCAATACTAAATGCACTCGCAGAAGTGTGGAATTAATTATTCTAGGATATGTGGCAGAATATGGTTCTATGAACAGTCATGTGGAAGCTAGACTCAGCAGCTCAAATATAGGGGAAGTTTTTCAACACTTGGGATAAAAACAGCATGGAAAGCATACAATA
Organism: Dromaius novaehollandiae; assembly: GCF_036370855.1. Lineage (NCBI taxonomy): Eukaryota > Metazoa > Chordata > Aves > Casuariiformes > Dromaiidae > Dromaius > Dromaius novaehollandiae. The sequence goes on along the minus strand of NC_088113.1, from coordinate 6,046,181 downwards.
TAAAAGAAACAAGTTAACTCGATCTTTTTGCCAACATATCAAGCCATGAAATCATTCATTTTCAGGTTTCATAATGAATGCTTTCAAGTCAGGCAAAATAAAATCTTTACTTATCTTTAGATTTCTTCTTGTACAAGCATGGCTACTAGTATGAAACAGTCAAAAGCTCAAGCTTTCTGAATATGATCAAGACATGGTAAAAGCCCAAGATTATCTTTTCTAGATAAGTGTTTAGATCATGAACCAACTGTGAATCCCCAGCATGAGAGGCAAAAAAGGAATCCCATTACACTGCAATAAACACAAGAGTTCGAGTCACTGATTTAATTTTATACAAGTCAAACTACACATTGTATAAAGAGTACAAGGCAGTTCTAATGTTTGCTATTGCATGTTACAAAAATCAATTTAGCTATAAAGGGGAATTTTGGGGATGTATTCTATTCCACAATTCAAGTGAGTTGGCAACTGCGGTTTAGCAAAGCCTTTGTTAAGACTAGAACTCTAGCTCCAATAGATTACATTTCCAATAAAGTTCAAATTCACACACAATAGGATTGTAGTTCTCCTATTCTGAAGCAAAATGATGTTAACATAAATGATTCAAAGGGGAGGGAAGACAGTTCTACTTAGTTTTCATATCCAATAGATATTTAGAGGCTGACAAACCATACAAGATACTAGTGACTTGGACCACATCCAAGAGACACGTTAGTGTCTGACAGAGTGTCACTTGATATTCAAACAAAAATGTCACAAAGCTTTCATTCTTTCAACTTTGAAACCTATGATTTTCAGCAATACTGCATGACACAGGCTACAGAGTACCTTTATTACCTTTAATACAGTCACAGTATGGGGGAATGTTCTTTTGGCAAGTTGAGTTAAGAAACAGCACAAGTGCTCCAACTGGAGTTTATTGCTGGTCTAAAATCTGCCTAGTTTTGTTACACATTTATATAGTTTGCAGCCTGCTATCACAAATTAAGATAAACCAGAGAATTATCTGACCTGTCCAGCAAGGCAATCCTGCCTTTGGTAGCAAGCTGTAACCTACTAAGCTAATGATACCCATAGTTCTAAAATCATGAAAAAAATAGGAAAAATGATACTTCCAAAAAAGCCCAGATTTAAGCCTCTTATATTCAGTTTATTTTTAATATAAAAACCACTTTGCACTGAAGAGTAGTTAAGTTACTCCTGCTGAAATGCTATAAAATCAAACTTGGCTGAATTTCTACAAAAGGGGGCTTTTTCTGCTTTGTACCACCATTTCCATACAACCTCATCTGTTCAAATTTGGGATACAAATCAAACCTTTATGCCTCATTACTTAGTTCTTAGGCCATTCACTCTGCAAGAGAAGAAACCAACTTCTGAAGTACTAACATAACACTAATGGCCTGACAAGTAGGAAAATGTTCCGTAATAGTGTGCAACATAAGAGGAGAGTTCTAGTCTTAATCTCTTGAACTAGATCTTGATCGTGAGCGAGATTTTGAACGAGATCTGGAGCGGGACCTCGATGCAGCTCTTTTGGGCGGTGACTCTGAACGAGCCTTGGCAGATGGCTGCTGCTGTGGAGAATTGGAATGAGACCTACTCCTTGACCTGGATTTAGATTTAGCATCTCCTTTACCATTTTCTTTGGGAGATCGAGACCTGGACCTGGACCTGGACCGAGACTTCTCAGACTTCTCCTTGGATCTGCTGTGGGAGCGTGAACCCCTGTCAGACTTGGGTTTCGATTTGCTCTTTGATCTAGACTTCCTGCTTTTAGATCTGGAACGTGAGCGGTCTTTGCTTCGTGACCTGGATTTAGATCTTTCAAGAAAACATAGTGTTTATTCTACATGAACTGAAGTATACTTACAGCAGTTGTAAATAGTTATTAATAAGCAGTAATTCCTGCACTATCAGGAAACATCACTTACCGCGAACGGCTTTTGGAGACACTACGGGACCTGCTGCGGCTGCTCCTACTCCTACGACTTCTGCTTCTGGACCGCCTTCTAGATCGTGACCTAGAAACATTTCAAATGGAATTTGTCCCTTTCTCTTAGTCTGGTACAGCCTGCTATGCTAACATAGCAAAGGCCTTCCTGAACTTCTCAAGAACAAGTATAACTACACCAAGACACCATCAATCCAACTGAACTCACTATAGCATGTCAGTGAATGGAACGTGATGCCTCAGAAAGTTAAGTATCCCCAAACCCAGTTTCAGTATTACATTTCCTTCTACATTCCCAGGGACCACCCTATTCCTAAAATTGCAACTAACAGTAACTTAAAAAAAAAAAGTAAGTAGTAAGTACTCTTCTTAATGTAAGTTGTCTTGATGTGGAGACTAGCATCCCAAAAGTTACCTGGACCTGCTGCCAGAGTAAGATCGCCTATGGCTTGATCGTGGCTTGTCTTCAACCAGCCTGATCTTCCTTCCATTTATCTCTGTGCCATCCAGTTTGTCCAGGGCACGCTTCATGTCCGAGTAAGATCGGAACTCAATTACTCCTTCATTTGTACGTTCTTTGTGAGCATCTGCATAGGTTACCTCACCAGCTTGTCTCATGAAATCCTTTAGAGAGAGTACATGAAGAGTTATATAGCTATCTCACATTTATGCCTGTAACCAGATTAAGACAAGCCTGAACAAAGGTACAAAAAACAAATTGCATAAACAGTCACATGCAAATACATTTCAAGTACTACCTAAATCACAGTAAGTATTTATACAAAAAGTTATTGCTTTCTGCTAGTCACAACAGGCTGTACAACAGAACATTAATACATACTTTTAAATCCTGCCAACTACAGCGACTGGAAAGGTTTTCAACAATCAGTCTGTACTCTGTACGAACAGGCGGTCCATATTTATCTCTTCCAGATTGTCTCCGACTGCTATATCCGCCACCACCCCCACCTTTATTGTACAAAGAAATAAAGTTAGATTGTCTCCTAGCATGAAGAAAATAAAATGTTCTGAAAAAGTTAGTTAAACAGTTATATTTACTGGAGTAGGACTTTATTTCTCTAAGCCTCCAATAAACTTGCATTTTGCCATAATCTATATTAATGGCAAATTATACAGACTAAAATCCTACAAGTCTGTGCTCCTAAGATCTGTTAGAGAGTGACTGCTCCTTATTAGATTCACCTTGCTAAGTTTTATTTTACAGAACATTGTAAAATATAAAACTTAACTGATTACATGCATTTCTACATTTTACAAAAACGTTTACTAGTTACACTAAGTACTTACATCACAGTATGAGGTTTTTGGTGGTGGTTTGGCCACAAAACACGCAAGGTAACAGTCACCTAGTTCAGTTTAAACAGTTTTGTCTAACCCTTGGAATCCTCACCATCACCCTGCGTCTAATGGCAAAAGGCTGCTGTCGTCATGGCTTCCGGTAAGGTCAGCCAAAGGGTCATAGGGCAAGGGTCACACAATGTATGGAAAAGCCATGGCCAATCAGGAAAGGCAGTCATCTTAGCCTCAGTGGACACAGCCTCAGCCCCACTGGTCACTTTTAAATTGAAACATCAAGGACTTGTTAAAAAGTTGGAATTGAACATGCAACAATTTTAAACAACATACATTTGAATTTTTAAAACAGACAGATTCCCACCCCACCCAATACCAAGATTCTAGAGATTACTGAAAGATGAACCTTAGTACTTAAACTACAGTACTAGGTCAGTTAAGTTCTACATAGCTCAGCTCCTCAAGAAACTATACAGGTCAGCTGAATATAGTAATGCTCACAATATCCCCCACTTAGTACAGACTCCTGCTTGAAGTCCTCCCCCACCCATTACTTTATTCTGTACATTCAACTGAAATAATTTTTCACATGTAAATTCACAGCTGAGTGCTTCTACCCCAATTATGCATTTGTACCTATTAATTAGCATTAGTGATGCAACATCACCGTTTCACTTAAATGCTCTTGAGAACACTGGAGCCTTTAAGTTAGCAGAGCATAGTTTCCAATTCACAAGAAACCCTTTCTAAAACAAAGCCACAATTTTGCAGCTAGAATTGCTTCACAGTTTCACGCTCAAATTTCTTAGAGGATACCTGAGTGCAACGTGGGTGCTGGAAAAAATGTCTATAATACAAAGTCAGCTGAGCGCCTGCTCCCAACAGTGCACTAGGTATCCTCTAACACCTCGCTTGCTGAGATAGAGAAACCCCACCCCACAGTTCCACGGGACTCAGCCCCATCCACTCAGTCACCCCAGGCTCTGCCTTGCCAGCACAGCCGAGCCACCTCCCCTTGCCTCCTTCTGCCCCTTGCCCGAAGCAGCCCTATAATCAAGCAGAAAAACGGAACCATACTCACTGCGACTACTGTAGCTGTATCCGTCCCTGTCGCGGCGGGGGCCGCGGGCGTGTTCCACGATCACCCGCTCCCCACACAGATCCTTGCCGTTCAGTTCGTAAACGGCATCATCGGCGTCTCGGGAGTCCTCGAACTCCACGAAGCCGTAACTAAGAGAAGACGAAAACGGCCCGTCAGCCACAAGCCCAGCCCAGCCCTGGCCGCGCCGATGCGAGCAGGGTGGGGACGACGCGAGCGGCGGCCCCGCCTGGCTTCTCCCGCCCCCGCCCGCCGCCAGCTCCCCGGGGGCAAGGGTGGGCAGCGCCACCCACGCCGGGACAATGAGGCCGGCCCCGCAGCAGCGCCCCCGCTCCCCCCGCGCCGCCGCCATTTTGAGTCGGGCGCCACGCGGCAGGAGCCTCCGACAACATGGGGGGTGCTGGGGGGGGGGAGGGAGGACGCTCGGGCGGGCACGGCCCGGCCGCACAGGGGAGTGGGCCGCGGCGCTCGCCAGACGGCTCCCGCCCCGCAGGCCTCGGGAGGGCGCTCACCCGTTTTTGAGGTCGACCTCGAGCAGGCGGCCATAGCCGCTGAAGAAGCGCTGGATGTCCTTCTCCCGGACGTGGTAGCTCAGGCGGCCGATGTACACGCGCGGCATGTCCGGAGGGGGGAGGGAAGGGAAAGGGGAGGGAAAGGAAAAGAAAAAGAGAGGAAGAAAGATAGGGAGCGGCGCGAGGGGCGCGGAGGCCGGTGCTATAAGACCCACACAGCGCCAAAGCCGCGGCCTGCTCCGCAGCACAATGGCGCCCGCTGCCCGCGCGGCTTTTTATACTGAGGGGCGGGCTCCCGTGGAGACGTCACAGCGAAGGGGCGGAGGGGAAGGGAGACGCGAGCCATTGCGTCATCACGCTCCCCCGAGAAGGCGGTGGCGAGGTGGGGTAGGGGGAGAAGTGGGGTAGGTGGTGCGGCCTGCGCGCAGGCGCGGAGCTCGAGGGCTGCGCTCGCGAGTTGACGGTTGGAGCTGCGTCTGCGCAGAGCGTTGGCGCGCTTTGGCTGTCGGGGCGCGGCGGGCGCCGCTGCGCATGCGCGGCGGGCCTCTGCCCGTGCCGTGGCGCGGCCTGGCGATATTGCCCTGCGCCGTGCGGATAGGGAAGATGGTGGTGCCTTGATTGTTTTCTTCTCAGTCTGAGACGAACGTCCCATAAGTTGGGGTCTGTCAGGCACTCAGAGAGCAAACCTTGCAGGCTGGGATGCCCTGGGGTATCTATCTGCTTAGAGGCCTTCCAGATGCAGTTACATGGGAGTTACCACAGTACTGACCCAAGGTTACAAAGTGTTACAGTTTCCTGGCTTCCCTTTAATATCTGTTCTAAATAACAAAAATATTTCTCCCTATATGTTAATAAAACTGCTGTTTCAGTCTGCTAGGCTTTTTGCAGCAGCACTGTTTCATAGTATATGTTACTGTTTCTGTATTTGATAGATTTTAAACAACATAAATACACTATATATAAAATACTATAATATTATATATAAAATATATTTTGCATTGTATACTACACTATTCAATGATATTTCCTGATGTAAATATATTAGGAAAAAGAACTGCTGCTCCTGGATTTTCTTGTCTTAGCTGTGTGAAAGTCAGCTTACGTTGCCCTTACACTTCACTACGAGTCTCCTGCGAGCATCACTGTTGGTAATATAACTCACCAAAGACACTAAAATTGCTTTCAGATTTTCACGATGCTGCTGCAGGCCCTGAGTACATCTGTAATAAACCAATTGCTCTGTGTGTGTTAAAGAAGTGAAAATTTCTGAGTCTTACCTTTTCTCATTCCATAAAAGTTTGATTCATATAATAGAACAGAAAACAGGTGACCCCTTTCTCTTCCATTGTGGTGGACAGCGCTCAGAAGATTTCATGAATGCACTGAATGTTTTCTGTCTGCTTCAGAAAGACTTATGGAGATTATTCACTAATTTACAGACCTGTTGTATTTTTTTTCATACACTATCACCAGGAAATATTTTGATTTGAGGGTTAGTTTAGCTGTTAGCCCGAGCTATCATGGTCATCAGAACACTGTGCAGAAATTCGAAAGGATTTGTCTAGTCCTGAATAGCCTGACATAGAGGAGAGCAGCACAAGATGCACCATACCATGCCCTGAACCTACTGAGTTGGAAGATGGATCACTCAGCCTCCGTCTAGCAGATATATTCAGGGGCATGGTTGCTATAGTCACTCTATTGCCCCTCCTCAAAGCCTTTATAAGTATGTTTTCTAAGCCTGCGAAGTTCATCCTGAACTACAAAGATTTTCCGTAGTTCTTTCAAGAAAATATAACCCTTTCTGGAGAGCCCTCCATCAGTCCTCCCCTGTGACTGTCTTCTAAAAACCAGGGCCAGTTTCTGTGCAGCCCAGGTCTGGAGTTGTGCTAACAGGAAGGAAAGAGACCTCTTGAACTCTGCTAGTTAGTCTAGTTCTGGCATTTTAGGCTTTTGAAAGGGAAGGATTTACAAGTAGACTGAAAGAAAGGGCAAACACCAAGGGGAGGATTGATGACCAAGGAAATTCCAAACCGTGGGCATCAATTTCCCTTTAATGAGTCTACTTGGACCATTTTCCAGAGGGTCATGAACTAAAGCAGCCATCAGAGTTTGCCTAGCACATTTCTGAAGTCAAGATGCCACAAAGTTCCTGGGTATACAGTAAAAGCTGCCACTGCCACCTCCACTGCCACCTCCACCTGACAGTAGGCTGCTACCCCTGCTCTTTTTATAGAGATAAGGAAAATGACTGGTCAAGTTGTACTGATGGCTGAGGTAGGAACACCTGGCTCATTGGCACATGAGTTATGAGGTAGGTAGTCATGCAGGGAAGTCTTTCTCACCCCTATTATGCAGCACAGGTGTAGGTGTGGCTCATTGGTAATAAGTCTTTATCAGGGGAAACAGTTAACTAACAATGCAAACAAACCTGGAGCTGGGATACTGGCTACATGGGATTGCTGGCTACAAACAGCATTTAACCTGAGATATAGCTAAACATAAAGGCAAACCCCTGTTTAGAGTTTGCACTCTGGAAGTATCTGTGGAGTTGGAGATCTTTCTGATGCCATCACAGAAAAAGTAACTATACTGAAAGCAAGGGCTTCAGCCCAACCTGGTCCTTTAGTTCGAGTTCATTACTGCAATCATGAGTTTATCACCAGTAGGCAGTTCACACACTCTTAGAGGACTTGAGGTCCTACAGTCATGGTCTTCAACTTTTGGCTGTTCTGTGTGGAGAACAAGTTCTGAAGCACCAGCACCTGCTCAGAAAAAGGTAACTGAAAAAAGTATTATAGCTCTTTATGCTAAAATGTGATAGCATCCATAAGTCTCTTCCATGGACTGCAATAGCATTGTGCTGAGTGTTGCATATACAGAGCTAAAGAATGGCCTCTCCTACCAAGAGCTAAAGAATGGCTCCTCCTACCGAAAACTTAAAGTCTAAAAAAAAATCTGTTCTTATACGTTGTTTTTGTCTTTGAGATAACTGGAGGTTATAATATCTAATCATAAAGATCCTCTCCCTGCACAACTATATTCTGTTGTTTTCCCCTAGCTATTCTTGTAAGAGGATAATGATTCACTGACCCAAATTTAAAAAAAACTTGGATATGAGCATTCATCTGAAATTGTCTGTGCTGGCACCCACAGAATAGGAGAGCTACATGCTAACATTCAGTGGAAACAACTCAATTACATAGCTCTTGCTAAAACTTCCTGTGCTTGGTCCAAGATAATGTGTAAGCCTGTACTTAAGTTTGAGGATGAGAAGAAAGGCTAAGCCTGTTCTTAAGGGCTTCCCTATAAGCGGATGCTCTGCAGCATCAGAGCCTTAAAAAACTGCCTCTCCTGAAAGGACTGCAGTTCTTTGCCTTCCTCACAGCCCATGGAGCTTCTCTTTGGTAGGTGATGACACTCCTTTCAACATCTCTGCCCTCTTATCAGCCCTTAGTATGGGGAATTTCCTTCCCCCTTCTGACAGGAAAATAAATTCTTCATGATAAAATCCCTGTCCATGTGTCCTGTGCTCTCTGAGACCTAAATTGGTATTTATTTCACTGCTTTATAGATTGGGGTGGGGGGGAGAATATACCCAGAGAATGCTCTAGAAATGGAGAAAAAACAGTCCATTCAGCTAAGGGCCATATGGAACATGAATGAACGGAGGCAGTCCCACCACTTTCTACCCTGTTTGTTTTTATGTGTGCGAAGAATTGCACTTGTGACCTACCTATCCTGAGCATGGTGATGTCAAGCAGTAGCAAACAAATGCAAAGAAGTGAAAGTCAGTCTTCCAGCAACAAGACTGGTCAGACAATCCCATCTCCAAAAGGCAACAGCAAATTGGAAAAATCAAAAAATGAGTAAGCAGCAAAGAAGTGGAGAAGGGAGAGGAGTCTGGAAAGGGGCAGAACAGCACTATGAATGCATTTATTAGGTCAATGGACTGTGTAGGAAGGGAAAGGAGAGACAGTTGCCTAATCGTATCTCCAGTTCATCTGGGTCATTACTAGTAATGCACCTTGCTGATAAGGAGAACAGAGCTGCCGGAAGCCAGGGCACAGGGACCTCTGCAGTTCTGGAACAGTAAAGCACACGTGCAGAACAGCTCTCCATCATACATGCAGTGACTGCATCCAGTGATGGAGTTGCGCAGTTATCTCCACATGCACAGGAGCCATTTCTCCAGAGAAGTATCATTGCTTGTACTTTTTATAAGGATATGCTTTTTATAAGGATACAGAGGATGCGACCATATAACATGCGAAGTCCCCTATTCTATGGGATATTGATACACCAGAGCTGACTGGCTGGTGTTTCAGGTCTGCAGGCTCTGCAGAATTATAAATTGCAAATTGGAAGTTCAAACCTTTGGTGCTTTTTGCTGGGCATTTAAGACAAAGCGAGGAACAGAGAAATGGAGAAAGATAAATATTACAGTCTTTTCATACCACTTCCACAGTGGAAGGTGGGAGGAGAGTCATAAGAAGAAATTACACTTCATCTTTTTTCCTCCTAAGGGTGAAAGGCTCTAATCTCTTGGTACAAAGGCTCGAAGTCTGTAATTAATCATAATCTGTGAGACACAAAGCAGAGCTCTAGTAACCTTTTAGGGGTCCTTTATTGTTAGCTCAGTAAAAAATATCATATGCAATTTGTCTGTCTTGCTGAGTACTAATATTTGGCTAGTGATTATTTCTTATAATCTGTTGTCAAAGGAGCCCTCAGTGTGAAATTGATGATCTTTCTCCAATGCTGCCAGCAGCAGGTACAGCCATATGCGAGTGTCTCATGAAAACAGTATAAAATATGCATATCATGCATTTATTATGCACCAGCTGTTTGTTGCAAGACTGGCATCTCAGGATGCTGCTGTCAAGTGTCTGACAGTGTTTCCATTGCACTTCCCTCTCCCATCAACTCATCCCTGTCATGCTTCTCTCTGACAGAGAACCCACTTCTGAATCCAGCGTGCAGCTCAAATGATGCATTTTTTTTGTCATGTTTTCACACCCATTCTTTGGGTGAATCTCACAGTCACTGATACTGGAGGTCAAGTTTGAATTCATAGGCAAAAAAATATGGGTACATTCAGTTCAGGCCATTAGCGAGTGTATCCAGGTACTGTGGCACCTGAGGCCAAATACCCCATCATCAATAAAGTACTTCCCTGATGATATACTAGCATTTTCATTTTTTACATGGGAAACAGTCTTTGAGAGACATAGAAGACATGAGGTCTTTCAGCAGGTGTTTGGCAGGCCTAGAAGTGAAGCCTTGAGCTACCAAGGGCCCTGCCAATGAGACCATCTTTCCTCTCACACAGCTCCAGAGGCAAGGAGCATAGGAAGGGATAAAGTTTGCTTCCTTAGGATGGGGGGGGGGGGGTGGTAAGAAGGCAAACTGACAAAGAAGTACTGTCTTAGAAATAGGTCGTTGCAAATCAGCATGCTTTAAATGGATGATTTCCTGCTGATTTTTAGTTCACCAGCTGCATCAACCTGTTAAAACGTAAGAACTCCAAAAGCTATCATCATTGAGTCATGGCACAAACTAAAAAATGTCTCTAAATGAGCCGAAGCACAAGAGATGTTAACAGCTCCCAGGGGCTGTTGTTGAAGCAACTTACTCATCTGCTGTGCCTTCGCAGCTCCTTTAGAGCCATCACGATAGGTTAGACCAGCTGCTGACTGACAAGTGCTTCGGCCTGGGCTTTGGACCAAACTCAACCTCCTGACACATATGTGCAAAACTACTGGTGTGACTGTGACTGTTTTTGTGCATTACTTGCTAGGACATGACCTTTTCTACTACTTTTTTGCAATATGTCTTTGAGTATCCTTAAATGTCTTTGGGGTACCCCTGGGGTATAGTCTTTGAAGTGCCCAGCTCAGGACAGCAGCCAAGTGTGGATGCACACTCATTTAGTGGCTTTCAGTCTCTTGCTCCTTCCTCTGTTTCATCCCCCCCATGGACCCTCCATTTATGCAGGGGCACCCAGTATGGGTCTGAATGGGTGTTTATACAGCTAGGAATTACACATACAGGCAGAGATGGATATCCTGTGACTGTGAATGTGTTCTTTCTTCTCCCCAGCAGCACTGGTCAATGTGATGTGTACTGTTGCATCATCTTGTATGTGGTCATGGACTCAAGCAAAAATCCCTCCTCCAATTTAGATGAAGGCTCTGCTTGTGTCTAATGAAGGTCACAGGAGGAATGTCATCCATGCTGTGCCCAAATAAAGTACTAATCAGACTCTGAGAGCAAATTTCTTGTACTACTCAATTTGGGGAGCATATTTAAGGGCCTGTCATTTCAGTTCATTCAGAATGAACAGAAATGACAGGGTCTTAAATATGCTTTATATATAATATATATAATATATATGTATGTGTATATATGGAAGTATAAGATACAGCTATTTTTTTATCTCTTTATATGAAGTCTCTATATAGCTGGCACACTGCTAGTTTAATAGCATGTGTCACAACGTGCATGCGACGCGTACAGCTAATAACTTTTGGCTGAACTTTGACCAAAAACACCCTAATTTGGGATGTCTCCAAGCCTAGGTCCCAGATCTGTGCTACCTTATATTTTTAAAAGGTGAGTGCTCAGTGAATTAGGAGTGAATTTTTTGTAAATGCTTCCTGTTCAGCATTGATATCACTAAATGAGCAGGTCAAGGATTCTTGATGTATGTTTCTTTCAATGATTCTCTTGATGAAAATCTTATATTTTTCTCCTATCCCCTCCATGAACGGCATAATTTTGGGGGTGGGGGGTTTAACATTGATTCCAATCTGGCTAGCCATGTAGATCATGGAGATATTCCATATTTTGAAATTTTGATGACGTGTTTTTTCTTTCACTGGCATTTTCATGAGAAAAGTGCTTTTTTTTTCTGCCAGCCCTTCCTCATTACTGCTATGATTCTGCATGTTTTTTAGCAATTTTACTGACTGTCCAGCAGAGGGGTGCAGAAACCAATATACAGGCAGCAAACAGTCCCATTTTCCCCATTTTTGCCCATCCTGCTCTCTCAGACAGACAGCTTCCCACGTCATTCCCCAGGACGCATCATCATCCCCTGCACCCCTGCGCAGCAGGCGATGGCCCCGCCAAAGAGACTTCAAGAGCTCTGCCAACCTTGGGGCTGAGGATCACACAGTCGCAGGACTTCTACGGACGTGTCAGCTTGGCCACGGCGCTGGAGCCAGCCCTGCTGCCCCGGAAAGAGCTGAGTGCCAAGAGCTGGGGGAGAGGACAGGTGGCAGCCGTGCTGCCAGAAGGGATAGGCCCAGAGGCCTGGCAGCCATGGGCCAGTGTGGAGCTGACAGGGAAAGAGAGAAGACAGGGGTGGGAGTGTGGAGAGAAAGGCCTTTTCTGTCACTGCAAGCTGGTTCTGCTCCTGTGCCACAAGCAGTGCACTGACCAGAAACTGGGCTGGCTTCTGCAGGTGCTGCTGCCAGTGCAGGGGATGTGGCTGGGACCGTAAGGTGGTGGGTTTGAGAGGAAGAGGTGAGAGAAACCTTTGGAAGTGCTCCACTGATGCATGATGTCAAGGCAGGCTATTTTAGGAACTGACCAAAGCCCCAGCCTTTTCCAAGTGATGGATGGAAGAGCAAGCTGTCCTTGCTTGTCCTGGCCTTGGGTACACCCACATCCCTGGCCCAGAGCTGCAGGACAGTGCGAGACCCAGCTATTTCCTTGGGTTAGTATGGCTGGATGCCTTTGAGGGCTGGCGAAAGGTGGTATCTCTGTCCGCACTAGTGCAGCCAGCAAACTTGAGGCACTGGGTGCATGCATCTCTCCCAGGAGGTCTGGTTCTCTTTGCAACCCACAGGTGATTTGAATTGATCTGCCCGTGAGTGGTAGTTGTGCTTTGCCCTCCTCTTGCATCCTTTCCAGCTTTGTGCTTGTCCTTGGATGGTTGGTCTGCTTTTCAGACAGCTGCCCGTCATGTGTGTTTTCCTAACAAGACACTTAGGGGCCTTCACATTATGTCCAAATTTCCTTCTCTCCATCTGCTTTCCAGCCTCTTCCCATCTGCTCTCTGTTCCCGTCAGTCCTGGCTGAAATGTGTTACCAAGAGATGGCTCTTTGGAGATGCTGGTGAAGGGAGCCAGTTGGGGTGCCCCAATTAGTGCTCGCTGGAGCTCCAGTGCCTCCCCAGTGCCCCCAACAGCGTCAGTGCCACCTGCCAGCTCTGTGCAAGGTGGTGGCATGTGCTGAGCCTGACTGACTGCCCCAATCCTGTCCATCCCTGCAGGCAGCTCCTGTTCTGGCCCTCTGTGTCCCTGCAGCCGCCATCACAATGTGGGCAGCACAGCAAGCTGCCACGGCCGGCTGTGCCCCACTGCCTCAGCTCCCCATACGCACAACAGAGATAAGAGCACTGGCCTCTGGCACTGAGGGCTTTTGGGGTGAAGGGTGGGAAGAGCGTGGTGGCAGTGGCGGGCTGCTTGGAGGCAGGCACTAGGCTCCAAAACCATAACCCTGGTTTAAGACCAATGAGCTGCATCCCTTTATGTCCCCTCCTGGGGGACTTTTATTCCATTTTCCAGGTGTTCTCCTTGCCCCAGGGGTTTCAGCACCTTTTATTCTGCATAAAAAGCAGAAATGCTCAGGACTCCAGGAGCTGGAGCAAGCAGAGGACTTCGCAGCACTGTGGAAGAAGTGTTGACTCATTAAACTGACGTCACAGAAAACGCTCTTTGCGTTAAGGAGATTAATCACAGCTCTTTTTCTTTTAAGCCTCCTTAACTTCTGTGAATCCTTCCTTTGAATCCTTCTTTTCTATGCTGCCCATGATACTGGGTCTCCTTGGCTCAGGTTAAAGCTTATTTAGCATTAAAAAATCAATTCCAAACAGTATTAATAAAATCTGAACTCTTGTGGGCTGGAAATTCAAAGAGACCATCTCCCTAAGCGAAGCAACCTGTCAGAGGTCCTATTAAAGCACAGGGAAGGAACCAGGTTGCAGCTGGGTAGGGATGAATGTTTCTGAAAGGAGGTGGAGGGTTAAGGCTTCACACCTTTTTGCCTGGCCTGAGCTGCTAGTGCAGCTTGCGTGGGACTTGTGGCATGTGGAGGCTACCCCATGCGTGTCCTTTGCTTTGCCATCATTTTGGGCTGGGTTGAGCTGCAGCTGGGCTGGTGGGAGTCTTTTCTTGGGATGCTGGCAGGTCTTTCAGCCGGAGCATCATGATAAGGCCATGTAGGAAAGCAAGGCCCTGTTGTTAGAGACCCTGGAAAAGCATGGAAAAATCTCAGCCCCCGAGATCTAGTGAGCAGAGCAAAGAAATTGGAGAGCAGTAGGTGGGAGAAGAGGTGGATGGCAAGTGGGTCAGGTCATGCTACTCCACTGGGACAGGACTGGCAGGTGAACAGAGGTGTCCTGACACAGGAGAACCAGACTCGGCCGGGCTCAGGAATGGCTTTTGGACAAGGGCCCTGTTCTGTCTCGGTAGTGGGAGAGTAATTTGTTTGCTCAAACAAGATCTCATAACATTTCCATTAAGTCTAGAGACTAGTAACCAGTGCTCATCCATAATATCTGCTTATCCTAAAATCTAAACATCTAATGAAGGATATAAGACTTTCACACATGTTGTGAGGATAAACATTATCAAATAATTTATTCTTAGATCTTTAAACACAAGTAGAAATAGAGATTTATTCTCAGCAGTGCAGACTGCCTTCCACGAAGGATCTTGTGGTTATATCTTTGGGCTTTAAATTAAGATATCTTGAGTTTATTTTTCTCTGCCACAGCTTTATGTGATCTGACTTCAAAATTAACCTGGTATATCCAGCAAAACATCCCTGGGCTATGCATTGTTAGAGAGAGAGAGATCTTTAATGCCACACACAACTAGACAGGAGAATGACTCGATTGCAGGTAACTGCTTGCAGGATTGGGCATTCTTTTGTGTTGTGCTTACAGAGCCGGAGCTGGGAGGTGCTGCTGAAAAGAGAACATTTTTGTGCCCTTTAAATGACATAAAATGGGACAACAGCATGTTTGTGAATGATAACATTTCTGATTTTTTGAGAAAGGTTAACTTTTGTAGGAATAGTTCATTAATATGCCTTTCCACTGATTTTACTGAGTGGGTGGTTTCTTTGTTTTCTTCCATTTTGACAGCACTCCAGATTTTTGCAGAAAAAAAAGGAAATAATTTTCATTTGCTGCTTTATTTTACTCCTTTCCCACTTCTTTCTGACAAGGTTGTTTATAAGAATGGTTTAGGTTTCACTGAATCCAAACTTAAGTAAAAGATTATTTGAGAGTCAATTAATAAACTAAATCTTTTACCCTTTTTCATTTCAGTAAAACCTGAAATGCATCCACTATTCCAGAAGAAGAAAAAACTGTGTTATCCACCATGCCTGTGCTATTTGCCACTTGGTAAAAGACATTAGAGCTGGCCAGACTCCAGGCAGCTTGGTGGTGTCTGAGATATGTGGGACCTGCATACAGCAGCACAAAGAGCTCACTCAGGATCCTTGGGGCCACGGGCAGCAGATCTGTGGGTTTCAGCTGAAACCAAGTGTGGATCTTCTTCTTTCATGAGATGGCACAGAGAACCTTGCAGGGAGAGCTATGCCCATGGTGACTTTACCATGAGTTTCACCATCTACCATCTGTGGTGATGTAGGTGGTGTGCAGGGATTTGCCCACTGTCTCCATGATTCAATCCTGCTCCAACAGAGAGTCATCGTAAGTTGGGTTGAGCCCTAGAGCAAGATGTCCTGCAGTCCTATCAATCAATGCATTGCACTGCTTGATCATCATGATGACAAGCCAAGGAAAGGCCTGATTATTGGAGGGCAGATACTTAACCTTTTCTGAAAAATAGGTATCCATAGTTATTCCCTAATTCCCTAAATCACCAACCACTTCTGAGAGCTTCTTGAATGGCCTGCCTGCCACTCTTGTGTAGTGGTCCTTGGGAATGAAGGCTTGAGCCAGCTAAGATGAGATTTAGGTGCAATTTGGCTAGCTGAATCTAAGCCTTCAAGTCCTTACAGTGAATCTGACCTGTGAGGATGCACTTACTATGGAAAGTTGCCCCAGGCCAGGCCTTTATGCAGCCCTGGCCTATAGCCCCTATATGAAACACATAGGTTTCATATAGGGTGGATACAGACAGGCAGAGACAGGGATGTACCGAAAAAATAAGAACACACAAGCATGGTGAAAAGTGGTGGTTTCAAGGCATTAGAGCTGAAGACACGTCACGTAGGGACTGTGGGACAGAAAAGTTAATTTTGTCTGGGCAATACAGGAGCTAGGCTGGAGTGGCTGCATTTCAACCCTGCACTCCCATATGCTTAGACAAGGAGAGCTATGTGAAGGCAAGCCAGAAACTGGCCTGGACCCAGCACATCCTTTGCTCTCTCTGAGATAAGATATTCCTCAGGTGGACATAAGGGTTAATTTCAGCCCAAAAGGTGGCACTTCCACAAGCAAAAAAGGGTGGCAAAATGAAAAAAGCAATCAGCATCTCTCCCAGCTAATTACCCATGACCTTCTCTAGCAGTTCCTCTACTCTTGTTTATCACTCTGGAAGCATCAGCACCTTCTAATAATGCTGGAGTTGCTGGGGGGAGCAGTGTTGGAAAATAGATTGCTTGGGCTGATGCTATCCCATTTGCAAGCATTTAGTCTCCTCCTATGAAACCTTCTGCTGGCACAAGGGGCTGGGTCAGCAGTGACTGAAATCTGTGCAGCTCCTAGCAAGCCAGATAGACAATGCTGGGCTTCCTCCCCACCGCAACCCACATTGCAAGAGTGGACCAGTTCGAGATGTACAGTGGGGCAAAAGAAGTCACACTTGCAGATCTGGTCTGCTCTCATTGCTGCTGCCCTGGATGCTGGCAGCACACTGGAAGACCAGGCGTGGGCTGGGACTTTGTAGTGCACGGTGCTATACAAACCCAGAACAAGATGTTCAGTATGAAGTCTAAGTAGAGGAAACCTGACAATCAGCTGCAAACATGAGCTCTGTCCTCCAGGGGATAATATAAAGGCTTTCTCCAAATCCCTTAGACAGGTTTCCCTTAGACAAGGAAAAGATTTTCCTGACTGGGATTGAGCCCTTTGTATTAGAGAGTTTGGGCATAGTTCTTCCATCCAAACAATTGCTGGCTGCTGAATCCGTCCTTATTTAACCACTCGACATGGGTTTCTCTCGTCATGTCCCCACTGCTCTCTCTTGTGATGGGCTTGGAGTAGCAGCCACAGCCTTATCTCTAAAACAAGGTGCATTTTTTGGATTACCCTAGAGTGTCGCCTGCAAGGTGCAGTGTGCTGACAGTGAACAGCATTGACTTCTCCAGGTGATGGAACAAGCAGCGAGACTGGAGTTGCTTGCTTCTCCAGTACCAAGCAGATAGGACCTGTCAGAGGAGCCTGTGGTTCCTCCAGCTGCCATCCAGCTGCTACTGACACCAGAGCATCCCAAACGCTTTGAAGAGGTAGCAGAACTTATTAAAGAAGCATGTTCCTCATGGGTAAAAAGAAAGCAAGGTAGGGTAATAGGGAGGGTAGGTAATGATCTAGGAGTTAGCCTGTTTAGGACTGTTGAATCGCCAGGCTCCTGACCTCCTGATTATCTTTCCTACATCTTTGCCTCCTGTGGCTGGTGCTTAGGAGAGGAGCACAAGTCAGAGGGCCTGCTCTCAGGTGCAGTGGGCACAGAAAGCTGTTGCCATGCAGAGCTTTCCTTGGGATTTAGGAGACTGTGGCACCCTGAAACCCTGCTGGGCAGGAACCCCACTCCCCAGCAAGGAGTGGGTCTGAGTACAAGACGTCAATGTGAAGACCACAAAGGAGGGATTTCATTCCCGTTGCTGCAAAAGGTGTGCCCAGGTGGGTCTCTGTGTTGCCCCCACTCCAGTGGGAGGATGGCAGAGGTGGTGGAGGGCTTCTGGGTTCAGGCAAGCAGCAGCTGCTTTGCCTTTGGCTGCAGCAGGTGGGGAGTTTGAGGAAGGTTTCCTGAGAGAAGGGGACTTTCTTTTGGCCATCAGCCTTACCCCAAATCTAGGCTATTGATTACAGGAGTCAAAGAGAGATATGCCTGGGAGGGTTGAGTTTGGAGCAGAGTCCTACTCTCTATAACTGACTAAGGCACTCACCAGAGGCACCTGGAAAACAGGCACGCAGGGTGTATGGGGACCTACCACTCTCTGGATCTCTTGGGCTCTCCAGAGCAGAAACCAGCTGGTCTTTGCTCTTGTGGACAGGGCGCGGGGATCCCCAGGGCCCCAGCATCCCCAGGTTATGGGGAGTTCTGGATGTGCAGAGGCTGGAGGGATATTGGAGGAGTTAGGACAAGCCTAAGAGATGCCCATCTGAACAGCAAATGCTAAGCAGACAGTCTGTTGCTGAGGCATGAACCACAGGCATTGCCAGGGACCCAGCAGGATGCACAAGTTTCTGGGTCTGTTGCGAAGACATGAATAGCGGTAGCAGCAAGCCCTGGCATGGAGAGAGAAGCCAAAGCAGCGCTGCAGACCTTGCCCTGGCTTTGCACACAAAGTCCCAGTGTATGGGCCAGGGATGCATCAGCGGCCTCAGCAGGCATATGCCCCTTTGCCAGCAGCAGACCATCCCTGAATGCTGGTGCTTTGCACCCTCCTGTTGCTGCCTATCTAGTCTGAGAGATCAGCACATCGTGGCTAAGGAGGGCTGTCCTCTCCCTGCTGGGGCTGGCCATAGAGCTTTCGGGACAGTGGTGACCATGCACCTCCCTCAACCTGCTGGCAATGCTCTTCCTGACGCATGCCAGGAGGTGCTTGGCCTTCTTTGCCATGGGGGCACATTTCTGGCTCATATGCAACTTGTTTTTCACCACGCCCCCCAGGTCCTTTTCTGCCAAGCTGCTTTCCAGACAGTTGGCCCCCAGCATGTACTGGTGCATGGGATTATTCCTCCGCAGGTGCAGGACTTGGGATCTGCATTTACCGAACTTCATGAGGTTCCTATCTGCCCATTTCTCCAGCCTGTCAAGGTCCAAAATATTGGAGGCCTCTCTGCTGCCTGCATATGGGGCCATGGGTGGTGGGCCAGGAACGCGGAGCTGTTCTCACCCCCTTTCCTAGAGGTGGCTGAGTGCAGTGCTGGGCAATGAGCAGTTCCCCGTCGTCCCGCAGACACTTCACTGGATGACAGTCCAGGGGTAGGAAAACCAACCTGGCATTAGCCCAGGGCCCTGTGGAAACCAGGCAGAGGGATGGCTTAGCGGCCAGGTGGATGGGCTGAAGAGAGATGGGCACTGGGGTAGGAGACACACCAAGGGGAGTTGAGGGAGTGCATAGATTTCTGCTAATCTTCAGAGGCATCTGTATTGATTGTCTCCCCCAGTGATCACCCAACAGAGAAAGCATGCAGAAGTAATTGAGGTAGCAGTTTTATTATTTGAGCTGCAATATTTTTTCCCTGTGTAGAGAAGAAGGGACAGGAAAACAACAGCTCAGTCTGTCCCATCCCATTGACACATTGAGTCCTTGCTGTCACAGCCTGCAGATCCACTCTTTCAATGACTATCACAATCCAGGGGATTTGCCTGGGTTTATTGTTCCCTGGCAGATCACTGGAGAAGTCAGCTTCTTTGGGATTGATTTGGGCTCAGGTCATTTTTTTGTCTGCTTTTTGCCCCTGCCCCTTTCCCCACCAAAGAGCTTATCTTGTTGCTAACGCTAGCCTGCTTCTGTATGATCAGCTCTTACCAGGGACCTAGCAGTGCCTGTCTGACAGCTCACATTTAGCAGCACTTGAGAAGACAGCGAGTCTATCAGCTGGGAGCATCCTCAGATGAGCCACTTCACGTCAGGCAGAGACATGAGGACCTATTCTTCTTAAACTCCTCTTTGCCTCTCATGCCTGGATCCATCTAAACCTATTTCCACAAATCTGGCTGGGACTTTATTCAAAGTCCCATTCCCACTGAGCTTGCTGTAGCCAAAGGCAGCTCAACTGTTTTGCACACCAGGTCTGCAGTCTCAGGTGAGGTGTGGGCAAAGCCGGGAACAGCCAAGTGGCAGCCAACATGGTTCAGAAGGTTTGGCTGGTGTCTCAGAGCTGCAGGGCCATCTGCAGACATGCCGTCAGACAGCTTGCGAGAGCCTGTTTTGGAAATTTCATCATATCTCATTAATATAAGGCCTCAGATAAACTCCTATATATTACAAATGATGGTTTATTTTTTGAAAATCTGCTGCACAGGGTTTGCCAAGACATAAGATGTGTCCGATGCGGGATACAGCAGAGTCTGGCCCAGCAAAGCCGGAGCTATCATTGTTGCAGGCAGTAACTATGGCAGATGTGGTACCCAGCAGATAGATGATTACAGATCCCCCTGTTGCCTCTAGTTCTCTCATCAAATGAACACCTAATACTTTGGCACATAGGAAGAAGCAACGTTTTCACCTCCTGCTTGGCATGAAGGAGGAGGATTTCCAGTCTCATTAGGTGAGGGTTGCTCAGCCTGAAATGGGATGCGGATTAGTTCTGGTGGGTTCTAAGTGAGGTGTCCCACAGGGAGCCCCTGGTTCTTGCTGTGCTGGGACGCTGAGCCTTCCCAGCCATGGAGCAATGAGACACGCTGGCCCTCATGGATGGAGGCAGAAATGAAGGGGGGAAGCTCTGACCCCAGTGCTATTTTGGTGAGCTCCATAACCTTTCTAGGCCTTTCTGCTCAGGTTTGGTTTTTGCTTGCTCAGCAGTTCAGGCTCTGATGCTGCGAGTGGGTGCTTCCTACATCCAACCAAATGTCCTCTGGTCTTCCCTACACTAAGGGACTGGGTATTCCAGGATCTACCTGTTGTTTTTTCTGATTCATGCCAAGTTAGCACAAAATGATCAAAGCAGCGAGTCAAAACTCTTTATTTTCCTCTGCAGACTACTGGTGGCAGAGTTTTTGATCACTTTCAAGGGAAGGTCTAATTAGCGGCTGACTGAATTAAGTAGAAGGTGCAATATATGAACTGACTTTTTGCTCCTTTCGTGGCTGTCATGAAGATTACTCATATCAATGAAATAATTGTTTCCATAGTAACTAATGTACTCTGCATGGGAAGAGTTGGAGACACAAATAACAAAGACAAAGGACAAATCTATAATGCTAAGAGGCATATACAAACAGAATAAACCAAGGTGCAATACATTGCAATGGCTTCAGTGTGTGCTGCCTCCAACACTGTATGGGATGGAGTAAAGGGGATCTGTTCTTGCCACAAGCAGAAGAGCACAGGGAGAAACTGAGCAGGACCAGGGGATGGCAGGATAGCAGGCTGTATGGCTAGGTGCGAGGGGCATAATCTCTTCCAGCAAGTTCAGGTGCTTGTTGCTCAGCAACTGCCACAGCTCCCCTTAAAGCTCGGTGATTTTAAAGCTAACTCTGTGCATGCGGAAATAGCAGAGCATTTGGGAGATAGAATTTGGAAGACAGAATCTTCACTGTGATACCATACCTGACTTTATCTGGATAAATGATCCACCAGCTGTTTGCCTTACTCTGGCTGCGAGTCCTGTTTTTGGAGCCCTGAAATGCAGTGATCCCATATGCAAGAGCAAATTGCCTCAGTCTGCCAGTACCTACCTGTTGTTACTAAATTATAGGGACTGCAGAGGAATGTGCCCATGTGCATCCCAGCCCCAAGCGTACAGCACCCAGCTTATAACCCTTGGGCATTACTGCAGGCTTGAAATAGCTTTTGTATCTCAGCTATCAAAGGGCTTTGTGGAACCCATTATCTGCAAGGGTCTGAAGAGCAGGTTGAACAAGCAGCCGTGAAAGCTGGCCTAGATATATTTATCCTTTTTCAGTGCAGAGGGAGGGATGCTGTGACCTCAAAGGTCTCCACACTCCTGTAACAGCCTATTATGCAGCCACTGCTCAAGGAAAAGTCCTTGTTTTCTGCACTACATTTCTGTCTTTTTCTTTGTATTGGCCAGGGAAGAAGACTTACCCATGCAGCAGTCCAGCCCAAGGTCTTGTTTAATTGTCAGCTCTTACCTGAAATGCAGTAACACAAGGTCCCATCTTGGCAGGAGTCCAGAGTGCAGTGCTGGACTTGGTTCCAGCACCAAAGCTTCACCATGGAAGGAGACAAAGCAAAGAAAAGCTGGGTGGGCATGTTTGCAATCCCTTGCTACAAATGCAGAATTGTGCACAGAAGGATGGCAGGCTGGGCTTCCAAAACTCCCAGCATCTCTCAGCTGTAAGCTAGTCTTAGGGCAGCCTGATGACACAGTGTCCATGCATCCCTCCCATTCCGGCCGGACTAGCTCAGGCAAGAGGTCTGCATGCATGAAACAGAGACTGATCCCAAATGACCCAAGTACTGGACCAATCCCATAACCATCAAAATACTCTTGCTCCACCAGCCCCAGACCCAAAGCCCTAAGATATTCAGAGAGCTAATTCCAGGCTTTCTGTACCAGGGTCAACTGAAACACAGCAAAGATCTTGTACTGGTTATTTTCTAAACCAGACTGGGCAGAAACTTGTTTTCTCTTCCTGGAATTCCACAGCCATAGTTGCATATGTGTTCCTGGTCAGCACAAACGCACCATGGTTTTTCTTCCTAGGAATATGCCTCCAACCCTGCAGCCAAGGGGATGTAAAAAGCATGCTGGAAGTTTGATGGCAGGGATTCCTGAGTATATTTGGAAAAGAATGAGGAGGGAGACACTGTGCCAAATCCGTGACCTGAGAAGCAGATACAACCAGCACAATTAAACCAGGACAGTCGAGACCGATGATTCACTTCTGGCTCTGGGTACAGTGCAATAGGAGCCATAGACTAAAGATCTCATTACGTATCAGACAGACTCTGAGGTTTCAGGGGTTACGACAGCCTTCTGTACTCTTTTTTGCATGCTCTCCCCTTTCAGAGGCTGCCTGTTTAAGTACAAGCTGGCAAGGAGGATGCCATCCCACATTCTTTGGTCTGTCTCCTGAGAAAGGGGCCTAAAAATGCCATCATGGCTCTGGCTGACTGCAGTACTATTTCTTTCTTTCTTTGCAACAGCTCCTTTCCTGCATCTCCAGCCTGCCTGCACAGGCTGACGCCAACACACAGAACACACCTCCAGCATGCTCAAATGCCTTTGCCTGTCTCAAATATTCCTGAGGTCTCTTATGTAAGGCAGTGTTGGTTTGCTGTGGTGGAAGAATATTTGCAAGAAATGCAAGAAATACCATAGCTCTGTCCCTCAATAAACCCCAAACCCAGCTTTATAGGCAAAAGGATGAAGGAGGGGCAGATTAAGACCCTCTTTACTCACTCTTCTGCTGAAGTGCAGACCAGAGCTCTGTCCTTTTAAACCCCTCCAGAAAGTGCTACAGCAACTTTAGTGTAAAAATCTGATAAATGCGAATTTACAGTCTCCAGGTGGTCACAAAGAGCATCTCTGCACTACACCAGCATTCACCGCGTGGAGGGCACACAGTAAATAGCTCTCCAGAGACTGTGACTCACCTCTAAACAAAAGCCATTCCTCAAGAGGTGCTTCCTTGCTCTGGGTAGAGAGGAAGATTCAGCTGAGTTCACCTGTGTACTTCAGCCACCATGCAGACATGCTCCCTCCTGGCTTCTGGCAGTGATTATCCCATTTCTGGAGTGCCTGGTACATGTCAGTGAGGCTCTCCTGGATGGGGCAGGAGACTGCCCATCTCCCTGCCCAGAAGCCACCTCTTCACCCTCCACATCTCACCAGTTGTAGACTCCCACACTCCCACTGCGAAGGAAGGACATTTCTGCAGGGAGGCAGGGATGTCGTGGTCCTCTGCTCCCACAGGCTGATTGGCAGCTCCTGCATCCATCACCCTCCCATCAGCCCACTGTATTTTTTTCAGAGGGGAGAAGCAAATGGGCCACAGTCAGAACAGGCAGTAACACGAGTGTCCACATAGGAGCCCCAAACAGTGCCCATGGTCACTGAGGGGCCACACTATCTGTGGATGTTTCAAGGAGAAATGCCGCAGGCAGGGTGACTTGGTGGCCACCTGTCCTTTTGAGCTGAGGTGTGTTGCAGGCTGGGAGAAGGTGGAACTTTTCATCTGCAGGCTGCTCTGTGAGGGATGGGTATGCAGTCTCCTCTACCGTGAGACAAGTGTCAGAACGTAAAACCTCGTGTTGCCATGGGCACTTGTTGGCAACATCTATGTTAACAGGCTCAGTGGTGAGTCGGGAGCTTCTTCTGCAAGACTGATGCAATTGGCGGTCAGCTGGTGATCTCTCAAGAGCTCAGGTTAGCCCAGAGATGTGCCAGGTGCCTTTTCACCTGCCCGCACAGCTCCTCTGTTTGTAAATGTTTCTCTCCTGCATCTTGAGATAATGTCTCTAGGGTAAGGCATCTCGTAGACATGTGTCTGCAGTAACAATTAGGCAACTAAAAAGCAGATGCTATTGCCTTCTGCCTTTTCACCAGAAGCAGGAGAGGATGGAGGGAGCTTGCACTGTTGCTGTTACTGCTATTCCTCTGCTTGGGAAAAGTCACTGCAAGATCAAGCACTGTGTTCTCCCATGTCACCGTCTGGCTCTCTTATTTTCAGCCCTTTGCCTACAGCTGCTCCTGATTTTTCTCTCACTAGCCTCAGCAATCTTTGATCTTCTGAGTCCTGACCGTTTCTGCCCAGGAGAGAGGTCCACGGTAGCCTGTGGATCAGGCCCATGCTCCTCAGCCTCTCCCCTCCACATCATGCTGTAGTTGTGTTTGTGTGGGAGAAGCTGATAGGCAGGTGGTTGAGGTATTGCCTGGCTCTGGGGGTGGTTATCCCAGAGAAGAGGGAAACGTGCTCTCCGTCTCACAGGAGAGACAAAACTGTGCCCAGCAGACCTCCCTGGCTGGGTGCTCTTGCCATCTGGTTGGTTGCTGTCATCGTCATTTCTCAGTTTTACTGGGTTGTTTTCACAAATTATTGCTTTTCTATATAAAAAAGTCTCTTCATGAGAAAAATATTTGTTATTCCTCTTACCCTCCATTATCATTCACCTGAGAACAACGCCTGCTGTGTGACTGTCTTCAATCCAGACCCTGCATGAAGCCAAATAGGAGCAAAGGGGAGATGTGAGCTCAAGCTCAGTTGCTTCATGTGCTTGTCTGTCTCCCCTCCCAATGACACCATGCAGAGCATCCACCTTCTCCTGAGGGCTAAGGACAGAGACAGCACAGCACATGATTAGGGGGGGAGGCAAATGGTTCAGACATGATTATTCTCAATTCTTACCTATCTTTGACCACCTCGGAGGTATCTAGGCACTGAGCGGTAGGCCAGGATTTTCAAAAGTAGCCACTGCTACAGGAACCCGAATATTTAAATCATCTCATGGCACCTACAAGACTCAGAATGAGCAGGACCTAAGATGAGCTGCCACTTTTGGAAAACCTGAGCTGAGTGGATGCTCCCAGTCTCAGATGTACAGTCCCTTAGCTGGAGATGCCAGAATCCTGCATGCTCCCCTGCTGCCTCTGCTGCACTGAAATGGAGTTGATGGCACAGGCAGCATCACTGCATGTCTGCCTCTCCTGAACACAGTCTAGTGCTCTAGATAAAACCGCCTGCACCAGTGACTAAAGCCAGCTCAGTGAAGTGGGATGGCCGTGGCACAGACACAGGTTTGGCAGCCACTTATGGAGCTGGTGGGGACAGGCAGCTGCAATTAATAGCATCCTAGTCAGGACACACCAGAGCATAGTTCTCTGAGCCCTGCGCCTGTGGCAAGGGCTGTAGGGGTAGCATTGGTCCCTGATCCCCAGCCCTCAGCTCTGACCTTCAGGTGGCAGAAAGAAGGCACAGTAATTTTATTGTAAGGTAAATGAAGCAAGGTCAGCTCTGGACAGAATTTAAGTACTGACTTCCCAAGCGTGCCTCACGAGAAAGATCCATCTCTTTGGTGTCTTCATACCCCTGGATAATGTCTTCATTTGCCAGACAGAGAGAAAACCTCACTTTTAGTCTGAAGTCAAGGCCTAAGAGAGGAGCTGCTCTCTTCTACAGTGTGTCAGAGTAATTTTTGTTTTCAAATAATACAGGCAAACAGCATCGCATGGTGGGCTGGTGGTGATGGATGAACAGGCACACAGAGTTTACAGCCTATTGGGGTGATTAACTGGGCAGTTAAAGCCAGCAGGATTTATTGAACTCAAAATCTTGCTGGGCTTTCCTACAGAGGCCCAACACTCCCGCTTCCAGAAAAAGCTTGGTAGCTGGGCCCTTTGGCCGTAGTGAAGTCATGGGGGTAGATGGTGTGGCAGCAGATGCCAAGGGCCTTCCCAGCCATCTGATGGACAGGGTGGGCTTGGAAGAGCATATGCTGTTGTTAGACTGGCTGTGTTGGTGATCCAGCCCACACCTCCTGTTGCAAATCAAAGATTTCAAGGTTGAGTGATTCCATCACCTCAGATCTTGTGATGCTGCTTCTACCACTGAAAATCTTTAATCGCATGCTAGCAATTTTCCTCTCAGTCTTTCTGGGGACTTGGGCATTTGCAGGCAATTACTTTCTTTTACAAACCTGTGGGGATTTGTCTATGAAAGGTGAGACTCAGTGTTGCAGAGAAGAGGACTGCCCTGGAGCAAAGCAGCACTTTGGCACTACAGAGACCACACACCCAGGCTCTCTGTGGGGTTTTAGAGCAGGACTTATGGTATGGACATGGTATGGTATGGTATGTCCTGCACAGGGACATCTCTCCCTACCAGCCACTGAGTGAAGCCCCATGATCCCAAGAGGAAAGTATTGGACCTGTGTCGAGGCAGTTCATGTCCTAGCCCTGTAATAAGTTGTTCCCTGAGCTTGGCTCTCCCTGTGTGGCCAGCTCTGCAGGGGCCTGCTGGATTTGGCTTGAGGCAGGATCTGGCCCTGTGTAACCACAGACCATGCCCAGAAGCAACAAATGTGGCACGCGTCACGAACCCTTGCTGTTTCTCTGGTGCGGGGTGCAGAGGGCCAGGGCTGTGCAGTGGCTCTTGGGGAGCCAGCGATGCTGAGGTCCTAACCCTTGGACAGTGTGGAGCTAGACCACAGCTCTTACCCTCTTAGTTGACTGGAGCACAAAGTCATGCTTACAAAACCTGGTGATAAAAGGCTTTTGACATTCATATTTTCCAGCACCTCTGAATTTGATAGTGATTTGACAGTCTGTCAGCACTCTCTGTGAAGCATGTCTAATTCATCACTTGAATGACCTCCAGCTGATGTCACGGAGCTCACTCAGACTTCAGCTTGTTGCCACGTCATTTCCATTTGCTTTAATTTCTTCATGTTGATGGTCTTTCCCTCCCCAATCCCCTTTGATAAAAAAAAAAAAGAAAGAAAAAAGTATTGATTCACATGCAGCACTCAGCATTTCAGAAGGGGAGCTCACTCCTAGGCTTTACTGCAAGTGGTAATAATCAGGCCGAAACATTGTGACTGACAGGATGCATCTAGGGCTCGTTTGGAGCTGAGTGTGATAATTTAGACTGAAGGAGGGGCTCCCAGTAGTGTTGTCTGAGGCTGTGCAGTAGTGTAAGCCCCTTTCTGCACCCAGCTCCTCTGATGGCCTCTGCTCACCCCGCGGCAGACATGGGAGTTGCAGCTATGGGGGCAACAGAGAAGAAGTGGCTGAGCCAGAGCAGCTTGTGCAGAGGCTACTTCCTGCCTGTGCAACAGGCTTGAGTCACAGACCTGTGCTTTAGCCACTAGGAAATGCTACGTCTTTCCCAAATGTCTCCGTTGTGTCACTATTCTTTTGATACCTGGCTGTCTGGAAGTGAGTCCAGGGCCCTTGGTATGATATTGAATTTTTCTTTCTCTTCAGTGGGTTCAGGTCAGGTCTTGGATTATACCTTTGTGAGGATGCACACTTTACTCTGTCATATATCACACTCCTTTCTCCATGGCCTGACACTTTATGTTTGATGCAAGGACTTAATGGTATAGGGAGTTCTGCAGGTTAACTGTACTCTGGTTGAGAAAATGTTAATTTGGCTGTTTTTGTCTTTCCTGACCTACATCTCCATGCAGCCCTCAGGAGCACAGGACTCGTTCTTCCAATGCGAACACTGAGGGTTCAAATGCCAACCTATTTTCCTTCTCCTGCTTCTCCACATCCTTTCTCCCCCACTGATTATTTGAGGAAGAAAATGATTTCTCTCTTTTTTTCCCCAGTTGCGCTCCAGATCAGCTGCCTATTTCAGAGACGGCCCACTCAGCTCACTTCACATAGGCCACCGAAGAGCTGTGGGGTTGGGATGAGGCAAGCTGCAGGGTTCAGGTGTGGGCTCTCAGTCACTGGTGACCCTTTGCCCACACAGGAGTCTGATCTTTGTCCACCTTACAGAGATCCTGTAGTACCCATCTTTGGGGATGCAGTGCTCTCAGGAGACCTCATATGGTCTTTAGCCCTGCAAAGCTGTGCGGTTGCCTGCAAAGCAAAGAGTTGTGGTTCAGTGGTAAGAAGAGGAGGAAAAAATCCCCGTTTCCCTGAGTGGGGACAGCATTCCAGGATTCCGATGCTCTGTGGCTGAGTGACTCAGTCTGCTTCTTAATGATGCGTTTGCCCCAATCTGCCCAAGAAAGCAGATGATTTTGACCCTTAGGACCTCTCTGGACTATTGTAAAGCATAAATTTACCAGAATGCACTCCTGAAGCGCCTGAAAAGGAAGGTACTTGAGGAGCAGCCCATTAGCTCCATATAATAAATCTTAAATACTTTTCTTGTTTTCTCCCTCTTATAGCTGTTGCCTGAGTCTTTGTGCTCAGGCATGCATTCAGGTTTCTGTAGGCACTCACTCCCATTTCTTTGCTTGTGTCACTATTTATAATTCCTGTTTAAATTCTTCTCATTTTCACAGTGTAATTAGGCAGAGGAGTGGCCTTTGTTCTGCAGTCAAAAAGCATTTAGCTGTGCTTTTTGCTTCATGGTTGTTTTTTAATTAGGACTTTGTTGATGGCTTTTGTCCTCAGCAGAAAATAAGGGCTCAGCCATGTGTCGGTGGTAGCTGTTCTGCCTAGAGGTGAGAGCAAGGGCCTGCCCTGTCTGGCTACCTTGGGAGGTGGCATGTCCCATAGAGATGTCCCACAGAGATGTTCCCTGCTTTCTCGGGTGCAGGATGTGTCTTTCAGGGTGTTCCCACCTTCAGCCTCACCTCCACTGCCTTGCTGATTTGCAGCTCCATCTGAGTCCACCAACTCATTGTCACCCCAGTTCCTCTGCCCACTATAACCAGAGTCCTTTCATGCACCACCAGTTTTACCCAAGTGGGGTTGTGCCCACTTTTGCTCCCTTAGGAAGCCATTATTTGATTGTAGGTATTCCCTGGCACTTTCCTAAGCAGCTAGGGCATGTGTACCATCATTAGCAAACCCTGTCCTCTCTTCACTGCTGTTGTAGCCATGTGCTGGTTGTTGAACTCCTATTCCAAGCTGTCTGTGCACAGGTGATATTGCATGCATGGTGCCGGCACAGCCGGGGACGAAGAGCCACTGCGTGCAGGAATGCACACTGGTATTAGGCAAGTCCTCAGGACTGAAAAGATATGCTGTAAAATCCAGTTGCTTCCAAAGCTGCTTGTTGTTGCATAAGCAATAGCAACATCCACACAGAGCTGTGAAGGAAATGAATATGGGTTCACTTAAAAAAACACCAGACCGAGACACATGGAGGTAACCTGCACTTTGTAATGCAGGCTGGAAAGCTGAACCCTCTGCATCCCATAAGGAAACAGCTTCAAGTGAAGGCTTCATTTCAAATTAGGAATAGAAAGAGGGTACCCTGTTCATGGTTGGGATAATGCAGCTGGGCTGATAAACTGGGGAAGAAAGTACCAATCCAAGCAGCACACTGAGGCATGAGGGCCACCACAGCAAAGCTGTGCTTAGTGCAAGCTATTCCTCTTTTCTCTGTTTACTCTCTACAAAAGACCACATAGGAGTGGGGCATGTCTCTGGCTAGTCTGAGAGGAATCTCTCTGGGAGGCACAGCCCAGGTGTGCAAAGTGTGTGATCTTTAAAACCCTGAATCTGCCTGAACAACCCTTTTCATTCAGCACACTTGGACCCTGCTGACAAGGGAGTGGAGTAGCTGAGCTCCCGAGGTGAGTGGCGGGCAGGAGCTGGCAAAGCAAAGGTGCAGCAAGAGCACTGGACACAGTGCACACGCTTGCAGATCATGAGCTCAGGTCACTCCTGGCACACATATCAGATATCAACCAATTAATGAGCATGTGTTGACCCTGCTCCTTAAGCCCTTTCTTTATTGCATCCTTCTCCTTTGCTGACCAAATGTGCCAAATCCAAATGGGCCATAGCAACCAGAACCATTAGCTTTAGCTCCACCAAGAGAAACCCTAAGTTGAGGCAGGAACATGGCAATAGCCTGGCCCTAGTAGTGCATGCCTGTGATAATTCAGTCATCCTTCCTGCATTTCTCCAGAATGTGGCCCATTTGTAAGCAGGTGTGACACCTCTGAGTATGGAGGAGAGCCCTGAAGCTCTGGTGTTGGGAGGAACACCGCTGGTGCCACTGTGAGCTCTCTGTCCCACATCCATTCCCAGTGATAGCGGGAGTGGGGAGACCCTGTGTGGGCCATGGGTTGCTATGCTCTCATATCATGGGGAGCAAAAGCAGCTTGTTACGTTTTCAGGCAAGAAAAAAGTCTCTTCCTTATGTCCAGTGAAGACTGGGAAGAGCGCTGTGCCCTGTGTGCCGTGGGGAAGCAGCTCCCCTGGGTTCTGTGGCAGCGTGAGAGGGGAGAGCTGAGAAAAGCTGATGGGAAAAGGAAGTGCTTTGTGGGTTGCTGTGGGCTACGGGTGTCTCATGCGGTGAGAACTGTGGGGCTGGTGTGTGGCTGCAGCCACAGGCCTGTGCTGTGGCAAAGCTGGCGGTTACCCATGGGTGACTGCAGCGGCAGGGAACGGCTGTGCCAGGGCAAGGTGCCCGGCTGGCGGCGTCCCTGAGCAGGGAGCCCGGGCTGCCTGCAAAGCCCAGGGACCACTCTGCTGGGAGACCATCGCTCTCCTGAGCCCAGAGAGCAAACTGGCAGTGGGTTATATCCAGGAGGAAGATGACAGCAGGCTGCCCTGGCACCCACTGCCATCCTGGGACAAGCCTGGGGCTGGCTGAGGGTTGGTGCTCAGATCACCAGCGCCCTGTCTGGCAGTGCTGCACCTCCATGCATCTGGGCAGAGCTGGGGCTGCCTCAGGGTGGCCAGCAGTGGTACGGTGTACATTTGCCATATTATTCCCAGGGCCATTGATTCCCTTTCCCCCTCTTGGAGAGCTCTGCTGGTTACCCTTCTGGGGCTCATTGCCCAAAGTAGAGGCAGTGTCCCTCTTTCAGTACTGACGGGATGTAATGTATCTCAAACCATTTGGCAAAAAAAAAAAAAAAAAAAAAAAAAAAAAAAAAAAGGACATGCCATGGGTGCAGGTGTCATTATGTCCCCAGGATTGCAGGAGGCCACCTGGCGCTCATGTCCACATCCAGACTTGGGGCACACTCGGCATCCAGCCCTCACATGCATGCCCGACTCTGCCTGCAACCTCTCCCACTGTCTCACTTCATCTCCATCGTTGCAGACTGCGAGGGCCAGTTGTGCTTTTTCACAAGGTAGCTGGATGGTGGGAGCTGTTGCAACTGCCAGTATCAATATGACTCTCCTGCTAATTTAAACCTCCCTGTGAATGCTGGATTTAGCTAAATATTTCCCCTTAAGGAGCACTGCCAGAGCTGTTAGGCTAAAAAATATGACATACCATGCATATATTGATTTGTTTACTGCAGGCTGCATGATAAGTCAGGCACTTTTGGGGCTGATTATGTTGGGAGATGCAAGATAATGAAATGCTTACAATCTTTTCAAGGGAGCTTTAACGCAAGGCAGCTGTCAAGATGGGTAGAGAAGAAGGCCAGACAACCTCAGCAACCTCTTCTTTCCTGACTGCTGTCCAACAAGTGGCTGGCAAGCTCTAGTACAGTGCAAGGACAGGGTGCTGACAGTCACTCTTGCTGGACGGTCTCCGAGCACCTTAGCCAATACAACCACCGAGCACACCCTTGGTGCGCTGACAGCACGGTGTGGCTCTGCAGAGCTGGGAGCAGGGTCACGGACAAGGCCAGGCAGGGATGCTTCAGTGGCAAACCATCCTCCTGCCCTTTGGATTTTTTCTTTTTAAGGTTTGTGAGATAATGGGTGCAATTGCTCACTGAATATTAGATTCAATGTTATGAACAGCAGGTACTTTCAGATGAAAATTATTTGAGCTTGTAATAACACAAAGATTTTTCGGTAGAGCAGCTCTCCTGGAGAATGACATCTTTCCCTGTGCAAGGAACCAGGACAAAGCCCACACCCCATTTGTAATCCCCTGGAAGCCACTAAATAGCAGTCAAACAGGGTGTAAGCGGTGCTAGGGCTATGTGCCAGACCTCTCCTTGCAGAGGAGGATGTTATCCCAGATGCATTATTCAACAAAGATGTCAATCCAGTTTTTTGTATTACCTAAATGCAAAATCATAGCCATTTGAATCAGGTTCTTTGGAAACTAAATTTATCTTCACATCATATTTCTTCTCCAGTAATGCCAGCATTAAACTTCCCCAAATCCTGAGTCAGACCTTAAGAAGTAG
Source organism: Dromaius novaehollandiae (assembly GCF_036370855.1). NCBI lineage: Eukaryota > Metazoa > Chordata > Aves > Casuariiformes > Dromaiidae > Dromaius > Dromaius novaehollandiae. The sequence continues at coordinate 6,013,657 of NC_088113.1, read as the reverse complement.
AGTAAAAATATAATTAGCTGAAATATTATGAAATTAAAAGAAGAATCACAATTTCAGGCTGTTTTTCTCCTTTATTCTGTCTCCAAGCCTTTAAGTCCCACCTGTGTCATGGTTTTGTGGGTGTGTTTACAAGGAGCTACAGAAATTTCCTGTTTCTTTGTGCTTCAGAGGGCCAGTCTTACCTGAGTCTTACTCTTACCTGAGTGCCTGACTGTAGGCTACATTTCACCACCAAAGCACTCTCTAAAACATCTGCCAGGCCAGGGGTTCATTCTCCATTTCTTAATATATTTCCTCTAATGACCAAGTGCAACAGGTGTAAGAGCTGGGAGTGCTTAGTATTATAACCAGATATTAAACATAAAATAAAGAGAATAAACCTGCCCATTTCACTGATACTTCCACTGGCAGAAGAAGCGTTCACAGTTTGGGCAGTGCAGGATTTTCCTGAACTCTCCTCCCCAGCCTGTCTGCTTGCAGGCTTGCACGGGGAGCTGCAGGTTTGGACTCCTCTCCAGGTACAGCCAACAGACCCATTGCAGCTGCAATTGCACCATAAGGTTGAGTATCCCCCAGCAAGGAGACGTGCCTGCAGAGCAGGTCTGACTGACACCGGGGTAAGAGACATCGGCCCTGCCCATGCCAGCCAGGCTGCTCCCACCTGCGTTGTCCCCCTGGATTCTCCAGAGAGTCAGCTCAGTGCTCAGCAGGAGGTATCTGTAACCACATTCCTGCATCCTGCTTTGCAAGAGGTAGCCACAAAGCTGAGCAACACAAGGTTAAGTGGCTCCCAGTGCTTGGTCCCCCTTGGTGAGAGGCCCCATCTTTTCTAGAGACTTTCCCTGGATTTTTGTCCATGTTGGTAGACAGCCTGCTGTCCTAATGTTCCTCTGGGTGCTGGAGCAGCAAATGCCATTTGTGGTGGTGAGCTGGTGAGCATGGGATCTGCCTCCAAACCTCTCCCCTCGCTCCCGCAGCAAATACGCTGCTACCAGCGCTCGAGGGCAATGTGCACATGTACTTCAGGAGTTCATCTTAGCAAGGAGTTTGCAAACATACACAGGAAGGTTTCTCCTTGCTTGACACCCATTGTTGCACCTTTCTTAGGCCAGTTGTCTTCCAAAATGCTTGAGGACCCAATCCAGCCTCTGCTGAAATCAATAGGAATGCTGTCCATCACAGCCTGTGCGCTTTGGACCGGTGCCCTTCTCTGTGTTTTTGCCATTTCTGGCATAGCAGGCTGGGATGAGAGGATGAGTGGTCCCACACTGCTGCCTTGTCTGGTATTGCAACACTTTAACAAGATGCTGAGCACCTTTACTCCCAGGCATAGCAGTTACGTGGGCTATGCTGAAGTAGGCAGCTCTCAGGCCAAGTGTAGTTGTTTGTTCAACATGCAGTATAAAATAGAATAGAATTTGATCCAGGAAAAAGGGGCTGGGAAGGATTTCAACATGTTACTGAGTCCTTGCCTCTCTGCAAAAGTGATAAGAGCACCAGCACCCATTTTGTCACATTTATTTGTGAGTGGGAGGTAGAGTATCCCACCACAGGTCTCCTTTGCACTGCAAAGATTGCATCCACAGTCCTGTATTTCAGTGCAATTGTGCCAGGAAAAGAAAGCAAAGTCTATCACACATCCAAGAGCAGATCTACTAAATGCGCTTGAACACTCTTGCTTATAACCACCACAGTGCAGGCACAAGGAGAGAGGGAAATCCTCCCAGGGTGACGCCTCTGCTGCCAGCTCTTGCAGAGGAGAGCTCACCGGGCAGCAGACACAGGCCCTGCCCACACACTGCCACCACCCCTGCCCGCGACCTGCCTGGTACCTCGAAGTGGGGTGCGGAAATCCCTTCCCCTGCATGCCTGCACACCCTTCAGCTGCCTGGGCTGCTCAGAGCGTGGCCATCCCTGTCATGGCTCTGTCCTGATGTCGTAAGAAAAATTGAGTTTCCATTTCAGCCAGCTTCTGTTTGGATTTTATGAAGGATCAAACCTGTTTCATTATTTGCATGAAGACACCGTACAAATTATAATGTCAATATCCTTTTCAGTAGCCAGTTTGCTGAACTTACCATTAACTTCGGAAGCTAATGTGAGGCAGTCACTCAGCTTGTTTATAGCTGGTTGTAATAGCAATACAGGTATGCTATTTATAAGACATAATACCATTTGATGAGCTCCAGAAGCTGTGGATGGAACCACATCTGGCTCCACTTACAAATGATAACTCATATTGAGGTGTCTTTTATTGTTTTTTTTTTTTTTTTCTTGTTAAAGATGAAAGGAAAGATGATGTGATTGGAAATGTCAGGCTTTGTGTGGTGTGGGCGGGATGCCTGTAATTTCTCAGCTAGAGTAAAACTGTGTTATTGAGAAGCTCTCTAAAGGCAGACAAGCTGAAAACATGTTTTTTTAAACAACACACAAGAGGTTTACAATCTGTCATATGCCTCTAATTGCCTTTTATTATATGTGCACGCTGATAGCCTCCAAATATGTGCCCAGTCATTCATCCTCTGTCGCTGTGCCTAGCACCTTGCCTCCCGCGGCTGTGCTGTCACGCTGTTTACTGTTGAGTTTGCTGAGCCTCTGCCCCCATTCACCTCCCTGTCTTTTCTGCTTTCATGTCCATTTAAATGGAGACCTTTCTCATGGATGTTTGTCATTTATTGTATTGCAGTAAGACTGAAAGGCCCCTCATGTGCCAGGTGCTATGCAGAGAGAGAAACAGATGTTTCTGTGAAGACTTCCAGGAGTAGAGGAGATCAACAAATGGTCAGAGGAGAAGCGAGGTGAAGTAGTCAGCTGCTGATTGTTGGATATGCCCACACAGCCAAGGGAAGGATCATTTTGCAGATGCCTTTTTACTACAGGTTGTCCTGCACATATCCTGGTGAGCACGGTTGGAGATGAACACCGTCAGGTGCACCTCAGGCTGACCCCATCTGCAGTTGTAATGTCCTTTGCCTACCCACAGTGACATGCCACAGCTGTGAAAAACAAGGTGCAGATCCCATCTCACCTAACATCTCACTCAGAGACCAGGAGATCCCCTGAGGAGCTGCCTAAAGGTTTGAGATAACTCAGCTCATCCAAGAGCCAGATGAAAATTTTCCTCTAGGACATGTGTCTAGAAGCTGTTCACTGAAATGAAGCTTTCCACATGAATTGTTGATGTCAGCAACTGCTGGTTTTGAACAAAGTTCTTAAAAAATGTTTATTTTAAAGCATCTTTCCATTCCAAAAGTATATTTTATATTGTAAATTGTTTTATAATGCAACATTTCAAAGTATCAGAATGAAATGTTCCAACTTTTTTGAAATATAGCATTTCCAAAATGATTTTTCACAGGAAAATATGGACATGACAATTTGTTACACGTCAGCATTAAAAGGAATTTCAAAATGTCAGAATTTCCTGGAAAATGGTGATCCTGTTTCCCTCTCAACTCTGGCTTTCAGTGCAAAATCTCTGAGCTTCTTTGCATGGAGTAGCATGTGGGTTCTTCATGTATTTAAAGCAGCTGCCATGTTTCAAAGGCCGAGTAAGTGATCCCAGTGCAGACTATATGTCACTTTGTTTATGCTTTCGGGGTGACTTAAGATCATTGACACTGTTGATAATGCATTGTGCTTCCTTTGAGTATTTCAACAACAAGAGTCAAGACGACTGTCTGCGATTGCTGTCCACAGCTCGCAGCCCCATCAGGTAGATACACATAAAGTCCCCTCTGCAAAGTTTGACATTTTCAAATGTGGAAAATGGAGGGCCAGAGGCTGGGAGAACTGCAGTAGCTCGCCATGGATCCCATGGCAGTCAGCTGGTTCTTGGGGAAAACCAACCAGTCTCCGGATCGGCAATCCTGTGCTTTGCCCATTAGTCACTGCTGCCTCTCTTACGTTAAAGAGGAAATTGGGAGGTGTGATGCTTGTTTTCTAGTCCTTCCTGTGCCTGTCTGGTTTTCCTCAGCCCCTTTGACTCTGTGTTTGTGTCTCTCATAAGCAGTGAGATTATCATATCAAAGAGGATCCCAAGCTCCCTTGATGCTCACAGTGCTGCCTGGGGACCCTGCATAGCCCTGTGCAGAGATGTGGGTAGTTCATGCTTGCCCTCACTCACTAGACACAGCGATAAATTCTTTCATTAGCTACTTTCCATCCTCCAGGACAAAAGAGCATTTCCCCTTCGATATGAGACCTATGAAATGATAGGAAGAACTATGTTTCGGTATCACAGTCCCTGGTCACCTGGACAAGAGCTCAGCACAAAGAAAGGGAAGGGGATCTCTGCTGCAAAGGCTGAGCTCCTCTTTGGAGACAGCTCACTGTCCATGCACTGACCCTAAGGGGCATCTGAAAATGCTCGGAGTACCTCCGCTATAGCATCCAGTGCAGAAAAAGGGTCACTCTGACAAGCAGATGTCACAGCTCCGCTTCCCACAGTGCTTTGTGTTATACCTTTGTCTTGCAGACAAGCAGTATAAAAGATTGATTCAGGTTCCTAAATCTGAGTGATTCACTTTACTTTACAGGAGAAATTCAGCATTACCCTGCCTGGGCAGGGAGACAAAGCTTCCTACCTAGAAGCGGTTGCTGCTGGGCATTCAGTCCCCTTGGCAGGTCCACAGGGTTATAATCAGCTGTGAATAACTGTCCCATCCAATACAGCCTCTTTTCTGTATGCATAGAGTTGACATGCTTTCTTGTTTTCAGGCAAGTTGATGAAAAGCCGAATAAGCATGCACACCCATCTGCACGTCTGTGCAAGCTGGCGCTGCTGCAGACGTTGCAGGAGCGTAATAGCCCACAGTGAAACAAAACCCGTATTAGACAGGCAATCTGCAACTGCTTTTCCAGGCTGCTTCTCCCACTGAGACTTGCTTTTAAAATTACAAGCTATTGATTTCTTTCCTGCCTGCCCTCTCTTCTCAGCCCTCAGCAGGTAGCATGGCCCTTTGAAGGCCTGGTTACTCATGGTGATGGCCTCTGCATGTCTGTTTCCCAGCAGTGATTGCTGCTTTGCTCTGCTTTTTTCAGCTACACTTGTACCTCAGCATACTGGCTCATGTGCATCAGGTTTTTCTGACAAGCAGCAACAGGCAGGAAGGCAGATTGCTGCCATGCTGCTGCTGCTTCCATCGCATCCACGCTGCTTCCAGGTGCACTAGGCCCATTACTGCAAATGGAGTCTAAGTGGGAGCAGGTCGCATCGCAGGGCAGTGCAGGATGTTATTTTTAACATGTGGGGTTCATTGTGGTATTCCCCATTGGAACAGGACATGAAGTGAGAGAGAGCGGAAGCAGAAATGGTGTTACCCTCCCAGAGCCTTGGAGAAGCTAGCATTAATGCTCCCATTTTCTTTGGGGGGAAACTGAGACACAGAAAACGGAAGACAGTGATTTAAGGTCAAGCAGAAATGAGGCTGTTGCAGAACTGATTAAACAGCAGAGAAAAATAACTGGCTGGGTTTTTCCCTAGGAACATCTCCATTTCCCTGGTATTTTTTTAATGTTTTGAAAGGTCCGAGTGGGGACTCTGTGTACAGCCACGTAGCCCTTGGCTTGCTCTGTGACATGTGATGTTTAGATATACCTTTTTTTCCTTCAATTCCCCTGTTTGCATTGCTGTTATCTGTGTTTCTGGGCAGCTCTCAGGTCCCACAACGGGTGCTTTGCCGAAATGGGACATCCCTTGCTTTGGAAATGCTCAAACCAGCAGTTTCCTCCCTGCAGGGCAGCAATCACACTGTCCTGCTCCATGCCTCACAGTGGCAGAGAAGTACCAGCCTCGCTTGGCTTTGGGCAGGCAAGTTAGCTAGAACCGTTTGCATAAAATGTCACACACGGAGCTGCACAAAGCTTGGCAGCAATGCCTACCGCTGTCTGTCCCTTGCAGCCGTGTCTGTCTCTCCATCTGTTTGCCCTTTGCCTCTGCCTTGCTCATGCCCAGGAGGGCAGGGGGAAGCGCTCTGTCTTAGCCCTGTAGCTTCATTCAGGCAGCTGATGGGAGGTGACAGACTGAAATTAAAAGAGAGAAGAAAGAGGAAAATGGCATTTGTGGCCTGGAGTTAATCAAGCAGCAGTAGCCAGGCTCTGAAGTGTGGCCAGGCTGGGGTTCTCACTGGACGCCGCTTTGCCCAGGTCCTGGCTCTGGTTTTCTCTCCCTTCTGCCTTCACACCTTCCCTCTCTCTGTCTCTTAGCATTTCCTCTCACCCTATAGGCACCTAGCACCCAGAGCACCTTAAAGGCACCTCTGCACTACAGCTAAGGGTCTCCAAATCTTTACAGATCTGGCTCTGTGGAGAGGCTTTGGAGGCAGGGAATAGCCTTTTCTTCCTTCAAAGTATTTCTTAACAAAGCATTTCTTGGCTTTTTGACCAAAACAAAAGAAAATATCATTACTGGTTAAATTTCTCTGGTTTTGGCTGGAACACAGAAGTGTTTCCCCTTAACCAATAAAGTAAATGTAAGACAGCCCCTCCTTGGTGCTAGCCTTGCTTGTGACTTGCAGCTGTGAGGTAGCACTCAACTATGGCTGCTGCTGGCGTGGAGCATGGTACTCGTCTGGTAAGCAACATTGCACCTGGAAGTACAGAGAAGGGTTTTGCCCAAGCTACTTGGGCAAATTTCTGATCTCACAAAATGAGCCTGGAGATTGTTAATGATTTTTGCTGCTCCAGTTTAATTATTTTTCATTGTGTGTGTCATTAGCGCTATTTTACTGAAACGATTGAAGTGTCTGAACTCAATAGAATAAATGACAACTCACCATTAATGTGTAGATCTGAAGAATTAATACTGCCATTAACTAGGCAGAGGAATCCACCATTGTATCAGGCAGATTCTCACTAGTAAAGATCCCCCAGGCTGGAAGTTTTAAGATGGAGAGTCAGGTCAGCCTCTCACAGACGGGAAATGGATGTCAAAAGAGTCTCTGGACTTCCACTGAGACCTGGGGATGCATATCAGAAGTGTTCCAGAGCAAAATAAAATCTCCAGGCAACCTCCTTGTGCAGCACAGTGAGCTTAGCAAACACCAGGCTCTGTATGGAGCATGTCCAGCGTGCGGGCACTGCGATTCATCTGTCTTGGGGAGAGATGAAGGTAGCTAAGCTGAAATTCACTGTGGGGTTGATGTGAGGGCTGTTGGCAGCACACGCGCTGAAGGCAGATGCACCTAAACTGGTTCCTGTCTTGCAGTGATACATCTCTGTCCAGCTGCCACGCTGCAAGCATGACCAGTGGCGATGAACCTGCAGTCTCCTTTGCAAAGGGCCTGACCCCTGTTATCCCTGTGGGAAGGAGGAGATGCCATCTGCCTCCATAAGCTCAGCAGTCACTCCATGAGCAGCACCCTGGGTTTTCCCAGAGCAGGGATGTGCATGAAGATAGGGCTTGGCACTGCACAGCCACTGCTGCCTTGGGAGCAGCGCTGCCCCTGGGCCACTGCTGCTTCTCTGTGGGAGACTCTGAGTGAGAGGTTTTTGCCCATATTTTCAAAAGTGACCCCCAAAGTGAGGCAGTTTGGGGCTGCAGGACCTGCAGCTCACAGAGGCTGCACTGGGATTCAGCATGCTGAACACCTTAAAGTCAGGCTCAGGGAGACCACTTTTTCAAAGGCATCTAGATGCCTAAAGGAGCTGGCAAAGCCCTGGTGGTGTTTTGAAGCCTTCCTAGGTATCTGCGTCCGTCTGAACCAATGGCATTTTCATGGTCTAGGCACCTCTCAGGTGCCTTTCTGCAGCCAGAGGAAAATCTCGCTGTGGGAGTTTCAGCTCAGGAACCCAGGTGTGGAGGCATCTACATTCTCAGGCCTTACATAAACCTGGAGCTCTTGGTGTTCCACGCTCCTCTGTAAAACAGGGAGAATAACTCCTGCCTTCATTTGGAGCTGAGATCCATGTCGGTGAGAGCACAGAAGTACTTGGAAACCTTTGCAGGAAGGCCATAGAGAAGCATGGGAAAGTCTACTTTTCATGTGATGCTTAGGCTAGTCTGAGTGGGTCAGCTGTGACTAAAATGAATATTGTCTTAACTGGAACTCTTTCACAGCTGCTTAGTGCTAAAGGGTCTTATGACGAATGCATGATGTTATACTCACAAAGCAAAAGGAAAGCCTGAACCTATGCTATCACACACAGCAATATACTTGAAGTTAACTCTATTCCTGGTGGCCTTCAGCTCTGAGAGAAGGAAGCGAGAGAGCCCAAAGGAGACTTCAGTGGTGCTGAATGCTCAGACTAACTCTCAATTTCATAGGGAGGCATTAGGATGGCTCCATGACTGAGAGTAAGAATCTTTGGCCTTGCTTTGGTGTCAAGACACCCTGACCTGGGCATCGTTCCCATTCTGCAGCTGGAGAAACCAAGGATAGAGGGCTACAAGCATGGACAGAGCCCACGTCCATCTGTGCAGCCCCTCTTTAAGACCCCCTACACTGTCCTGGCCCCTCCTGTCCTTTGGCCCCCTCCCTTCCCCATCTGCGTTAGCAGCCTGATCTGCCTCTTCCCCATCCTGTGCTGCAGTGGGAACTCAGTGACCACAGTCTCACCACGGGGCTAGCAGAGCTCAGCACACCAGCAACAGTGACGCTCCTGCTCTTCGCAGCAGCTGTTGTAAGAGGAAGAAACAGAAAACGGGCCTTTAGCCCACTATTCTGACAAGTATAAAATAAATAAAAAAAAAACCCAGCAACCCTCTGTTATCCTGTGCATGACAACATTAGAATCACTCTATTTTGGCCTCCCGGTTCGCAGCCACTGTGCTGAGACAGCTTCTCTCTTTGGCTTTAAAAGCAAAGGGTACAAACGTAGACCTTGAAAGCACTTGCAGAGCTTGGCTGAGGGGGGGTGAGCTCCCCACAGCTCCCCCATGCACTCTCTGGGGGCTTCGCGTGCCCGGCTGGTGCTCCGGCGAGCGAGGTCACTCTGCCTTCCTGCTTGAGCTGGGGGGGAGCAGGGAGACCTCGGCTGCTCACCCACCGTGGGGACCCAGGGAACGCCTCAGGAGCACCCATGCAGCAGCCATGGGCACCCATGCATCCCTCCTGAAAAGGGAGGAACCTTCCAAACCGTATCTCGTGTTTGCCTTGTCACCCAGGGAGATGACAGGTGGCTGCAGTACAGGTGGGTGGTTGCTCTGGCAGCTTACAAGGGCAGTCGCAGCCTCACTGTGCTCGTGGCTCCTGCTGATGCTCTGCATCCTGGACGTCAGCACAAAGCTCAGCTTGCACCCCAAACCAAAATGTTACTCCCGCTCACCACAGTAGAGGCAGACTTGACAGTCTGATATGAGCTCAGAGACCCAAGGATGGTATCTCTGGGAAAGGAGCCGCCTTTATCAATTAGGAGAACAAAATTATTTGTTTATAAAGCTGAAATGATGTGTTCTCAGTATTCAGGGTTATGTTTCACTCCATCACCACATCTGCACCCTCCAGGGGTGCCCAGCCACTCTGAGCATTTGCATCCCAAGCGGCAAGGACTGGCAATGCCCCACTGAACGCCACAGCTCCCAACACGTTCTCTTGCCTCTCGCCTGGACTGCGTCACGTTGCAAGTTGGTGGTGCCCGGGGCAGGGCCCACGCTGGGCCTTTCTCTTTGCTCTGTGAAAGCCTGGCACACTTTGAAGAACTGCATAAATATCAAGCTGCTGGCAGTGCTCCCAGGTAAAATGGGGACGCGGATGTCGGGGCCCGGAGACGCTGGTGATGGAAGGCCATTCTTTGTGCAAGAAAAGCTTCCAGAGCAGCTTCCTTTCAGGCCCTCCTTCAGCTCTTTTTTTTCAGAGGGTGCCGCAGAGAGCTGTCCAGGCTTTTGGAAATTAGCTTGGCTGAAAGCTAAATTGAGGCCAGGCTGAGCAAGGCTGCTGGAAGTGCCTTGGCAGTTCTCTTATCTGGCTAGTGCTAATCCTTCCAGATTGAGAGAGGAGAAACATGAAGCAAATCTCACATCTAAATGACCAGGATTTGCTTATCATCTGTTCTTCTTTCCAAGAATCCCACTGATTTTTTTTCCCCTCACCTGTCAGGAAAGATAACGCTGATGCAGTGCCAGAACGGGCTGAGCAATGCTCACCTGGGCCGCCTGCTTTGCTGCAGGGGGAGTGTGGCTAATGCTGAGAGTCAGACATGGTGTTTCAGGAGAGCTCTGTCAGAAAGAAAGAAAGAACAAAGCCGCAGCCACTACAGTTGTTTGTCGCAGCGATTTCACACCAGGTGCTTTGTACCTGCCAGTCAAAATGTATTCCTCTTTTTGTTCTCCCTGCTGCCTCCCTCCACATGCACTGGGCCTGAGAGCCATGCCATGGGAGCAGAAACTGCCCCTTTACTCCTGCAAAGTGGCTCTGGTGGCCCTGGTGCAGCCAGTGGGCAGGTCATGCCACTCCAGGCTAGGACTGTCCACAGAGACGAAGTGCAGTTTGTCTTCCTCGGGCTGCCGTGCTGTGGGAGGCAAGGGCAAGGAGCTGCTGCTGAGTTCACCAGAGTTGATGTTGAATGGGACGGGGAACCTAGTCTGCACCCTTTTCTCCCTCCAATGAAATACAAAAAAATACGCAACAGTTTTGACATTCCCGTTATGTTCAAAATTAATAAGAGAGCCTGAAGAGCTCTTAATTTGGAGGTTGTTATCCTGTTCCTCAGACACATCTAGGGAGCAGAGGTAGCATGCAGCTCTGGTTGCAGCAGGGCTCTGCCAAGCTCCTCGGCTCCATGTGCTTCCTGGCCATCCTGTTCCTACACCCACAGTCACACAGGTCTCATCACTCAGAGCATGTGGGCATCCCCCCCCCCCCCCTCACCCCCATCCCAGGCTGCTTCTGGGCAGAACAGTGGGAGTGACACATAACAGCAGCTGCAGTCTGGCCTGCGCGCAGCCCTCACCTTTCTTGCCATCATGCCAGTTCCTCCAGAACAACGCTCACTGGCTCTCACTGGCTTGCATGGAAGGGCCTGGTGCTGCATGTCCCTGCAGCAAAAAGTGCTCACAGGAGCCTTGCAGCACCCAGCCAGCATCTGGCTGGGGAGCAGAGCAGTTGCAGAAGAGCCTCTTGGGCACTGGACCATGTGTTTTGCATCCTTCCACTTGACGGCTAGAGAGATGATGAAGGATGAGTGTGGAGCATGGAGCAAACAGTGGTGTCCTGGCCTGCACCCCTGCACTAATTCCACACCTCTCTGCAGACAATGAAGGTTGAGGCATGCCATCACCCCTCATTTTTCTTGAGGCAGTTGTTCCTCATGAAGTGCCAGTGAGTCTGCGTTGCGCTAGCAGCTATCTGCTCATTAATGCATCTGTGGTGAAAATTGCCTGCCAGACGCCTAGGCAGGGGGTACACAAATATACTGGAGAGCAGCCTGGGGAAATGAAAATGGAGAGTTGTTTTAACCCTGCTGCCTTTCAAAGAAGGCCTCCTTCAAATGGGAAAGCTGCTCTTCCCTGCCAACATCCCTCACTTTGTTTGATTTGCAGACAAAACTCCCCTTCTCCTGAGGCACCTGAGGTGATGCTGGCATCAAGAGGAGCAAAGCAAAGAGCAAAGCACTGCACAGTCTGCAGTGCTGCGCACTGGCCTCAAGGTGCTCTGCCTTGCAGGAAGTTCACGGGACTGCTGTGTGGGTTTTGCTGAGAGGAGGAGCACTAATAAAGTTCCCCAATATCCAAGCACAAGTTCAGTTTCCTAAGAAACTGGGTTTGGAGAGCCCAATAACTTGCTGCTAGCACTGGCCATCCTCAGATGCTCCAGAGAAAGTTGTAGCACCCCAAATTACCTGATGGGGAAAATTTGCTTCCAGCCTCAGGTTGCCTCTTGAGCTGTAAGCAACATAAGATTCAGTTACTAGTGGACAAGCTTTACCTCACAAAAACACAACTGCAAATGTCAAACCCATTGCCAATGAAACAGACGGAATAAGAATAGCACTTAGCTTTAAGAGCAATAAGTACTTTCAAACCCTTTAATGAACACCACCTCATTAATCCAGCCTTCTTGAAGAGCAGTACTTTCACTACGGTTATATGCACTGCCCTCAACATTGCAAAATTTACCCTATTTCACTGCACAAAGAACATCCTAATTTTCCAGTGTTTTTCCATTTTTTTTCAACCAAAAAAAAGGCAAAATGACTTTGATCCTTCCTTCTTCTTAGTCATTCAGCTTGCAAGCAGAGGGCAGGCAGCATTAGCAGCATACAGCACTGAGTACATTTGTCAAAACAGAAACAATGCAAAACCTGCACTTTTCAGAGCAGAAACTTATCTCTTTTGCAGAACTTTATCACTCTGTGCTATGCTTTCCCCAAACTATGAGCAGCCATAGGCTACTTCTATAGGGTAATTTCTCTCTGTTTGGGACCACTGTCCTCACATAGGTATAGTATAGTACGAATGGCCCCTTGGAGCCATTTTCTGAGCTGGTATAAGGAGATAAGTGTCCCTGTACAAGGATTACCATTCTCAGGGCACCCAGATTGTCCAGACCTCTTCCAAAGTGTTTCCTTTGACATGGGATAAGATACCCACTTCCTCCTGAGTGCAAGAGCCCCAAAGAATGCAATTACCATCAATTTTAGGCTGTCCTGTGTTGATTTTGATATTGGAGCTGTTTCTGCACACAACACATGCTCCTCTTCCCTCTCAAAACCTGCATTTTGACTGGCTGAGTGATTTACAATCATCTTTAATGAAGGTAATTAGCAAGGAAATTGTGATCTGTTATTTAGATTGATGAGATCCTGTCAAAAGGAGTTAGTTTTCAAATTTGACCTGCTTTACTACTTTGACAAGCTGTCCTATCTTGGAGTACTTCTATGCAGGGCTCTTGAAGGCACAGGGCCAAATCTTCATGGCCTTGCTCAGGAGAGGTGGTTTACTGCAGCTTTACCTGTCAAAACCAGGGCTGAGTGAAATGGCTTTGGTTGTGTAAACAGATGAAATTCTAGGCAAACGAGAAGTGGGAATAACATTTCCTGTTGATGATATTTGTTTTTTTTCTCCAAGGTTGTGTTGTTGGAATAGAGATTGCATGACAACTTCATCTTGAGGTTTTTTTTCTTAGTAAAAGCTATTCTAGCACTTGTAGTCTTGAACTTTTGAAGTGATTGAAAATTGCAAGCTCAGAAATGAGAAGAGGAATAAAAAGTCCCCAGACTGCTCAGTTCAAGATAACACATGGTTTTTGAGAGCCTGGACCCTCACTTGGGGATCCTTGGAAGCTGGAAGTACCACAAGCAGGCTTCTCTGGCTGTAAAAGTGGATGGTTTTCATGGAAATCAGGCTGAAGGTTCAGTGCAAGCTCAGACTAACAGGTTCTCACCCTTTTCCAGGGCCCTGGGAAGATTGCAGTTCTCTTCAGCTTTTGGCCAGACCTGCTGGGTGATACCCACTGAGTGCCAGAGGCTGGCCACAGGCCTCTCAACTGCCTGGAGGCCTTTGCTTGGGATGTTCCTGGGGTGTGACACGGCTTGACTGTGCTTCAGAAACATTTCCTGAGGCCACAGCACCAAAATCCACAGGTTCCTGTAAGAGCTACAGCACTAACAGAGCAATCTGGGCTTGGTGGGCTGTGTCTCATGTGGGACTGGGAAGACTGCTGGTCCCAGTGGCATTGTGAACCTTTCCATGCCATGGGGAGCCCAGAAAGCCAACCATATTAGTCATATTGTCCAAGCATGACCATGTGGATGCAAAGAAGCCGTACCTCTCCTGGCAGTGCTGTGAAACTTGAGCTGAAACCCTGCCATGTGCATGTTGTGGGCCATGTAGGCTCAAAGTTATGGGGCATTTGTTTGGAGAGACGAGGCTGTAGGAGCAAAAAACCAAACTCTGTAAGGATGTTAACCATGTATGTGTGTTCTGGTTCCTTGTCCTCTGGTATCAGAGCTCAATATTCGTCTTAATTCTGTCTCAAAACCTTTGTGTCTGGTGGCACTGGAGCCTCCTTGCCCTTCAGCTGGGTCGTCGTCACGCCACTTGCATGAGACTGGGAGCAGCTGTGCTGCACACTGGTCAGAGCCTCTCCTCACCCTGGTCACCCAAAGGGGCAGTGAGAGCATGGGAGCTCCCTGCTTCCTCAGCTGGGAGAAACTACAGTGTGACAGCCCTGGTCCTCGTGTGTCTTCAGAGACGCATGGGCCTGCCTGCACAGGAGGGACCCAAGCAGGATACAGGGCTCTGCAGAGAAGCATCATCCTAAATCCTGCCAAAGAGGTGGGAGGGGAGAGGCAACCTGTGTGTAAAACAGACCACCATGTTGTTGTCGTGCCGCTGACATATGCTACCATTTTGCTCAGAGGTGGTGGGTAAGCAGATCCTGTTTATACCTAATGATTATAACTTCTATATTAGGAGAAATGAGATCAAAACAGGCCAAAGTCCCCTGTTTTTCTCATTAGTGTTCCCGTCAATGACTGCAGTTAACCCCCTTTACCCTCACTTAAGATGGATACGGCTTTTTGGATGTTCTTTTATAGCTCCTAATTACATATATATTTCCTGTTCTCCCAGCCTGGAGGTCTGGCACGTCTGAGCAGCCTTGATTCTGTGCCATTTTTCTTCACTTCTATCCACGCTGTCTTTGCTATGTCAGCCGAAGAATCAGTCAGCCTACCTCCCTGCGGAGGGCTAGCGTTGCTCCTTGGTCCTCTCACTGATGTGCAAAGCAGGTCCCCAGGGCTGATCTGTGCTTTAGTCTAGTCCCTAAACTTCAGTAGAGATGGAGGCATCTGAGCTGCTTTCCCTTTCTGCTAACACTTGCCCCCCTTTCTCAGCTGACTTGTCTTTCTGAGGGCAAAGCCCATCCCTTCTGCCCAGCTGCACTCCTGATTAAGTTAATCACTTCTGCTGATTTAATTTAACTTGAGTTGCTTGTATGACATTGCTGAGCAAGGCTCCTTCCACACCCCTTGAACCTTAAGGGAGGGGTGGGGCCTAGGGGTGTGTTCTACCCAAATTAAGGGGTCCTGGAGTGGGAGGATGGTGCTGTGTTTTGTGCATTTCCTGTGCTTTGCACTGTGGGCTCAGG
The DNA here is from genome assembly GCF_036370855.1 of Dromaius novaehollandiae. Taxonomy (NCBI): domain Eukaryota; kingdom Metazoa; phylum Chordata; class Aves; order Casuariiformes; family Dromaiidae; genus Dromaius; species Dromaius novaehollandiae. The sequence continues at coordinate 5,998,628 of NC_088113.1, read as the reverse complement.
CTGGCTGTATTCCTTTCTGTGGCCCTGCACCTCCTGAAGGGACACATGGGTTTTCCTGCAAGAAAGCATTCACAGAATAGCTCAGCTGACTGCAGCTAAAACCATGACCTGGGCCATCAGAAGCACTGCTGCTGCCAGCACTTGCACGGAGAAGGCAATCCAAGCAACATGTCACAGGGAAGCTCATCTGTGGCAAGAAGAGTAGCCCTGCCAGGAAGACACAATCTTCTGTGTGTGTTCCCAATATAGCTAAGCTGTGGGCCTGTGCCAGTGGCAGGACACCATGTGTGTACCTCTCTAAAGGAGGCTGAGGTTGGGATCTTGCATATTGCAACTACATATCAGCGAGCTGGAGGAAGGGTAGCTGTAGCTGAAAACAATACCGAAAAGAGATACAATCTTTTCTAATGTTGCAGAGGATCTGATAGGCCTTTCTTGAAGCATCTGATGTTACGAAATCAATGACTTTATTCAACACAGAACCACACAGTCCCAGAAGAAAGGAGGGTGGAAGGGACCTCTGGAGGCCTCTCTTCCAAACCCCTGCTCAAAGCAGGGTCAACTAGAGCAGGTAGCTCAGGACCATATCTAGGTGGGTTTTGAGTAGTGCCAAGGATGGAGACTCCACAATCTCTGGGCAGCCAATTCCAGTGTTCAGCTACCCTCACAGTAAAAAAAGTGTGTTCAGGCAGAATTTCCTGTGTTTCAGTTTGTGCCTGTTGTCTCTTGTACTGTCCCCAGGCACCATTGAGAAGAGCCTGGCTCCATCCTCTGTACTCCCTGCCATCAGGTATTTATACACATTGATGAGATTCCCCCTGAGCCTTCTCTTCCCCAGGCTAAACTATCCCAGCTCGCTTAGCCTCTTCTGGTATGAGAGATGCCCCGGTCCCTCTATCATCTCTGTGGCCTTTTGCTGGACTCACTCCAAGAGGTCCACGTCTGTCTTGTGCTGGGGAGCACAGAAATGGACACAGTACTCCAGACGTGGCCTCCCCAGGGCGGAGCAGAGGTGAAGAATCATCTCCCTTGACCTGCTGGCAATGCTCTTCCTGACGCATGCCAGGATGTGCTTGGCCTTCTTTGCCACAGGACACGTTGCTGGCTCATATATAACTTGTTCACGAGGCCCCCCAGGTCCTTTTCTGCCAAGCTGCTTTGAAGATAGTTGGCCCCCAGCATGTACTGATGCATGGGTCATTCCTCCCCAGGTGCAGGACTCGGGATTTGCATTTACTGAACTTCATGAGGTTCCTCTCTGCCCATTTCTCCAGCCTGTCCTGTCCCTCTGAATGGCACCACAACCAACTGGTGCATCGGCCACTCCTCCCAGTTTTCTTTTGTCTGCAAACTTGCTGTAGGTGCACTCTGCCCCAACATCCAGGTCATTAATGGAGATGTTAAGCAGTATTGGCCCCCATATCAACCCCTGGGGGACACCACTAGTGACAGGCCTCCAGCTGGACTTTGTGCCACTGATCACAACCCTTTGAGCCCAGCAGTTCAGACAGTTTTCAGTCCACCTCACTGTCCGTTTATATAGTCCATATTTCATCAGTTTGTCTGTCAGGATGTTATAGGAGACAGTGTTGAAAGCCTTGTTAAAGTCAAGATAAATAATATCCATTGCTGTCTCCTCACTGACCAAGCTAGTCACTTTGTCACAAAAGGCTATCAGATTGGTCAGGTGTGATTTCCCCTTCATAAATCAATGCTGACTACTCCCAGTCACCTTCTTGTCCTTCACATGTCTGGAAATGGCTTCCAGGAGGGTTTGCTCCATCATATCCCCAAGGTTCAAGATGGAGCTGACTGGCCTGTACTTTCCTGGATCCTCCTTCTTGCCCTTCTTGAAAATAGGGGTGACATTTGCTCTTTTCCAGTTCCCAGGAACCTCTCTCGATTGCCATGACCTTTCAAACATTATTGAGAGTGGCCCCACAATGACATCAGCCAGCTCCCTCAAAACTTGTGGGTGCGTTCTGCCAGGGCCCAAGGACTTGTTTATGTCCAGTTTGTTTAAATGTTCCCTTACCTGATCCTCTTCCACCAACAGTAAGTTTTCATTGCACCAGACTTTCCCATTGATCTTAGGGCCTTGGGATTCCTGAGGGGAAATCTTACCAGTAGAGGCCGAGGCAAAGGAGGCATTGAATACCTTGGCCTTTTCCAGGTCCTTTGTCACCAGGTCCCCTACCCCATTCAGCAGCAGATTCACGTTTTCCCTAGTTTTCCTTTTGCTGCTGATGTACTAGTAGAAGCCTTTCTTGTTGCCCTTCACCTCCCTTGCCAGGTTCAACCCTAGATGGGCTTTTACTTTCCTAACCCCATCCCTGAGCACCCAGACAGTGTGTCTATTCCTTCTCAGTCACCTGTTCCTGCTTCTCCCTCTTGTATGCTTCCTTACGTGTTTGAGCCTAATCAGGAGCTCCTTGTTTACCTATGCAGGCCTCCTGCTATCTTTGCTTGATTTCATACTCAATGGGATGGACCATTCTTGAGCTTGGAGGAGGTGATCCTTGAAAATCAACCAGCTTTCCTGGATTATTTTTCTCTCCAGGATGGTCTCCCATAGGATTCCTCCATGGAGATCCCTGAACAGGCCAAAGTCTGATCTCTTGAAGTCCAGGGCTGTGATCCTGCTTTTTGCATTGCTCCCTCCCTCCACTCAGGATCCTGATCTTCACCAGCTCATGGTCACTGCAGCCAAGGCTGCCCCTGACTAGTTCTTCCTTGTTTGTAAGCATGAGGTCCAGCAGAGCACCTCTCCTCCTCACCTGCTCAATCACCTGTGTTAGGATGTTGTCATCAATGCACTCCTGGATTGCTTGTACTCTGCTGGGTTGTCTCTCCAGCAGGACAGGTAGTTAAAGTGCCCCACGAGGACCAGGGCCCTGTGAATATGAAGCTTCTTCCAATTCTCTAAAGAAGGCCTCATCTTCTTCTTCTTCTTCCTGACCAGGTCTATAATAGACATTCACAACAACGCCACCCGTGTTTGTCTGCCCACTAATCCTGACCCATTAGCTTTCAGCTGGTTCACTGTCCATCCCCAAGCAGAGCGCCATGCATTTCAGCTGCTCTCTGACATAAAGGGCAACTCCTCCTCCTCACCTTTTTCTAGGTGATAGGACTCCAGGGGAGTCCTGTCCCATCCATGGGACAGGAATTTATGGAAAAGAAAGCTCATGAGTGTCGTTAAAGACGTGGCAAAGTGCCACAGGGGAAAAATGGACACAGCTAACCTTCGGCCTGGCACTTCTCAACTTCAGCACTAGGCCTTGCAGCCTTACCAACAGTGTCCATTTGGGCATGCAATTGAATTACACATTGCAAAGGAATCAACTCTGACAGTTGGCATCTGGCTCTCAGTTTCTCTCCCATCTCCCTCTGTTTTCTCTTTTCTCTCTTTCTCTGACTCTCATGCATCTTTTATGTTTATCTCTTCCTGTGTTTTCTGATAGTTTTGATAGCTGTCCAGATATGGCAATATTCCAAATGTCACATCTGCTTGTGTAATGCTTGTATTTTCCTCCAGAGTTTGCCTTCTCTAAGTAGGATGTAGCTTTATGCAGAGGGTGCTGTGCTGCTCTGCTTTCAGTGTCACAAGTGGGGGATGTGACAATTGCCCAGGCTGGCCTTCCCTAGGCAGATACAGTACCTGCCTCTAAGTAACTGTCCTGGGAAGAGAAAGGGCCATATGTTTTACCCCTTCAGGAAGCGGCCAGTGAACTTGCAATGTTTATGCAGCTCAGACAAGGTGTTTTCCATTGGTATTTTAAAAGGAGGGCAGAGTCATGTCTCCTGTTTTGTTTCACTGATGGAGAAACTAAGGCACAGACTGGGGAAATGATTTGGCTGAGCCATCCAGCAGGCCAATGGCTTTTAGCTCCCATGCAGGTCTGGTCACATTCTAATTTATGCGGTCTGTAGATGCTAAAGCATTAATATTCTTGGCTTCAGTATGGTAATCTTTGAACAGTCTGACTTCTCAATGAAGTGGCTGGGGATCTAAGAACAAATGTAGCATGGGGACAATTACTTCGAGTGGAGAACATTCCTCTCTCATGAATCCAGAGAGAACTGGTGCAGGGACCTGCACATCCTGCTCTGCTCTGCTCTCCCAAGGGTTCTGCTTAGTATCAGTTTTCCATTGCCAGATTGCCTGCTTTGCTATTTTTCTCATGCCATCTGCACTGCTTTTCCTTCCCTCCTAATTGTGACACACATTTCGTGAATGATGGCTGGGCAGGCTGAGGAGCAGGCTCCTGGATTTTCAGAAAAGCAGTGAGAGACAGTCAGGCACGTGCACATGGGGGCCCCTGGCTTCTTGGCACATACATTTCTCTTCAGTGTAGGCAGAAATGCAGTCCTATGGGCACAGTGGGTTTGCATGCATCTTGGCAGCAATGGAAGGGGAGAGAAAATCATGCTGAGGTACCCAGGGTTGCACAGTGGAGTTTAGAAAGGAGCCCAGACTGGTGTCCATATTTCACTTGAGACTCATCCTGTCTGTGTGTTGTAAGAAGGCAGGTTCTGGGAAATGCATAGTTAATTATTTGCCAAGGACCCTGCAGCCCCATGGGCATCTATACATTTACCAGTCACAAGGGAGCAAGCAGAATGATGCCCAGCCCCATTGCACTGGGCAGCTGTATGTAATGGTACCTCTCACTTGGGACTTTGGGAAGGGTTAGAAGGTAGCAGCCAAGCTGCTAAAATTATAGACCCAGTGCAATAGCTATTTAAATGTCACAGACTAACTCACACCCTTGAAATGCTCTGCAAAGCAGCATGCATATGCGTTACATGAGGCACAGCCACTTAATTTAGATGCTAGGACTAGTGCTTAGGAGCCAGGATCTGTCTCTGGCTGTGCTGCCAGTGTGTGAAGTGACCCTGGGCTTTCTATCCTGGATCCTTCTGCTGGATCACAGTCATGATCTGCCAGGAATGGAGATCATGCACTGCTCATCCCTGTAGGCTCTACTGTGCCACACATGAGAAGTAACAACTACAGACTGCTACATCCTGCCAGTTGTTTGAAGCTCTCCTGCTCCTGGTGTGAGGGGAAGATAGAGTGAGTTGGGTGGTTAGTGGAGTCATAGTGTCCTTCTACCCCTGCCATTAGCTAAGGACAGTGGGTCCTCCATGGCATGGGAAGACTCTTGCATTGTGCTGACAGCTTAGGATGAGGAAATCAGCTCTGGAGATAAAACCAGGGTCTACTACTGCCAAGCCAAGACCCAGCTCTGAGGTCTGAAGGGGAAAACTGGAACCAGACTCAAGGCAGGGAGAGACAGCACCATGTTGAGGCTGGTCTGGGCTCCTAGGGGCTGTCCCTGATGGCAGATGTCACCAGTCCTCAAACTGAGGAGCTGCAGTAACCTAGTCTTCTATCCCTGTTAATAAGTAGCCTTCAGGGACAAGGGCATGTTCAGAATGATTCATCTACCCAATGGTCTGCTGCTACAGCACACAAAGGACTTCAGCTTTGGGTCTTTTAATGGTGTGCCATCCAGCATTCAGACTCAACAGCCTGCAAGCTGGGGCTCCTGGGTTCTCCTGACTTGCTGCATGGCCATTGGCACGCCTGTTTCAGTTTGCCTGCTAGCAATAGCTCCCCAGCTCACAGGAGATGGCTACAGCTTAAGGAGTGTGAATTAAGGGCTGTGCAGTACATAGATGGCAGCCACAGTGTGCATGTGAAGCTGATGACCCAGACTGGACACGTACTGAACCACTGTTGAACCTGCCCTGAGTAGGATGGATGCAGGGTGTGAGGCAAGCACTCGCAGTGTAGAGGTCCCACCATGCTGTTCAGGGGCTGTGGCACACCAGCCAAGTCTTTGTCTGGGTCCTGTTCAGTCCTTCTTCCCCCTGCCTATCCTCCCAGTGTTGACAGACCCGGCAACAAAGCAGCATGTTGGCACAGCTCTGGAGTTTGTACAAGGGCCATGTTTGTCCTTAGCTCCACTAAGATATCCCACTGGCTTATTTGCTATCTCCCTCCTGTCTCAGCCTAATGCTGAGGGTGGAAGGTCCATCCCAGACAGAGCAGAGACAGATTCATCCTCTATGGAAAAACAACTGTATTTCCCAGGTGTCATGAAAGTCAGAAAGGGAATGTTGGACAAGCTGCGTTGGGTGTTCCTCATCTGTCATCATCCTGATATTTTTCTTGCTCATTTTTACTGCTCAGTATCTCATAAACAAATTCTCAAGCATGTCAGAGCAATCACACCTTGCAGAACTTGCCTTGCTCCTCAGATCCAGCAGGTATTTAGACCTGCTTGTGTTGGACTTCACAAAGTGCCCCTGCACATTTCTACCCTTGCATATCATGAACTATAGGCACCAGGAAAGATTTAATTTCCTAAAAGCAGACTCCACTGGTGCTGGCTGCAGGGAGTGCTGTAAGAAGGGAAGGTGACAAGGAGGAGGTGGATGAGAACAGGAGGTACAATGGACACAAGTTCCTGGGTATGGGCCTGGAAAAGGACCTCAGGGAGGGGATGGGACATGTGAAATGAGAAGCAGGTACCCTCAGGACACAGGCACAACTTTTTTTCCTCCGGCCTCAGATATCAGCTTGTGCCAAAACTGGTGACAGGAAAACCAGGAAACCAGGGAAGAAGCAGGAAACTGGGGCAGGGACAAGAAAATAGGGAATGTGGAGAGAGACACTGGAGGATGGTAAAGAAGGAAAGTAAAATAGGAACTGAGCATGGAGGTGACCAAGCGCTCTTCTCAGCCTGACTTTCATGGATTGTAATGTCTAGAGTTTCTCTAAACCTAGAAAGTTCCCAATATAAGGTATTTTTAACTTATCATTAAGATTGCTAAATACAACTCAAACCCAGAGACATTGTCACATGACTGCAAATTCTTAAACATTAAACCCACAGAAATCACAAGCAAATGCTGCATTTGTTACTTTTATACCAACCTCAAGAGCTTTGGCACTGATTGGCGGTTGCAGTGGGAGAGGAACCAGCAAAAAGCAGGAAGAACCTGGTAAACATGGGAGGAAGCCGAGAAGCAGAGCATCACATGAGCACAGGACTCACAAGAAAAGCAGATCCAGATTCCTAAAAGCAGAATCCTACATCGCCAAAGAAACGCTGACTTGCCAGTACTCGCATAACCTGAAGTCTGACTTTGCATCCCATTTAAGCATTTAATTTCAATCTAGGAAGACCTTTCTGGGTTTTTTTTCCCCCTAGTCTTAAAAGTTCAGTATTGTTTTGTCATTTGTTGTATGCTAAGGGGAATCACCAGCGGTTTTCGTTTCACTCCACAGCAAACTCTCATTGTTTTTGCTCATGAACTAGCTTTAGAGACATGCAAAACCTGGTTTTGTACTAAGGGTTTATTTTGCCAAGTGGGGAAATGTTGTATTTGCAAGATATCTGGGCAACTGTCATCCCAAAGGTTAGAAATCTCTTTGACAAGTGCAGGCACTGTGGCTCCTGGGCTGGAATTTGCAGGGGCTGTAAGTTGTCCTTGGCTTTACAGAGTCTCAGCCTGATAGGAGCTATGCATTCTGAAAGACCTGGTCCCTCTCGTGGGCACTGAACCATTGGTCATGGCTCTTTAGCAAGTTTGACCCATGATGTCTCAACCTGAGCATTTAAACTTTTCATCAGACAATCTTTTGGCCAGATTCTGCCATCTTTACCCCTTTTCATAATGCTTTTCAGCCCAATAGCTGGCATGGCCCCATGGCAAAGCTGTGCTGTGGCATCTCTCATGTTCCAGATCCCCTTGAGCCAGATGTGATGGGTGGCCACTGATGTATCACCAGCCTGACTAAGCAGCCACATCCACCCCCAGGAGCTCTCTGAGTAGGGACAGGACTGCAGGTCTGCAGTGCCAGGGTATGAATACAGCCTCTGCATCCTGGGAGCTGGCAGCAAAGTGGGGGAGATGAAGGATGGGGGGATGACAGCAAAGAGGTGAGCCTTGGGAGGGCCAACATGCCTCCAGACATCTGTCATCCAGGCTGCACCTTCTGGAGGTGGCATCGCCACCTCCCTCGGCATGGCCCAGCTACCTCAACACCTGCCCATTTTCTTTGCAGCCCCAATGTCAGTGCACTCCTCACGGCATGCAGCTGCCTGCCCCAGGGATCAGGGAGAGGCGCTTGCAGGAGGAATGACTCATCAGACATCCAACTGCAGAGCTAATTGCTTCCGCTCCTGACTCACTGGGCCAGGAGGTGGGCTGGAGCTGCACTGCTCAGGTGCACATTCAGGCTTGAGAGTTCCCAGAGCTCAGAGATCTGAGACCTGAGGACATCTTGGCAAGGCTGGCTGGCTGGGGAGGTTTCTGGCATCACTGTCCTGTGGCAGCCTTCCCAAGGGCATGATGGATTCAGTGCCCTTCCCCACTTCTCCAGGGGAGATCTTCCGACTCTCTCTCTATCAGCCTTTCCCCAGCTGCTGTGGCAATGGGTCCTCAGCCAGCAGTCCTTCATGGCAGGTGGCAAAGCCTGGCCCTCCAGAGAGCAGCGAGGGATGGGACTTGTGTCTTGCAGCCTGCAGGAGCCCAGCCTCTGAGTGATGCAGTGGAGATGGGTTTGCTATTGCCATGTATTTCCCCTGTTCATTTACTGAGGAGCAAAAAACATATCCGGCTGCCTTTGGGCAGCCTCCCCTGCTGTGCCCAGGTTCCAGAAGGGCTGGTCAATGGTGATCAGTCCTCAGCACTGCTTTCCTGGGCTGGTGCCATGAGCAGAGCAGTCATTGCTGGCCCGCCTTGTAAACAGCAGGGCTTCCCTGGGGCCCTGGAGCCTTCTCTCTCCCCAGCTGCTGGAGCTCATGTGCATTGTGATGCTTCAGGGATGCCCCGATGACACAAGCAAGCTCTGGGTCTTCTCAGGGGAGGGTTAGCACAACCAGGGAAGCTCATCTGTGCTGGGTTATTTTGGCACAGCCAGGCACAAGTACCAAGACATGGAGCCAGCTTAGCATGCTGATGTGGCAGCGCCAGTCAGCACCAGTGTCCAGACTGTGCAGCACTGCTGGGGAGCAGTGAGAAGAAGAGAAAAGGACCAAGTGCCAAAAGAGAGGGAAGAACAGTATAGTCCTTCCTCTGGGTGCTGAGGACAAGAGTTCCTGTAGAAATCTCTGCTGTGCCCTTGTGATGGGAGCACAGGGCCACATGGCCCAGCAAGGGCAAACATCTGCAGAGGCCCAGGGTGTTGCAGCACTGTAGCTGACAGGCAGAGTACAGTGCTTTCGGGGATTCCTCCTGGGCATCATGCTCATCTCCTTGCAGCCTAAACCCATCTGCAATGAGTGGGCGGAGAACCTTAAGCACAAGCAGCAAGCACTGTCAAAAAAGCCTCTCGTGTTGTTATGCTGGTGCAATAGCGTCAAAAAACAAAAAGGCATCACCACCTGCAAAAGAGCAGGTGCTAGCTCTGACAGCCTGGAGCTCCCACTCGTGTCGCAAGCCCTCTGAGACAGGCACGGAACTCCTTCCTCTGGTCCTCACTCTGCGCGATGCAGTGTCAGGCCATGGGGCTAGATGGACTGTTTTCCACTGACAGAGCAGCTCAAGGTCTCTTCTGCTTTCCCCCCTCAGCATTGCACTAGCTGCCTGGCGCCCACAGCAGTTCACAGCTGCCAGGGCAGCCAGTGTTCCCATCAGTTCCCATCCCAGTATTAACCCACCCCCAGCACTCACAGAGACACAGCCAGGTAGAAGACCTGCCTCCTGCTACATCAGCTGAGCCTTGATGGGACCTCAGAGGCAATGTTTCTCTGTGTGCAAACTGCATTTGGAGAATATTGCTAGCAGATGCTACCCACTCCTTGCCTTCCCTCCCTGTTTGTTCCTGCAAACTCCTGCCAGTGCCCTGGAGAAGCAAGGGGCCATGCTAGTTCTCTGCTAGCTGGACCTCAGGGCCATTGGAGTGCAGTAACATCACTTTGAACTCAGACTGACAGCAACAGAAGCGATATCTGCTCCATCCACAAATGCAAAGGAATAACAATCCCCAAGGATGAGGAAAACCATGGTGACAGCTGGCATGGTCTGCAGGAGCAATTCCTGACAAACTGCTCATCTCTCCAGAGAGGATTTTTCCCTGGTGCTTTCTGGCATCTCTGATGGTGTTACGTGCAAAGGGCTGGTGGGCTGCCTATGGAGCCTTTGCATTCATCTCTTCATCTCTCCCATAACAGGAGTTGCCATGTTCCTTCCCTTCCTGGTGGCTACTGCTGAGCTCTGCCTGGCGTGCCTGGTACAGTACGATGTCCTCCCTGCCCTGTCCACTGCACTCCAGAAGATGCAGTTCAGACTGGAGGACTTCAGGAGTGAGCAGAGGATGTTTTCTTCTGAACCCCAGCACCAGTGAGGCACAACACTGGAGAGAAAGAGAAATTTAGTATTGAATTGTAGTAAATGTTTTGAATCCATTCATCAAACCACAACAGTTCTTTCTACCTTGGTGATGCCTGCTGACTACACAGGCCTGTTTTCCTGTTTCAGAGGTACCTCTTTTTTTGTTTTGCTTCTACCAGTGTTCCACTGAAGAAAAATTCCAAGGTTTCCCTTTTTGAAACCTGAATAAAATGAGTGTTGGAAGTTGCTGCTCGGCTTAAGCCATTGCTGGCTTCTGGACACTCCAAACCACCTTTGTGCTCCTGGTCCATGCAATGCTGTATCTGCAATACTGCAAGACACATTGCGCACCAGTGCTGGGAACTAGGGAGGTGGCTGTCCTGGCCACTGACTCCACATGGGAAGCGTGATGGGGGAGTCATTCAAGGCTTTCCACTTTGGGCTGACCATCTACCATACCATCTGCTGACATGAATAGACATGAATGTCAGCAACAAGGGGAACAGACTGGAAGAGCTAGAAACCTCCTCTTGGAGCTGAACATCTGACTTGGTGGGGCACCACTGGCTGGGTACATCAGTGTAGAAGGCAGATCCTCTTCAGGGTGGGAAAAGGGAGAAGTGCAGCACTGTTATCTATCAAGGGTGCATATTTATATAAAGACGAGTGTTAGATGGAGAGATAAAATCAAGCAAGCTAAGGCAGAAAATGAGTTCTGACTAGATATGTAAGTCTAGAAGAAAATAATCTGTATGTCCAGGAAAGTCTAGATCCACTTCTAAATGAGGCAGATAAGCAAATACTAGAAGATACATGAGAAGGCTTACATGTTCAGTATCTTTCATGCTTTAAATCTTTACAGAAAGGTTAACTATGACCAGATTATTATTAACAACAAGAGGCTAGGAACAATAACAGAATAACAAGGCTGAAGAATACAATATGGACCTATTCAAATTGCTAAGGTCTGATAAAATTCACTCCAGAGTACATAAGGAACTAGCTACAGTCATCTCTGACCCCATTAGCAATTATCTCAGAAATCATATGGAGCATGGGTGATGTCCCTGTGGATTGGAGCAGGCCAAAACATTGCACCTGCCATTAAAAAGGGAGAAAAGGGAATTATACATGAGTCAGACTAACTTTGATATCTGAAAAGATACAGAAAGAAATTATTACACAATCAATTGCCAAGCATCTCAAGGATAATAAGTGATAAGGAACAGCCAACATGGATTTGCCAATAATACAACATGTTAAACCAATCTAATATCCATTTTTGACAGGGTAAGTGGCCTAGCTGATAGCAGGAAGCAGCAGATATGATACGTCTTGACATTCATAGGTTTTTGGTACTGTCCCATGTGATGTGCTCTTCAGGAAACTGAGGAGATAGAGTGCAGCTGAGATGTGTCTGAGGTGGATGTACAACTGGCTAAAAAATTCTGGGAGTCGGGAACACTCAGATGCTGTCAGACTGGGAAGACATACTAAGTGAGGTCCTGTGAGGATCTGTCCTGGGTCAGGTCCTGTTCAATATTTTCATTAGCCACCAGGTTGAGGGAATAATGATTACGCTTATAAAATGCTGAAATGAAAACAGGTACAGAAGGGCTGCAACTGCTTTGAAGGACATGATGAGAATTCAAAAAAAAATCTCAATCACTCAGAAAAATGACTTGGAGTCAATAAAATGCAATTCAGTAAAGACAAGCACAAAGCAAGAAAATGGTGATGCGCAAATACGAAGTAGAAATTAATGGGCCGCATAGCAGTACTGCAGGACACCTTAGGGAGTTTCAGTAGATCGTTGCTGATCAGACTCAGCAATTTGCTGCTGTGAGCAAGCAAGCGCATCCTGGGCTGTGCAAGCAAGTTGTCTCTTGTAAAACAGGGGTGGCAATGACACTGTTCTGCTTGGCATGGGGGGAACCTCAGCCAGAGGAGCACTGCATTGGATTTTAGGCTGGTCATCTTAAGGAGGAGGTAACAAGTCCAGAGAAGACACTACAAGACTGATCAGAGGTCTGGAAAACGTGAGCTGTAAGGAGAGGAAGAGCAAACTGAGTCTGTGCAGGTCTGACAGGGAGAAACCACATCAGGGATATAAGAACAACTTTCCAGCGTGTTAAAAATCATTAGAAAAAGGGTAGTGATCATTTGTTCTCAGGCCCACCAGGAATATTTTGTGCTGTAATTGGCTTAATTTGCATCTATGGAGATTTAGGGTAGGTATTAGGATTGCAGGGAGATTTTCCTTGAGCCACATTGTGAGATATCAAAGGCTGTCTAGGATCTAGCTGCTCCTAAGCAGCATGCAAGTACCTGTTTGCCTGTTGGGGCTGTTGGGCATCCACACTGGTGCTGGTGCATGCCCCTGCTCCAGTGCTCCCAGGACCAGCAGGTCATGGTGGCAGTGCTGGCCCAGGCGGGGACCCCGATGTGCCAGGTGTCCTGGGGAATTCTATGGTAAATCAGGGCCAGGCTGGGAAAGGCTAGGCAGGGCCATCGCTGAGTGCCCAGAGCTGGGCTAGCCAAGGAGCTAAGGGAGCTGGAGAAAGAGGAGGCAGCTGGGGCTCTAGCTCCAGCTCATGAGGATTTGTCTGCCCACTTGCCATGAGAGGAGGTCTTTGCCCAGCAGCAAGGAGTGGGAGCTGCTTTGGTGAGCTGCACCACTAAACATGAAAAACAGCTCCATTACCCTGCTGTATCTCCAGTTCCCCCCTCTCCTCCTCTTTCATCTGCCCCTCTGCCACACTCTCCTCTCCCCTCCCATCTCTCTGTCTCTCTCTTGCATCTCCTACATCATCTCTCTTCTGCTGTACTCCTCCAGCTCCATATCTCTCTTCCCCATCCTTCCAGCTGCACTCCTCCTTTCTAGTCTCCCTCTTTATTCTCATTCCTTCCTGCACCATTTAATTCAGCAGCAAGCCATTTCCATTTGAATTGCTTTCCTGACTCCATCCAGGACAGGAGCTGAGCCAGGGCACTGCATCCTGTCCCAGGCCTGCATTCATTAGTGTCACGTGGATGGCACTGGCTGTCACCAGCAAGCCTACTCTGTATTCATAGCAGCGTGCTCCCCAGGCCCCTCTCTGCGCCTGGTTAGTGTGTGCTAAGCATGGATTACAGTACACACAGTGCTCTAGTCTGCATGCAGAGAGAAGGTGATGGTGAGTCTCACCTGGAGACAGACTGGGTGCTCCCTGTTTGCATCCCAAGAGGAGCAAAACATACTCCCTAGCCCCTCATTTCCATGAGATATGCTGGGTTTGCAGGCTGCTTTTCTGAGGATTCAAAGGCATACCTATTTGTGCTGTCTCTGCCCATCTTTCTTTCTGGGCTAACCTGCAAACCCTGCTGCCAAACTCAGGCAACATGACAATAGAGCAGGTCAAAGACAGGAGACCAATGTGGTGAGAAGGAGCAACTGCCAGGAGGACCAAGGTCCATGCAAGAACTGCTTTCCAACAGTATCAATCAGATGGTCTTTCTATCAGGCTGCATGTGTGGGGCTAGTCCCAGCCTCGCTGTCTCTGAAGTAGCGTTTCTGGCTCAGGTACCTCCCCAGTCCCACATAGGCCCAGGTATTAGCTACCAGCATCTTGCAAGGTCAATTCCTTCCCAAGGAAGGGCCTTCTCCACCCACTGCTGCTCATCTGGGTGCTGACATGCAGCAGGACAGAGGTGTTTTGGAGCTGACTTGTCCTTTTCTGCATTTTCTCAAGGCCTGGTGAGTGCCCTGCTGTGGTTTGTGTGCAACCTTTGAATTTCTTGTGTTTTTCATTGCTGTTGCACAGTCCAGACTGAAGCAGTCTCTGTGGGTGTTCCCTGGAGAGCACATCACTAGGCTTGGTGGACTTTGTGCTCCTAGAGTCACCCTCTTCCTTTCGATTAAGCATTGCAGAGGCTATTTTTCTACCAGTGGCAGCACTTCAGTGTGAGGTTTTTGGTGGAGCCACTCCTGCAGAAACACCTGCCTTGTCTGTTCCCATGGTACATGCAAGATGTGATGGCAGTGCAGGCAGGCATTCCTGAGCTCTCCTCTGCTCTGCTCAGCTGCATGCTCAGCCCCACCAGGCCTGTACTAAAACAGAGGCAAAACATGCCTTGTCTCTCCCTTCTCTGACCTCTCCATAGCCAGGCTTTTAGGCTGAGATTTATGTATCCCTGACGTGCAGCCATCTGTGTGCTTGCACCCACAAATGCCCACCTAGCACACACACACATGTAGACACATATACATGCATTTAAAGGTGGCCAGAAGGATTTGCTCTCTGTGCATGGTTAGGTCATATAGGCTTGCAAGATTTCTTGCAGCTGTCTGAATGCCTTTCCCATTTGGACTTGCTCCAAGTGGCTCTGGAGCTCCAGGTGTGCCATGGCACAGCACACTCACTGCCTGCCATGACACCTGATGCTGTACCCATACAACCTCCCCCCAAGACGAATGGTCAAGGTGGGCAGACCACGGAGTGTGCTCCACCATAGTGCTGATGGATCTGCAAGCACCTGCCCTGCATTAACAAGAGGGAGCTGGCAGCGTGTGTGGGGAATAGTTGCCCGGGCTGCTTTGGGTTCCCAGCTCCAGGAAGCCACAAGTCCTGTGTTTTGGGGGTGTAAGGCCACCATGAATTCACTTCTGCTACATCAGCACATGCAAGCATCAATCAGGGACCAGATCTCATTGTGTGAGGGGCAATCGGACTGGGCCCAGGAGCCACCGGGGCAGCTCTTCTGCCGTCCCTGTCCTCTTCAGGGCTTCTGGCCAGGGGTCCGCAGCTCCTTCCCCGCTGCCTCTGCTCCCCCCTCCCCTTGCACAGGGAAGCTTAGGGATTTGCTGGGGCAATTTTGGGTGCTCACAAGTGAAGTGCGGAGAGGACTGCCAGGGAAGTGGGTGAGATTAATGAGTCCCTGCCTCCCCCCTTCACCTGCCACTCACACTTACTTACAGGGAGAGATCCCACAAATTTCTGTCTGGAGCTCCATCACACCTCCCTGCTGCATCCTCAGGCAGTGGGATACTCTGACCCAAGCCCTCGCACAGGTCCCTCGTGGACGGCTGCTCATACCTTGATGCTCGGTCCCTCTGGGCAGGCTGCAGGAAGGGAGTGCCGCAGGGATATGGGTCCCTGGGGTTTTGTGAATGGACTCCACCTTTGTTTAAATACCCAGCCTAGTTCAAAGCTGCAAGGGGACTGAATGCTGTCCATGGCTATACAGGGGGCAGTGGGGCCTCATTTTCCTCCCTCACAGCAGGGCTCTGGGATGCTGTGCTGATCTGGGTACCCTGCTTTATTGCCTGGCTCAGCTCTGGTGGTGCTGCTTGCTCTTCACTGCCAACCTCTAGGATGGAAAGCCAGGAAATCCCACCCTGTGGGTTACCTTTCTGCTGATAGGAAGGGGCTCAGTTGTGAAAGCCCCTGAGACCAGGCCACAGTTCTGTCCCCAGGCCCATGTCCCCTGAGGTCCCTTGAGCTAGGAGGCATGTGGGACCCTCAAGCAGGCTTTGAGTGGGGGACACGGCTGCCCACCCTCCCCACCCCCCTCTCTCTTTTCTTGGGGCTCATGTGGGTGCTCAGCCGTGTGGAGCTCTGCCTCTCTCCCTTGTAATCTCACAGTCAGCCCAGGCTAATTAAGATTTATTATCTCCCAGGCACCAGGCGCACAAACATGCAAACAGCTTCTAGCCCCACAGGACATTTCTTTCCCTCCCTACTGGGAGCTGGTTAATGGTTAACTTTCAGAAGTTTTCCTCCTGGCCAACAGGGAGCCCTGTGACACTTTCTTTAACCCCTTGATGCCCTCTTGGGCTGACTGGTATCTGGTGAACTTCTCCCTATGCCAGGTGGAACTGGTACCTACTTTGCAGATGTTTCTGTGCTGGTGTGACTGGAGGCAGGTGGTGGCAATAGCTACAGGTCAGCATGGGCTATAGGGCAAGCCAGCCGCAGTCACCAGCAGCATGATGCAGAAGAGAGTTTGGAGTGGATTTGAATCCACTTAGAAAATGTAGAAGCTTAGTCTGACAGCAGGATACAGAAGCAGCTGAGTATTTTATGGCCATGTAGCTACCTGGCTGTTTGCCATCAGGAAGAGAGACCATACCAGGAGGGGCTATGTGGCCCTGGCCCCTCTAACATGTAGCTACATCTGCTAGGTGAGCCCCCGCGGGTGTCCCTGCTCCAGGGATCTGCCAGGGATGTGTGCTCCCAGCACATGCCTGGCCGTGAGCCCATCTGCCGCGCTCATGGGATGGTGCCATGCCAGTGCGTGAGCAGGGCGGGGGGAAGGGGATGGGCAACTGCTTTAGGGGTGGCAGAGCCTGGCAGGCAGGGAACTTCCCTAGTAGAGCTGGCTTCTGAGCTTGGTGTCACCATCTCTCCTGGACAGATCTTTCTCTGCACTTCCATTCCCATCTGTAATGTGAGGAAGATCTTTCCTTCTCCTCTCAATAGTCGTCGAGATGAATGGCTGCAAGGGTCTCTGTGAATCCCTGCGAGTGACTGGGACCTCAGACTCCGTCGTAATTCAGGGTGAGTCCTGGAGTCCTTGTTGTGCTATAAATCAAATTTCTGCCCTTCTCCTGCTACAGGAGCAGTGCAGGTGGGAAAAGGATTGACTTGCTGATGTACTCAGGGGAGTCTTAAACCCTTTACCAGTACATGTGTGAGACATCCACAGTGTGCTGACAGTTTGTGCTAAGGCATCAGCAGCTAGGAGCTCCCTGATGGCTATGGACATCAGCTCCTTTCTAATGGGAGAAAAAAATGGGTGCATGGATTACCATTTTCTCTCTCTAAAAAGCAGTGGTGTTGCCCAGAAATTTATATATTTGAAAGAAGAAGAGTGCCACAGTTATTACCAGTGCATCCATTTCACCAAAGGGGGAAAATATTTTGCAGTCCTGTTTGTGATTCACTGCTGGCCCTTCACAAACCATCAGCACTGGGTGGACTTCGACAGTATGAACAGAGGAATCGGAGCTGCCCTTTGGTGGACAGCAGCATGGCAAACTGCCTCATTCTTTCACTCAAGGTGGCACATATTATTTTTTGACAGGTATGCTAAATATCAGTTGATTTCCATTCTCTCTGCCATGATGGAGAAAGCAAACAGGCAAAGAGGTTTTGTGCTTGGATTGTTAAATTTACATGGCAATTTAGCAAGGATGATTTAGAGTCATTTTCCACATAATTTCAGTTCCTTTGCACTGCTCCTGAGCTGCAGGGCCTGGGCTGCAAATGTGACAGCAGGGAGCTGTTTGTTTGCTGCTTAGTGTCCTGTCATGGAGCAAAGCTGACCTGAGAAACGTTGTTATCAGCTTTCAGTAAGAGATCATGATGTTAATTGTGGTCCTAAAATCTTTCCCTAATAGAAATAATCATCTCACATTTATCCCAGCAATTACAGCAACAAATAGCTCATGCAGCTAGAGAACATGCACCTTTCGCAGCCAGAAGAGAGCAGATATTTACATGGATAATGAGAATTAATGTTAATGTGTGTTTTTGAAGGTATTTCTTCCTTTGGAGGTTATCTAGCTTTTAGAAGTTGGCACCCATTCTCCCGTAGGACAGGCTCTCCCACATCTGCCTGATGGGTGGATGTCTTGCCAGTCCCTCTGATGCATCTGGCTTTTGTCACTGTAGGAACCAGGAGGCAGGACTTGGGTCTGGTCCAGTGCTAGGGTGAGTTTGTGTTCAAGGTCTGACATTTTGATTGGTATTTTTGAGGACATCTGCAAGTAGCTTTTACCAGTACATGCCCATTACAGTGCGTCAGTTCTAGGTGGGCACCTGGATCCCAGCCTATGCTTGATCCCCATGTCCTCCTGACCTGTGGCTGTGTGCGATGTGAGCTACTGAGCCATCATGACACGTGTGTCAGGGTGTGATTATTGCTCACAGACACTGGCAGCACACATTTCAAATCTAGTACGTGTAGCTCAAAGGGCTCAGCAAGGCACAAGGACAGAGCACGTATGGCTTCGCAGTGGGGATGCTGGAGCTGCTGCCAGGGAGCTTGTGTTTCAGGGACACGGAGAGATCTGCAAAGCCTTTGCAAGGCACTTTCCAACATGTTTTGCAGCACTGGGGAAAGAGCTTTGCAGCCTGCTTCAGCCCTTGCAGGACTGCAAAGCACAGTCCTTGACTCAAGACAGCTCACTGGCTGCTTTCCATATCACCAGCCATTAACCTTTCTCTTCTGCCCAAATAAATTAATGTGTCTGCAGGGCTTTTGGAGCTGGTGAGCAAGCCCAGCCAGTACTGATGGACGGGCTAGAAAAGCAGGAAGCCAGGTGGTGCTGTGGAGGAGTGCGGCAGCCTGAAACTGTCTGGGTCTCACCTGGCCACTGGGCGATTTGTAAGCTCGAAGGATCAGTGCATGCAGCAGAGCAGATGTGGCTGCCCACAAAAGTGCCTGGGCTTCCATCCCTGGCGCATGGGAAGGGCTGGTACTGGTGCCTCTGCCACCCATGTGGACAAAGTGGCAAGGGCTGATAATGGCTCTTATGTGCAAACCACCATGGGAAAGCCCCAAAGCCAAGGGGGCAGGACGGATTTCCCAGTGCTCCCACAAGCCAGTCCAACTAGTTTATGCGAAGCAGAAATCACTGACATTTCTGTGTTGACGATTCTGTCTGGCCCAGGTCTCATGCATAATAGCCTCAATTTTAGACAGCATGTCAAGACTTTTTGCAATTAGACTGATCTACTGACTCTGAGGACACAGTACCCCAGCATGGACCCAAGGAGCCTTGTGTGCTGCGAGGCCTGGAGGACTGGAGAGGCTCTGGGGATGAAGGTGACAGACCCCAGGCTTTTGCACCCTCTTGCACTTCCGAGTGGTTGCAGTGGCCTGGTAAGGATTTGTTCCTGATGGCGTCCCTCAAGCAGATATTATCAGGGATAGACAGAACTGAGCCAGATGCTGGCTTGACAGGGGACTGTGCTGGCTGCTGCAGGCAAGCAGGGCTGCTCTGTGCAAAGCTCCATGGAAGAGGGCAGGGACTGCCAGCCTTCAGCTGGACAGCCTGAGATGTGGGTGCAGTTCAGTTCTCTGCTCTGCAAAGCATTTCTCCTTTGCCTTACTGTGCCCCATATACTGTGGCCACATACCCTTTAGGGACATACCTGCAGCCACTAGATGTGTCTGTAGCCTCAGAGCAAAACTATTCATGTGAGTGCTCTGTATCATCTTCAGCACAAAGACTGCCAGGTTTGTCCACTTGCAAAGGCCACAAAATTTGGACTGACCTTGCTGGTCTTGCCACTCCTCAAATGTTGGCTTTGCATGGGAGATACTCAAGGAGCAATTAGGTCCCCCTGGACCTGGCTGACCAATGGCACTGGAGATGCCCAGCCCTTCTCACAGTGGAAATATGAGAGAGAGCATGCTGAAAAGCATCTGGTTGCCACCTGCCAGCACTGGCAGGTGTCCTGACACCATTTGGGTGCTGTGGCAGCTTTGCATCTTGGCTGGGCTCCCTGTCCAGCTCTAGCATCTGAGAAGAGAGATCATAAAGGGCCTGATCCATACAAGTGCTGAATACCTGCATCTGTCCCTCAAACCAGCTAACTGGAGTGTGCAACTGAGTCCAGGGCTGCCATGACTGCTGCTAGCACTGTCGGTCACCAGCCCCTCACCAGGGGCATTTGGAGAAGGACCAGGGAGCAAGAAAGGCCTTTCCTGCACCTCCTTGCCCTGCCTGCACAGACCTCTGCCTTCCCTCCCCCATGCGAAGGCTGAATGCAGTAGCATCAGCCCTTTTGCTCCTTCCAAAAGTGTGTTTTGGAGGGGGACCCCCTGATGGGGTGAAGCCTCCTTGGCTCCAGTCCTTCCACAACACCCCTCCGCCTTCCTCCCAGCCCCAGGAATTAGCTTTCCAAAGCACATCTCTGCCATCTGCTCTGATGTGCTGCTGGTGATGTGAATTCCCAGGCTGAGGCCAAGGGCTCTGCTCAGGAAGCAGAGCTTTGCTCTGGCTCAGCAGGTACAGCAAATGCTGAGGAGACTTGGCCACAGTAGCCTTGGTTCTGTGCAGGGCAGGGATGTGAGGGGCCGAGAGAGATTGCAGCTGCTGTGGGATGCTCTGGCTTGGGAGCCACAGCCCAGGCTACGCAGAGTTGGCACATGCGACAAGCTGCCCCCATGAGTCTGTTCCCTTCTCCTGACGTTTGATCCTGTTATCCAGCTTCAGTCAAAGTTGGCAGAGGGCTGGAGGTCTTGGTAGGATGAAGTTCATAGAAATGGCCTGAAAAGAGGGTAGAAGAGAGAGTATGTGAGCGATCCCTCTGCAGGAGAAGTGGTGGCATGTGCTCAAGGCTTATTAGACACCAGTAAATCCACTTGGGAACAGCCCCCAATACACCCAAATCCTGTGCTGATAGCATGTCCTCTGCTACTGCTGATGGATGATATGGGAAAACAGTGGGATGTGGGAGCTGCAGGTCCTGGGGACTGGGAGAAGAAACCGTCCAAGAGTTGTGGGGGTACAGTGGGGAACCAAGCCTCAGCCCTGACCCTATGCGTGGAAAGGTTCCTGTGTCCCTGAGCTGGCTCAGGAGAGCCAGCAAACACAGGCCTGGGGCACAAAAAGACTTGCAATGAGCTTGTGACCCATGAAGTACCCTTCTAACAGGCTCAGGAAGTGCCTCGTTGTAGCTACAAGCACAGGACTTGATCTTGCGTGGCTGAGAGGCTCCTGCTGAGTGCTGAATGCCCTTGGCAGGGGTTGGTTGTGCACAGCCCTTTTTTTCCCCAAATATAACTGGTAACCTCATATGTAATGAGAAATAACAAGGCTGGGATCTTGTTTTGTGCAAGGACACCCGGGCCAAGCAAATTGGCTGTGGAGTCCTTTGCGGTCCTTTCATGGTGTGCAGGGGGACGAGCCCTCACGGCCCTGCAGCCCCATGGGGAGTCTGCCTGGTGTAAGCCTGTCCCATGCTTCCTGTGCCCTTGGTGGCCTGGCGGGGAGAAGCTCACACCAGGAGTTGCTGTGGATGGTGAAAAGAGTCCAGGGAGGCAGAAATTCAGGACAAAACAGGATTTGTTTCCTCAGCCCCGGTTTCCCTCATTGCCTCAGCTGTGTGCAGGCTCTGCTCCAGTCCACACACTGCCTGCCCACACTCAATGGCATTGATGGGTACAGCCATAACCTATCACCGGGGCTTTAGCTGCTAATCCTCCAGTGGAAGAGTCGGCTGTAATCTAGCAATATTTTCTCAGGCTTTTCTTATTAACTTCTCTCAGACTGCCAGATGCTACTGACCAGCATGCCCAGTGGTAAGGGACTCCCCTTTCCATGCATTTCCCAGCCATTTGGTGTGGGGAGGTGGGGTGAAGTGCACCATAGTGGGTAGCTTTCAGGCCAACTGGGTTGCGCTGGGTCTCAGTTCAGAGAAGCCCCCCAGGCTGGCTCTTCCCTGGCAATTAGAGAGGTTGGACCATTGGGGAGCCAGCCCTGTGTGGCAGAAGAGGAAGAGCATGAGACAGAAGCAGGGGCTTCCCTGTTTAGTGAGGCTGCAGAAGGCCCTGGTTTCTGACACTGTGACACCTCCTAAAATAGCATCGGTGGCCCAACTGGGGCTGCTGGCCCCAGTCAGAGAGCCAGGCAAGTGGCTGCATCAGCTGGCTTGGCCTGGGGCTGCCCAGAGTGTGAAGTGGCAGGGGGAGACACCCTAACCGATGGCTCTGCTTTCATAGTAAGGGGTGAGCCCAGCCTGCTGAGGGCAAGGGCAGGATCTGCCAGGCCACCCAGCATCAGCAAGCCAAGTGTCCTTATCCAGGGAGAGTGGCCTGACCTCTGTGACCAACAGTCTAAACATACATCATCTATACGTATATCCCATGCTTATAGCAGAATGCGCAAGGGGTCCAGGGCTCTGTGCAGGTGGTGCTGACCACACAGCTGTGGCAACAAGGTCTCTCTCCATCCTCTGACCCTTTACTCAGTGTGAAACAAGCATGTGGGCTCTGATTTCTGCCTCTGCAGGAGTGTGTGTGTGCACGTGCACAGTCATCACCCTGGAGGATAGTGATGTGTTGAGGAGAGACTGTCTGCTGCCAGTCCCACTGGAGAGAAGGCAAAAAACAGTGACAGGCAGATCTTCCAGAGTCCCCAAAAGTAAGCATGGAGGAGGTGGCCTCACTCAAGGAAAAAGCACATATCTGGGCATCTTCTCTGTTCCCCATACATGTTTGCTCCTGCCCATGTTCCTGCTGCCTGTGACCAGGACCTGGCAGTGTCCACCCTGCCCACAATGTGCTCTGCACTTCAGGGCCAGGATGAGGAGGATTGGGTGGTACCTTGTGGAGATACTGCTGGAGCAGCCAGGAGAGGAGTAGATTAATTTGAAATAAATCCTCTCCTTTTCCCCAAAAGAAACTTGGGCTCTATCTAATCTAATCCTATCTATGTAATCTCACTCTGCAACCTTCACAGCAGAAGGGCTGTAAGCGGCTTAGTGCCCCTCCTGGAAAACAGGATGAATCTTGAGTCTTCTTCATGGGGATCAAGCAAGCAGAAAGCCCAGGAGCCCTGCTGAAGTGCTTGCTGATGAGGGGTTTCCTTTGCTTCTGGATGCTGATGCAGACTGCATCTCTGTTCTCCTCAAAGACCTCCACAGTGCTCTACACAGGATTCCCCAATGCCTATCACCCTGTTGATGGCTAGCAGTGTGATTGTGGCTATTGGGAAAATGTGGGAAATCTGGCCCTCTTTATTCAGGGAAGATTGGCATCCTCCCACTACACTTTGAGCATTGAGCTCAAAGTTTTGAATTGCCGATCAATGCAAAGTCTTTGGGTGAATTTATGGCATATACACTGGGATCTCTGGAGGCAGATGGGAACTATATGAATCCTGCACCCAAGCCCATCAGCCAACACCCAGACCTCAGTCCAGGTTGTTTAGGACCAAATGTGGCTTCAGCAGAGGTTTTGAAAGCTGCTCAGCCCTCCCTCCCCACATGCTGATTCCAGGACTAGAGTCCTTCTTGACTGTCCCTGGTGAGTCATTGCAGCACAGCTCTCACGATAATGCTGGTCAGCCTGGGTGGCTTAATGTCATTGCATCCAGGGAACAAGTTTTCATGAATTCCTTCATTCAGAGATGTCAGAAGACTTCCCAGGAAGATACTGTCTGTAACCATGCGGTATGCTAATTGCCTTGAAGATAGTGGAGGGAAGCCTCTGCTCCTTGTGACCCACATCCCTACAAAAACTTCCCTGTTCCTTTGCAGCACCAGGGAAGGAGGTTGTGCCCATCTCTTAGCTAACTTCAGCCCAAGTCTGAAGAAGAGACTCATAGGGACTTTGGTAAAGGAAGCATCATTCTCTCTATGGCCATCCACAAGCTATTCTCTATGAAACCTGAGTCCCAAACATTTCTTAAAATCACAATAGTTTCTGACATTATATATGAAGTTCAAAGAGGTTCAGAAGATGGCTGCAAGTCCAGCTGGGGCAGAAAAACCTGTCCGGCAGTGAGAGAACAAAGAACTTCAGCCTGGTGGGTATCTCCAGGAGGAAGGCCAGGGGTGCTAGTGGGGGCTGTAGGAACTGGCATGGGGAGAGGCTTGTGCATGATAGAGGGGTTTTCAATCAGACACATGTGCAGCAAGATCAAGTGGCTGGAAGTGGAAGGTACTCAAATTATGGTTAAGATGCTGTTCAAACAGGGGAGATCAGATAACCAGGTGATTATAATAGTCCAATCTGACTTGGTGCCTTTTCTGTCTGTACAGGTCCTTAGATCCTTCTTGACCCTATGAGTTCTCTTGATTTGTTTCCTGACTTTTCAGGCTTTAGGCTTCATGTTTTCCATTTTTTTTCTGTACCCAGAAATGTTAGAAGCTGAGATTTTCACATGACCTGGCTCTGAGAGTTGGGACTTTGACGACTATAACTGTTAATCTGAGATCCAGAAGAGATGGCTTTTTGTTTTTTGCTGTCCCCTTTATGCCTGTGATGCTTAATAGAAAAATTCATACAGTCTCAAAATGTTTGCACTGATAAGTAATAGCTTGGGAAGCATGAGATATTAAGCAGCACAAAGTCAATTTCTTGAGCAGAAATAGCATTTTCTGCTGGTCCAATCCCCTGAGTCAGCACTCCTGCTGCAATACAGTAATTAATATTGCACCCTCCTCTGTGGCTCCCCAAAGCAGAGCAATTTAGGACAGAGTTAAGTTCAGTGTTAAGGAGCATCTATCTAACTGGGGCAGCCAAGGGATACGGGAGCTATGTGAGAGGAGCGAGATGCTTCTTTAGGATAGGCATCGGTGGGGGGGTACTGTCACATGAATCTAATCTTTTCTACCTCAGGGTGTGAGATTTTAGCAGCATAGTGATTGGGTTAAGGGAGCTAATGCAAATGTGTCCACTTCCCATTTTATGCCTTGTTCTTCATCTTTGCCTGCTTTCTCTCTCTTTGGTGCCAAGTGTTTCTGCTAGGTGGGTCTCAGCTGTCCCTCTCTGTGGGGCAGGCTGGTGTCAGACTGATTTCATTCAACTCCTGCCATTCTCAAGCTGGCAGTTAATTGAGCTGTCAGAGCCTTTCCTTTAATCAGAGCATGTCAGACCCATGCCAGGGGCTCCCCTCATGAGAACTGATACTTTCCTGGCAGCCTGAGGGCAGAATGACACAGGATATCCCATGCCCACTGTGCACTGAGCAGGGTCTAGGGCAGAGCCACAGACTCGCTAGGTTCCTGAACAGGATGGGACTGATGCTCTCCAGGGTCTCCAGGCCCAGGATCACATCCAGCTGCTCCATGCAAAAAACCTAACTAATGAAGGAGAGAAACCTGCAGCTCTCTTGCCTGCATAGGGCAGGACATGCACAGAGGGCAGGGGCTGTGACTGAGAGCAGGACCTGCCTGGCCCTTCCTCGTTGCCTTCACAGTTCACAGGAAAGGAGAAATAGGCACAGTTTGCTCTAGCTGCCAGTGTTGTTACTGTCTTTGCTGGTGGCTCTTGACCCCATTGCTGACTCACTGGGGGACCTCATATTCCCCTGTGGTCTGCTGAGATGCCTGTAGTGCAAATACTTTCCTTTGTTACTTTGCATTCTCTTTGAGCTCTGCTGCATGCTCATCCCACTTTGGGTCTCAGTTTGCCTGCCTGTAAAGTGGGAAAATATTCCTTCCTCCCTGTCTCCCAGACATACCACAGTTCTTTCCATTACTACCCCTGCAAGGTGTCAAGGTGAGATGTGTTGTAACCATTATATGGATCATAAATTTCTTCTAGTTAATTAAGACGATGCATTTCCTGTCCTTTTTATTCTCAGTTCTCCATGGTGGGCCTAACCTAGTGACAAATTTTGCATCAGGATAGGCAGGCATAGACAGCATTTTGGTACTTGGTCCTGTTACATGGGAAGCAGAGGATGAAGACTGTTGGAGGCCTGCTTAGCTTCCCAAGACTTCAGGGCTCCAAAACACATAGGGACAATGAGGGCTTGATTGAGTGTCTCTGATGACACCTCAGTCCCAGGGACATCTTTGAGCTTTGGGTCCCACTCAAACAGCCCGGAGGAAACGGCACAGTTTGGGGCACTGCATGGGCACCAACATCTGGAAATGTTTTCTTGGATGCAAACTTTTGCCTGGGGCTCCTAGGGGTGAAGCAGCTCCAAGCTGACCAGTATCTTCACATCATCCAAAAAGCATGAAAGGCAGAAAGCACACAGGAGCACAACGCAGGGAGCTGTGCCCCTCCTTGAGCAGGGCTGGCTATTTCTGCTAGCCCTGCTCAGCCCTGGGCCACCTGGCTCCAGTAGCCAACTGCCCTGTGCCTCGCTAAGAGTGCACTTTCACCAAGGAAGAGGGAGATGAGCAGCGCCTCACTGCTCCCAACTGGCAGCTGGCCCCCAGAGCTGCACAAAGGGCCTTTTCATGCCCTGCATAAACAAGTGAGAGGCATGAAGGGTTGTTATCGCAAAGCATCAATGCTAGCAGCAGCTCAGGCGGGGATTCCCAGAACAACCTCCTCCCTAAAACATACAGACATGCGATCTGGAAGGCTGGGGTCAGTCTCCCCTGCCCAGCTTGGGCCCAGATGAAGGGCTTTCTGCACACCTCTCCTCCTGTGCTGCAGGGTTTGATGGGATGAAGGTTTTGGGTGTACTTAGCTCCTCTGCTGGCCTAGGAAACCTGGGAGTTGTCTCAAAGACAGAGTTTTACCCCTGTCCCTTGCATTGCCTCCTGATGGGAAAGGCCGAGCCGACAGTGCACAAGCATGGATGCATGTGTGAGTGTGTGTGTGTGTGTGGGGGTGGCGTTGGATGCACATGTGTGCATGTTCACCTTGCGCTGAAAATCAGGAAGAACAAAACCACAGTTGAACTTTTGTGGCATCATTGTGTTTGGCAGGTCTGATGAATATTTTGCAATAATTATTAATAACCAGAGACGTCCTTCCCTAACAGTGGTAGTCCAGGGGCTAATTAATAAAGTTTGCTCTGTGCTTGGAAGGTGCTAAGTGCTAGCAGTTATTATTTCTAACAGGGAAATAAGTGTGATAAGATAGGAGGTTAATAAAAGATGGTGCAGCTAGGGAGAGGACCTGTTATCTTTGATTTCTACTAAACAAGGACTCAGATCCATGCTTAGGCACTCTACACACTTGATGAGAAAAGGGAAATGTCTGGTAAGGAATGCATCAGGAAAACAAGAACAGGATTGGGACCCACAGTTTGACTCCCTATTGAACACTGGTAAAAACTGGGGGGTAATTCCACAGGACTACATTTGCTTTGGGAAAAGGAAAATTAACCTGAGGGAGTGAAGGGAAATGGGGAAGGTGGAAGAGCCAGCTCAGGAGCTGTACTGCAGAGAAGCCATTCTCTGCAGCAGGCTCTTTCTTGGAGCAGGTTTCTGGGCAAAAGTAGAGTCGAGAGTTACTCCTGAACAATGTGCTAACCCTCTTTGCTTTCTACTCCATATAGCCAGACCAGACTCATTGCAAAGTTAAATTGTAAGGGGAAAACTTGCTGGAATATAAAGAACATGGAGGCCCTCAAGGAGACCTGGTAAGAGCCCAGTGACCGAACCTGTCCCATCATTGAAACATCAAACATCTGCAAGCCCTTGCAATTTCTGCCAGTTCTTGTTTATTTGTACTCACATTTGTCTTTTCTGATGTTGTTGTTCCAAGCTGATTCTGCTCGAGTGGGAATTTGGCCAGGAGATCCTCACTTTGGTTGCAAAAGCATAACCTGACTCCTAAGAGATGGGTTTGACGGGGTCTCTGATGGAGCTGCTGGCCAGCAGTGAACACAGCCTGAAGCGTCCCGGTGGCCAGCCCCAGCCCCAGCTGGCCATCCTGGCAAAGTCCTCCATTCACACCACCGTTGCAGGAGGCTTAAAGACTTCCCTTGTGCACAGCTGGGTAATAAAGGCCTCCAGTATCCTAAGTGCAGATGGAGAGGCAGTTCCATCCGGCTGCGTAATAGCCGTTCAGTATTTAATAAAAACTGTTCTGATGAAAAGCTAACTCTTCTCGAACCTCTTTTGATTTATCTCAAGAGATAACTTTTTAAACGAAGGGATGAAAGCTGAAAACATACAGAAAACAACAAATGTCAGTTGCTTTGAATTTCTGTTTTTTCAGTTAAGCCTCACCAAAACCTCATAAAGTTTTCATTTCCTCACAGTTTTCTGGAGGAATTAAAAGGTCTTACTCTCCTGTCCCATCACCCTATCTGTAATGCGTGGCCTGCCACACATGTACTGAGCAGGTCGGTTGCTAGCTATCTTCACCACTCCAATGATGTCAGCAGGAATCTGCCACGATGGAGTGATCAATAGCTCATTAGAGATTATTTTGTAAATTAAGCTCTTTTCCTCGTTTCAGTGGAAAGAGAATAGCATGGCCATGTGTGTGCGCAGAATTCATTTTTCATGACTTTGGGATTGTTGAAGAGTTTCAATTTTTAGCTTCTTGGTAACTGGAAGATAATCCAGGCTGGACCATTTGCACCAAAGTGAGAAATGGAGTGAAGGAATCATTGGAGACATTTGTTCTATCCATTCCGACATCCTGGCTCTTTGGCTTGGCAGGAGGAATGCACACTGGGGTGCTTACTAGGGAACTATATAGAAGATAATCGTGCTCATAACTGTGCTAATGGGGTCACCCACTGACTAATTTGAAAACTCACATTCACTTTTAGCAGTTAGATTTCCCAAGTTTTCTGCTGAATAGATGAGGTTCTGTTATACTCTAAAGAAATCATTACTTTTCCATTGGACAATCTGAAAGATTAAAACAGACAGTAATAGTTCTCAAGTCTATGTGTACACAGCTACAACGCAGCATATTTTTAGCAACAATAAGGTGCAACTTCTTTCCTGTAAAAGTTCTCTATAAGTTCAGCAAAGCGTGACATGTGAATGACTTCACATGCTACCACACAGCAGCCATCCCTGGGGTGAGGTATAGCACCTATATAATGGCACGTGGTAACACTGCACAGCAGTGGAGGGCCAGAGGTGAAAAACATGTCTGCAAGGGGAATCTGAAAAGCCAGTTGAAATGTCTTTTATTCGTAAATGAATGCCCTCCCTCAAGCTTGGCTCTGATGCAGGGATTTTTTTTCCAGGAGGTTTCTGCTATTTACCCAACTTTCCAGCTGGGCTTCACTGAGGCACAAAGAGGCAGGACTTGCCTGAGTTTGCACAGTGAGTCAACAGCTCAGCAGGGGATTAGAGCCCACAGTCCTTTTGGCATTGCTGCCTTGGCTCTGACCACTGGACCATGCAGCCTCATTTTGTTCCTGGTACTCTCTGCTGGTATGTGGTTTGTCAGGAAAAGCCTCAACGTGGCTAATAAAGGAGGCATTTTCTAAAGCAGTAAAATAAGCCTGCTTCGTTCCAGCATGTACTGGTGGCTCTTGTAGAGGGGTCAGAATTTGAGCACGTGGCTCTTCCCCGCATTAGTTGAAACAGCAGATTTCCCGAAGCCTTGGCGGTGAAGAAGTGCTGCAGTGGTGTCGTAGCTCCTGTCCATCCACAGGCAGCGTGCCCATGCGCAGACCTCCAGGCACACCGCTGCTGCTGGCCAAGGGACCACTCCAGCGCTTGTGCGATGACTCTGGGGTGAAGCTACGCCGCTGTGGTGACACACCATGACAAGCTATCGAGGCCTGAGGCCAGTCCTGACTTGCAGAGAAACAGACAGCCATGTCAGGCCTTCCCTGCTCCCCTCCTTGCTATGAAGGATCTCAAGGCCTTTCCCCTCTGCTGCCCAGGCAGAGAAATGCTGCAGCTGGCCACCTTCTTCCTTGCCCTGAACACCCACTGGCTGCACAGGCTCTGCCCCACTCCAGCTCTTCTGGTGACTTGCCCTTCCAGGTGTCCCTCGTAGACCTGCACTTTTTGTTTTAACTTCAAAGGATCAATACAGTGACTAATGGCAGATACACGACTAGATAACAGAACAAAGCAAAAGCCATGTAAGGAAATCCGGGAGCCTAACACACCCTGCTCGAAGCCCTGTGATCCAGCTAGAACTGAGTGCAGCAAGTGCATATCAGCCTTTGATAACAAAACAGGACCAGGCACAGGCTCTGGGAACAAGGAAACCAGATCCAGTGGTAACATGTGCGTGACACATCACTTCTGTCCTTCTCTCCTTGGCATCTGCTCAGCAGAGAGAGCCGAGTCTGCAGTGTGCTTTTAATGGTGTGCCTGGATTTTTCCTCCTGTTTGTGGCTACCTCCTCGAGTTCCCCAAAAGGTTCACTGCTGGCCTATGGCATGGCACACATGGAGACTGGGGTCCTACGCATGCATGTGGCAGAGGCAACTGCCCCTCCCACCCTTTTATCTGCACCTCCTGGGGGGAGCTACCTATCCTGACACCCTCAAAATATAAAAGTCAAATCGCACGTACTGGGGTCACCCGGGACCCGGCTTACAGGTGCCCCCACGGCCATCGCTGTACAAACGCTGCACCAAAGTCCCTGCAGGATGTAGCGCGTGGGGGGCGCACCGCAGCCAGGCAGGACCATGCGAGCTCCAGGAGAGCTGTCCGCGCTGTCTGGAAGTAACAAAATCTTCCCCAGGCTTCCTCCCCGAACGAAGCTCAGTTCCTTCCTTGACGAAAGAAACCGCAGCGAGGGCCCGCAGCTCTCTGCGGGGGACCCGGCAGGCACAACAGGGTGCTCGGGCAAGGCGCAGACGGGCCGAGGGGCCTGCGGGCGCCTGGGCCGGGCGAGGGGCAGCACGCGGCCCCGCTGCGGGACCCTGCCCGGGGGCGCCCTGGATCCCCGGGAAAACCGCGCCGCGGCTCCCCGCCCTCGCGGGCCCGGCGGAGGAGCGGCACGGCACGGCGCGGCGGAGCCCCCAGCCCAGCCGGGCGCGCCCGAGCGGGCGGCGCGGGGCCTCCGCAGCCCGCGGAGCGGAGCGGCGCGGCGCGGCGCGCAGCGGAGGGGAGGGGAGCGGCGGGGGCGGCCCCGGCCCCGGCGCGGGCGGGGCGGGTGGGCGGGAGCGCGGCGCGGGGCCGCTCCCCCTCCGCAGCGCCGCTCCGGCCCGCCCCGCGCTGCGCTCCGCTCCGCTCCCGCCGCGCGGCGGGCGGGCAGGCAGGCGGCAGGGCGGGCGGCGGCCGCTGCGGCGTGGCGCTGCGCCCGGGAGGACGCCGCGGAGCGGGCCGAGGTGAGCGCCCGCGCGGGCCGGGCGGCGCGGACAGCCCCGGCCGCTCCAGGTGGGCTGCCGGCCGGCGGACCGGGGCCGGGAGCCGCCCGGGCGCGGCGCGGCGCGGCGGAGCTGGGCAGGGCAGCCCGCGGCTTGCGGGGGCCGCCGGAGCCCCGCCTCGCCGGGAGCCGGCGCAGCCCTGCGGGCGACCGGGAGCCGGCGGAGCCGCGCCGCGGCCCCTCCCCGCGGCGTCGGGGCGGCTGCGGGCTCTTCCCTGCGCCTGCTTCCCGCCGCAGGGAAGGCGGCTGCGGCTCTTGCAGCCGAGCCTCCCTCTCTCGGTTGCGGTGCGCCCGGGGCGTGCTGGAGGTCGGGGCGGGGCGGGGAGCGGCGCGGGCAGCGCAGCCTGCACCTTTTCCTGCCTCCCGGGCCGGCGGGAGCGGGTCTGCGCGGAGCGGGGCGGGGCGGGGCGGGGCGGCGGCCCGGCCCCCCCCGGCCCTTCTGCCCCGCCGGCGCTGCGGGATGCCGAGCTCGGGCGCCGCCCGCGGGGGGGGGGGGGGCACCCCGCGCTCCCCGCGCGAAGCGGAGCGAAAAGAGGGTGCGGGGAAACATCGGCTCGTGTCAGTCCCTGGCCTGGCAGCGGGACGAGCCTGCGCCGGGGATCCTTAGCCCGATGCTGCCGGGTTGCTGTAATAGTGCTTAACCGTGGGGCTGTAATTTCAGGGAGAAGATTTACATTAGCGGGAGAATGTGCAGGGAGCCAGCAACAACTTGGAATGAGTCCTTGCATATTTCTGTGGTTATTTTTGGAGTATCGTCATATGGCAGGAGGTGGGCTCTGGAGGTATCCTTGAGCTCAGCATTTTCTCCACAGGCTGGTTACCCGGGAGATTGTAATAGGGGACCTGCACAGCCCTTTTCTCTCTTCTCTCTCCGTGGTTTCGGTGTAAAACAGACTCTCTCTACTGCTGTTTCCACTGTGGTATTGTTTCCCTCCTGCATGCCCAGCCGTTCTTTCAGTCTCTTATATTACAGATCCTTCTGTGGACAAACAATGGTCTGGGTATGTGCAGTTGAGTATTTGCGAACTGTTCCAGGAGCAGATGATGGAAAAGCCCTCTTTGCTTTACCAGTGGATGGTGTGAGGTGACTCCCGATCAGACCCCTCTTCTCTGTCAGGCTGAAATGCTGTGAAAGGTGTGGCTTTTCCAGCATCCTTACAGAGATGGGTCCATGCATCAGCCTCGTTCCTGCACTTAAATGGTGCTTTCCTTCCAGCTTTCTCCTGCTAGACTTGCCCAAGGTGGTCTTTGCTTCCAAACTGCTTGAGATGGGGAAAACATGTTACCAGGGTCTGCTCTTTAAGGCTGGCTTGCAGACATCTGCCTCTGTTGCAACCCACTGTAGGACTCTATACCTGTCAGATCCCATTGACTCCAGCTGCTCAGGCTGTGGGTGTGACTCATACTGGGGCTGTGCAGGCTGCGGAGCTGTTCTGGTGGCCTTCAGTAGCATGTCTGTGTTGCCTTCAATCAAGTTTGGAGGTTTAGCAGCATAAGCTGAGGGAAGCTGGGTTTGGGTGATGAACCTGGCAAGAAGGGAATTTCTCTTTAATTGTATTTTTTGGCTTCAGTCTGGCTTGGCTGGAGTGGAGCCTGTTCTCTCACGGTGCTGAGAGATGCTCTCGACGAGATCCCCAGGCTTTGCAGGCTCTGCCGAACACTGTGTTCAGCCCTGGCGGGAGACGCAAGGCATGTTCTGCAAGCTCTGTGCCAGATCTTGATTCTTGCAGTGTGTGGCAGGTCTGTAGCTACCGTCCTTCTCCCAAAGTGTTCCCTTCTCATGCAGGGGCGCGTGGGACTTGCTCTGTTTGGTGTCAAAGGATCAGCGCATACCCTGGCTTTGATGTGAGCTGCCTGTGGGTGATGAATGCTGTCTCCCCTCCATGAGGTTGCTTATCTTTGTGTCTAGTAGGTACCTTTTTCTGCTTCCCTTTGCTGCCAGAGCCACTGATGGGAAGAGAGTACTTACCTCTCTTCTCTTTATAATCATTGGGTTCTGTTTACTGCTTTAGCAGTAACCTCACATGCAAATGGGGTCATTAAATCAGACATTGCTGTGAATAGCAGAGCCCCGAGTGTGATCCGTAGTGCCAGGATTGTCTCAGGAAGGTTGGATACTGGTCTGGGTTAGCTGCAGAGATTGTGTGTTTGTGCTGATAGCAGGTTGTCTTTGGCTGAAGGTGATGTGCTTTTTCCCCATGGCTTTGGTTGCATGTTGATGTTGTAGCTAGAACTGTCCAGAATTTAAATTTTTATTGATTTTGAGAAAACATCATTTTCCAAAACTCTCAAAAATCTTTTGTTTTGGACAAAACTTCTAAGAAAGGTTTCCAAAGTCCAGTGTTGCATTTATGGTCAAAAAACTTGTGTGTGGGAGAGATGCTGTGTTTCTGGCAGGTGAGAGGTGAAGGTTTTGGTACCTTTCCTGTCTAGGGCAGGAAAGGAGCTTGGTGGGTTCCCGTTTTCCAGGCTGCTGCTGCGATCACCACCATTACAACAACCTCATGGGGTAAGTGTCTCCTGGCATGTGGTTGGTGGGCAGCCAAGTGGGGTGGAGGGGTGAGCTGAAAAAGGCCTTGGTGTTGTTGCAATGTAGAATGGGGAAATTCTTAAAAATCAGTGTTCCTTTCCCAGGAGATTGAGTTCCATTTAAGCTTTGGGTGATGACCCTTGGTCCCGGTGAGGAAATGAAGCTCTTTTCTGATTTACAGAATAGCCTCTCATGCCTTCTCTTTAAAGGACTGATCACCTCTGAATAACTGAAGTGCCACTCTTTGTATTGCCTGCACTCCACCTTGCTGTAGCATTGCTGAACAGTTTTGCATTAATTAGAGGAGGTTGTCAGAAACGGAAAGTCCAGTCAGGTGCCCGACTAATTTTGTCTCTCAAATCTTTCCCTCAGATAATGAACATTTCCAAATCAGGAAGTCATGGAGAATGGCCTGTTGGTAAAAGTGCAGGGAATGGGGCTTGTCCTTTCCCAGACTTGCTCCCTGTTTCCTGCCTTGTCTTGCAGAGAGCACTTGATTGTCCTTTTCCTTAACTTTATTCAAGTATAAAACGGTGATATTTCCCTGCTGCCTTTGGCATAGTGATACGCTGCCTGAAGGACAGCTGGGATACTGATGGTGAAGCGTGTGTGAGGAGATGGGGTGAGGATGGGCTTAAGCTTTGCGGCAGATCAGTGTGGGCGTTTGTACGGCCTGTGTTTAGCTATATAGTAGACTTTCATGTGGTGCCTGTCACTTGGAGGTTTGAGCCCATTCTGAAGTCTGAAGCTTTGTTTTGAGCATAGACATAAAAGAAGAAACACCAAACAATGGAGATTCTCAAGCCCTGTTGCAGGAAGCTCCTGTGCAGGAAGACTTATGCAGTTATAAATATGTAACTTTAACACAACATGTAAAAATGTGCTTCCATTGAGCCTGTGACAGTGATGGCTGCGTGGCTTTTTGTTCTCATTAGAGCAGTCAGATGGCTCTGAGTCAGCAGGTTTTGATTCATCAGGGCTGTGGTGATAGCGTCAGGGGGACCTGTGAGATTCTGCAGGCAAAGGGAGAAATCTGACTGGAGTGTTGGGTGGGAAAGTCTGGGTGACCCATCCTGGCCTGGGTTCTGTGCCATTCTTTTTGTATGGTGTTGGGGTTCAAGCCTGGATTCCTGGCTCACACTCACTGTTGGCTCATGCTCCCACCTGAGCCTGGAAGAAGTTGTATTTAGCTATGCAAGCTGGAGGGTTTTCTCTCTTGGGAGCTCGCTTTCCAGCAGTATGGATTCACCTGCTTTGGGCCAGTTGGCTCTATAAAGTTGAGCGCTACTACTGACAGCGGGTAGTTTGCCAAGTGGGCCAGACTTTCTCATGCACATCACGCTGCATGTGAGCATTACAGGATATGGGAAGGATGATGGGTACAGGCTGTCTTTGGTGGGGATGTGTTCCAGTGTTCCCTTGTGGCCCACAATTCATCTCTCTTGTCAGCAGCCATGCCAAGAGCTTCTGGGCTGAGCTATACACCTGGACTGGAAGCCAGGGTTTGCTGTCCTTGTGCTAGAGAGGGAAATATGGGACTGTGTGTGGAAAAGGTCACTCACTAGAGCCCAGGGTGTGTGATCTGGTACAACTACTTCATGGCTACTTGTCTCAGTAGACAGCTGAGGGTCCTCTGAATTGCTAAGAATTAGCAATTGTATAGCCTTGCGTATAGTGAGTATGTGAGCGTGCACATGTGCATACACGTGCATATTCCCAGATTTGCTGCCTGGGGGTAGCAGAGAGGCCCTTAAAATCAGAAAGATAATGCTCTGGAAGATGCATTTGCTTTCATCTTCTGTGAACGGTCTGTCTTTCCGCCTACAAAGGGCAATACTGGCTACCCTGGGGGCTCAGCAGTGCCCCAGACTGGATCTGCCTGGTGCAGGAGCCACTTTCCCTGGGAGGAGCTAGGTCTGAGTGAACGGCATCTCAGGTCTCCTGTGGTCAGCCAGGTGGGGAGCAGACTGTGGGGCACAGAGGAGACCAGGCTGACCCTATTGTGCTCAAAACACAAGACAAATGAGGCTGAAGCTGCAGATCTGCATTTCCCAGCAGGTCAGCAGTTTTACTCAAGCGTTTGGTCTCTTTGTGGAGATGAAATGTGGTGTCAATTAAATATCTGATCCATTCCCCTTTCAGAAGCCAGCCTTCTGCCCACTGGCTGTAATCAGACTCTGTGGTGATCTAGCTGGGCTTTGCTGTCCCATACAGCTCCTGTTTCCCAGTCTGGTCCCCAAGATTGATGTTTCTTTGCAAGGTATTGAAAATACGATCAAAATTGGGATCAGATGCTGAAGTAGTGTAAAATTAGTCCTAGATTTGAGCTGATACTGAATGAGGCTTTTAAGGAACAAAATTTTTGCCAGATTCCACCCACCCAACTCCTTTCTCTCTCTGTTCCTACTAACCCACTGCCTCGGCCCTGTTTGCTGACTAACAGCAGAGCAGAGACGTGTGCTGGTATCCTTCACTGCATATCAGATGGAGAGAAAAACACAGGGTGGAGTCATCTCTCTTTGCTGCACAAAGAAAATGTTGAGGTATCTTTTCTGCCTTTGGTAGATTTTTAGGTGACTGGGAAGATATTAAAGAGGATCTTAACACATTCACAGCCCCTTCCCACCTCATTTTGCTGCGAGTCTGTTGCTTTCACGGTATCTTTCAGAAGACATTCTTAGCTTTTTTTTTTTTTTTTTTTTTTGGTATCAGGCTTTTGAAAGGAAACATGTTTCCATGGGAGAAGAGGATGAGCCATTTCACAAGAGACTTTGTTATGGGCAGAAGGACCAGGAATCGGATTGTGCATTTTTAATGACGCATCCCTTTTATAATCACTGAATCTTGTTTGCTGCAGTTAGTGCCAGCAGAAAGACTTCCTGGCTCAGCCAGGGGCAGGCAGGTGTGCACACTGGAAGGCTGCTGCTGGAAGGGAAACGTGGGAGCCAGGACAGGGAGGGCAGCAGAGCTGGCAAGGGGAGGATGGACTGGCTGTTTGCATCCTCCTCTTGTCCACCTATTTGGGATCGTGATCTGGGTGGACATGCATCAAGGGTTGCAGTGCTGAGAGGTCTTGCAGGCTTTTCTCCCCTTATGGTCCAGTTGGGGAAGCAGTACCCTGATGAATGATAGAAGCAATTAAATGTTCTAATCAGATGTGCTATTGATGTGGTGCAGTTTCTGCTGGCAGGAGTTTCTGCCAAGCACTGGATAGCATGGCACCTGACAAAGCTCTGGGTCTCCTCTTTTCCTTGGGAGTGGAAACTTGTCAATGACCAGAGAGAGATGGCAAAGGTCTCAAAGTGGGAG
The DNA here is from genome assembly GCF_036370855.1 of Dromaius novaehollandiae. Lineage (NCBI taxonomy): Eukaryota > Metazoa > Chordata > Aves > Casuariiformes > Dromaiidae > Dromaius > Dromaius novaehollandiae. Next base: position 5,961,727 of record NC_088113.1, on the reverse strand, counting down.
AGCAGTGCTGTGTTAAGGTTGAAAGGATGATCGTACAGCTACGTCTGCTACTTGCTATGGGACAGTGGAATTTTGAAAAAGAATACAAAAACCAACACTGAAACTGAACTTTGGGGTGGGAAGCTTCCAGCCTGCATTTTCAGTGGTGTTGTCTTTTAGGACAGATTTGTTAAAAGTCCTGATAGATGAAGTTCTGGCAAAGAAGACCGGCTAGAACAACAGAAAACAACGTCTTGGAGCTCTGATCTGGCTCTGGGTAGATGCATGCCTGCAGGTTCCCTCTGCAAATTCGTTGAGGTTTTTATCCTGGGCACCAAAATGAGCTGTCTGATAGTATGGCATGAGTGCATCCCTGCTGGTGACCTTGGTGTTGTGTATAATACATCCGTTTCAGCTGTTTTCTGGATGGTTTTGTAGGAAAATGCAGCTAGCTGTAGGATGACTATGTCGGCATTTCAGCCGGTTTGTGGCAGGTGTAGTTGGAAAGACTAAAGGAATTACAGGTTGAGAAAATGCAGTTGCCCATGCTGTGTTCTTGTTGGGATGAGGCAACTTCCACCATAGCTCTTTTTGCATTGTTGCAAGACCTTTGGACCTCAGTCCCAACTCCTGTACATCTGTTGTTGGCTGCAGCATCCCTGCATATGCAGACAACTTCCTGGGTTAACCTCAGGGGCCGGACTGCCTGTGATGTTGTGGTCCATGGTGATCTCCAGTGCTGGCTGGGCTGCTCCTTCTCAGCTCACCAGAGCTGACGTGATCACAGCATGGGGTGGAGCTGGGCACAGCTGGACTGCTCCCTAGCCTTGCTTAACGCTCGGCCAAGCTGCCCTGGGGCTGCCACGCTGCTCTGTGCTGTTTATGTTTCTGCTTTAGCAGACAGGCAAGGGGGACGGTGAGAATCCCTGTCCCCTTCCTTGCCCTTTGTTAAATTGATCGACGTCTTTGCAATGTGCTGGCCTAGATTTCATCAAGCTGGGCTCAACATACAGCTTCCTCCTAAGCCCGGTGAATGGGCTGCCATCGTTGCTGACTGGGATCTGCCCGTTTGTCTGGCTGCTTCAGCCTCCTGGCTGCAGTCGAGTATCCCAGCGACTGCTTTGACAGCCAACACACACGATTGCCCTTTGCAGGGTTGGGCTGGCTGTTTGCTATGGGGTTGTGACAATGTGGGTCACTGTGGGATGTTTTCAAGCCCAGAGCAATCATCTCGGCTGAGATGGCACGCAGACGAACACAGTGATGGGGAGAGATGCATGGCAGGAGATCTTGATGCAATCTAGCACAGATTTTTGCTAGTGGGAGTGTTACAGGGAGCTGCTTGTTTGCAAGGGAAGCTTTCAGGCTTGGGAAAGGGTCTTGATCCCAGGTGTCCGTTTTCTCAGAGCTTTTCATTGATATGATATTAATTGATGCAATAGCTCAGATCTCAAAGGGTCTCCCTGCTCAGACTGCTGAAATGCAGCCAGCCTTGGTAAAAACTGCTTCGCACAGTAGCAGAAGACAGGAAGGAAAGTCTGTGTCTAATTGAGAGTGCAGTGGCTTTGTTTGACAGCACAGAGATGCCAGTGCTGTAAAACAGGCAAGCTGGGAGTGTTTGGTGCCACTACCCTGCCTTCAGTGACTACATTCTCAGTGCTCCCTCAAAGGATGGACACAATGCAGCCCTGGCAAGCCCTGGATCCTGGTGCTGCCAACATGATTTCCCTTTTCCTGGGCCTGAACAAAAGCCTACTGCTCTCACATCTGGCCATGCATCTGCCTTCTATCTTTTTTGCAGGCACCCACAAAAATCACTGAGCTTGGTAGAGCAATAGGAGGGCCATGGAGGCTTGCCTCCATGCTGCACTGATGGAGGGAGCAGCTGGGGAGAGAGTCCCACAGATCTCTGTAGGTTTGTGTGACCCTGTCTTGGTGAGAGCAGGAGCTGCTGGTGTTTGAGTTTGCTCCCAAACTCAGCTTGGCCTTTTGGGGCATCTGTGCATCCTTCCTGCTGGGAAAGGGCTGAGCTGTTCTCCTCATGGAGCCTTTTCTCAGGACTATAGTTTGGCTTATTAGCCTCTGGGCAGCTGTGTTTGTGTGAAAAGAAGAGGCAGATTAAGGGGAAAAAGAGGACCCCAGTGGGAGCTGGGATCAGTAATGCGTTGGCACGTATGCAACAACATGTGAGAGCAGCCTCATGCTCCTAATGCCAGGTGCCTGTGCTGCCAGTTGTGGTCTGCATACATCCCTCGACTGCCATGCACTCCCTGTGTTGGAGCAGGGAACGCTTTCTGTGCTTCGCTGTGTGCTTGTAGGAGTGTCGGGGGAAATACTGTTTTCAGATTTGAAAGAATAACTGGAGCCGCGAATTCAAATCCCATTCAGGGCTCTAGTGCAAAGGCATTTAGGCTCTTGGGCTGGCCTCCACTGGCTTCGTGATGCCTGCTGTTAGTGGTGTGAACTGGCAGAGAACTGGAGTTGCAGGTACAGCCAGTGCTATTGTCAGCTGGGCTGTTACTGTGCTGACAGTGCTGTCTTTGGGAGTCCAGGTAAAACTGTGGTGTTCAGCTTTGCACTGCGACTGGCCACAAGTGCCTTGATCTTCAGGGTGGCTGAACACTGGAACAGGCTGGAGTCTATCCAAACCCAACTGGACACACTCCTGGACAGCCTACTCTAGCTGAGCAAGGGGGGTTTGACCGAGATGATCTCCAGAGGTACCTTCCAACCTCATCTATTCTGTGATTCATTTGGACACAAAAAATGAAGAGGGAGGTGTGCTCAGGTTTTGGTGTCTGAGCTGGGTGTTGCTCAGCACTTGGAGCCTACCGCAGCCGGTTGCGTACTGTCAACTGTGGCATTCAGTGAGTGCTGTAGGGAGCCTGCTGGCTGGGGCCGAGCCAAGCTCGCTGAGATCCCTGACTCCCTAGACCTGTTTGGATACCTGGGTCTTGGCTTCAGGGATGCTTCATGTTGTGTCCCAGCCCTGCTCCAGAATACAGCTAGACAGCAAAGCAAGTAAAACCGGTCTACAAAGTGGCTACAGAAGAATCCATCCCCAGTGGATGTGGATACACTGGAGTGTTTTCCAACTCCAGCATGTAATGAGGTTCTTGCAGGAGTTTTCCGACCATACTCAGCTTGCACTTTTTCTGGTGGGACAGTGGCAGACGGCTGGGGAAGGAGCATGGCACACCAGGGTGGGAGTGTATCTCCCTGCAGCTCTTTAAGCTGTAGCTCCCATGCAGATCATTCAGGGGTGAAATTTCTCCCTACTCGAAGGTGAGTTTGTTTCCCTGCAGGTACTTCCCTCCTGGCCTTAATGTGTCAGGTTTTCTGCCAGACAGGAGAGCAGAGGATCCTGTTCTCATTCAGAAGGGCAGGATCCAGAGTCACATGCAGTACCTGGCCCAGCTGCTGGGCTGTTGGAGATCCACAGTACTAAGGCTTGAGGAAATGACACAAGAAGATACGCAGTGTTGCTGTACTGCTTAGGGACTCTGTCCCAGTGGAAGCGAGGCAGCTTTTGTGCACTGAGCAAGTCCTTGAGAAAGTCGCTGCGGATCTGTGTCATTCCTGAGGAGCCAAAGCCTGTTCTTAGAATCTCCATTCAGGGCAAGCTGTGTTGTGCTAAATACAGCTGATGAGAGAAATGGTGGAGAGAAATGATTTCACTGAATCACTGTGAGATGTGGAATGAGCAGGGTCTAGGACCTTGCAGCTGGGTGCTCTGAAGGGCTTTCATTTAGCATCAGTGCTTTGCATAGGCAGATCATCCTGCCTGCTTTGCATTTGTGCTTACTAGTGGATGCAGCCATGGACTTTGCATGTGGGCACGTTAAAGGTGTATTTTAAGATTAACCCTTTTTGTTAAAGCTAGCTGCTCTGTAGGACATTGCTTCTTCCTTTGTTTAACTGTAATAAATATTGGGCTTCAGCTCTTCCTTGGGCCTGATAGACTTTCCTTTATTTTTTTTGCCCCCCCATTTGATGTAGTTGTAATCTAAAAAGTTGGCTCTGAAACTGCTGTTGCAGAATTCAGTTTGCTGGGCACTTCCTATTAAAACTGCTCATTTTACCAATGATATGGCAAACCCGCCAGTCTCTTTGTGGCTGGGTAAGGCAGGCTGGTTCCTTGTGGCTCATGCATCATTACCCAGCATAAAAATCCTGTAGACCAGATGTTGCCCTCAGCGACACTGGCCGGGGCTATCATTTTCGGAGGGGTCGTGCAGGTGAAGCGGAGGGACAGAAGACAATGGTATTGCACAGATGGCCCTGAAATTAGAACTTCGGTAGCAACTGGCTGTGCAAGCCAAGAAAGTATCCGTTTCGCTTCTCGGAGTGTGTTGGTTCTGCAGCACTGCCTGTAGTAAATATTTGCTTTTATCACTCAAATTAGCAGAGCTAGCTCTGAACACATGCGGTGAGCAGACCTGCTGATTTAGAAGGTGCTGTTTTCATATCAGTCTCTTTAAGAGCAAGGCTGCATAGAAAGTAATCTGTAGCTTAAATTCTCTAGTGAGCAGGTTTGTATGGAATCTAAATGCAGTGTTTGAGCAGTTAGGGCACCATCTTGTGATGAAATGCTTGGCTAATGTCCTTCTGTGTGCCTGTGATCATTCCTAGGAGGATTTTTTTTTTTTTAACCACATCTGATTTCTTCTTTGCAGATTCTGAATTGTGCCTGAACAGAGTACTGAGAGCAGCCCCTGGAAGCAGCGTGAGTTTATCCTGAAAGCCTTTCGTCTCCTTTCCAGATCCATCGTGAGGCTGAGTGATTTTTTTTGTCGTGCAGAAGGGCTGCATTGACTGGTGGCAGGAGATTGGAAGTAGTGTTGCAATATGAAAGAGGCTTGTGCGGTGAATTGTTCTTTACCAGCAACCCACTGTTAGGCCTGGAAATCTGGCCTGCTAACTGCTGAAGTGCAAGACTGCTGGGATTGGGCTTTTTATGTTGTGCATGCGCAGATGTGTGTGTGTGTTGAGGTTTTTCATATTTAGTTAGGAGTTAAACAACAGCCCCTTTGCCAACAGAAAGGCTCCTACCAGCTGTCTGTGTCTTTGCATGCTGACAAAGCTGTTCTTGGGACATCACACTTAACGCTAAGTTCCAGTTTTGCTTCTTTTTTTTTTTGGTGCAAGGAATTTTTGGGAGAGTGGTGTATTTGCAAACCAGCAAAATGTGACATTGCATTTTGTGAAATGGCAATCTGAGTTTAGGATGTAGGTTCCACAGCTTCAGAACGGGACTGGGCAAGGTTGGCGTAAGACTCACTCCAGGAAAGCTGATATCACCTGGCAGCTCAGAATAGAAGATAGGAAAGGAAAGCAATAGATTTGAGATGTAAAATTAAATTGTTGCAATGCCTGAAAGTATCTAGAGCCTCTTGGCCTGGGCCTTCACGGAGAAGGCTCTGAGTCCTTGGGATACCCCACTGGCTGGGTGACTTTGCTCTGCTCCTTGGTGCACAGTGAATTTGTACTGTGCAAAGACCCTCATGCAGTCCCTGTGAATTCGGTTGTGAGCTTTCTCCCATGCATCCTGTGGGCAGTGTGGTACACGGGGATAGAGCATTACCTGGGAGGAAGAGATCTAGGTTCTGCTCTAGGTCTCTGACCTGCAAGCTGACCTTGGGAGGGAGGTCAGCAAAGCAGCAGGACTACCTCAGTTTCTAGCTCCAAAATGAGAGTAAGGTACCACTGTCTGTAAAATGGGGACATCTGTTGTGAATTGAAAGCATTTTGCTGAAGACACGCTGGATATGGCTGCTGCTGCCGTTTGCTGCTTTGTGATGATTTGCAACATCCCAGGTGATGTGCGGTGCCTGTGTGAGGGCTGAGCCTCCCAGCGTGTTCATTCCCAGCCTGTGGTGCACCCTTATTCCTCTGTTCACTCAGGGAATAGGCATTAAACGCCAGCCTTTGGACAGCGTGTGCGGTATCAGATGGTGGTTTGCAGCTCTCCTGTGACACCTCAGTCCTTTCTGAGAGCTCTCCTGTGTGTCTTGCTGCACTCCACGATCCTATTCTGGGCTCTCGCCTGGATGACAAAAGTGCGTTGCTGCCTAGCATGCTGTGGTGGTATGCGCCAAGGGGGGCTTGCTGAATCTGCTGCTTCCTGCTCCTAAAGCCCGGGACCGAGTTCTGCCCTCGTGATGCAAAGGGCTCGGGTCACTGCAGTGCTGCCAGTGGAGGCAGGCCGTGCTCTGGATGCAGGCAGAGGATCCGTGTCTTTAAAGAGAGCTATAAATGGGCTGCTGCACATGTGCTCCTCAGGGCTAGAGATATTTCTGACTCTGAATAGGGCAGCTTGTTAATTTTTATGAGCAGTTTCTCACCAGTGCTGCTAAGAGACCATCCCTTGAGGAAGGCTCTTTGCAGATCCAACAAAACGCCAGCCTGGTCTGCAGCTCCGCCACGTCCAGGGGTGTGTTCTGTCTGAAGCAGGTTTGAAAAAGGAGGAGGAGGGCTTGACTGGAGATAATAAGAGAAAGGAAGAGGACAGCATTTCTTGTCTGGTTCCTTTTCTATATGCCAGAGAAGTTTGAATGCCGGGAGGGCATTTTTGGAATTAGGAGGAGGCAGAGGTGTAGTCCCAGCTCCAGTGCTGACTTGTGTGTGACCCTGCATCCCTGTGTGCTGCTGTGGGGTGCTCCCTTGTGCTGTGTACGAGGGGCACATTTCTCCCCAGGGCTGTGTACGACAAGGGCTGTTTGGGTTAGCCTGCAGAGCCAACTCCCCCTTCCTAGGTATGAGCACCTTTTTTCCTCCCTCCCTTTGGAGGCAAGTGTCCTTTCCCCTTCCTGAGCATCGTGCAGCTATTCTGCATGGGATCCTTTCTTTTCCTATATATTTGTGGGTCTCCTTGACAAATCCCAGAGAGCCCTGCAGTCTCCTCTTCCCTGTCTCACTGCATATCTGAGCAGGGCTGTGCTTTGGGAGGACCAGGAGGAAGCTGTTCTACATGGAAGGATAGTAAAAATCTGACAGAAGGAGGTGAAGCTTTGATCATCTCTTTTGGCTGATGAAGAGAGAAGCTAAAAGATGCTCATCTGTAACCCGTTGGTACCCAGGAGATGGATGAACGTGATGGGGTTGCATTCCCCAGCTTATTGCCCTGCCGGAGTGAAAGAGATTTCTTGCATCTCTGGTGGGAGCCTAGTCCTGCCTGTTAGGGAGTGGAGAAGGGTGGCTTTTCCAGTCCCCAAAGCACTCGCCAGCCAGAGGCCATCTCCAAAGAAGTGAGGCTGCTGCCAGGAGAGCAGCCCTTCCTTGCCTCTGCTGATCCCCGTGGTGTCCCTGGCTCTGTGTCAGCTCAGGAAGCTGCCTGCCATTCTGGAGGCAGCACGGTCCCAGTAGTGACCCTCTGGGCTGGAGGAGTCTTATCCCAGCCAGGGCCTGGGATCTCACCTCCTTCCTGCTCTGCGGGGCTGGATAAACAGCAGGGCTACCTCCCATTGGGGCCAGGTAGCAGAAGAGCTGCTGAGGGGGTCGAGTCCCGTGGGTGAGGTCTGCTAGGGAGGTGAGGAGTAGGGCAGGGAGGATGAATGAAGAGCACAAAGAAGCCACCTCTGCTTCTCCTCTGTGCTTGGTGCTGTACCTAGTGATGTTAGTGAGCCTTGCAGTGACTGCAGAGCTGGGGGGGTTGGGCTTTGGTACCTGGTGATCTCCTTGCTTTTGCTGATGACCTCAGTGTCCCCAAGTGCAGCAGCAGGTTGGTGGCCCTGGTCCAGGTGTGTTTCGTTTCTTGTTTCTCTTTTTTGCTTGTGTCTCAGTAACAAGACTTCCTTGCTCAAGGCACAGACACACAAGTGACTTGGAGAAAACACGTACGCATTAGAGCAGAACTAATTTGACACTGTCTGCTTGAGGCAACTGTGAGAAGACTTGCCAAGCCACGTAGCATCAGCTGCTGGGGTAAGCACAGAGCCCAAGGGCATGAACTCCAGTTAGGGCAGGTAGAGAGCCTTCCTGTCCCATGTCGCTGGTGTAGCACAGGTAGCCTGGGCCAGCTGCTACTTTGTGCTGAGGGAGGTATCCCGATGCTTCTAGAAGGATTGGTGATACTCCTATCTTGACATGTTTATCATCCTGTGGATGAGCCTCTTGTCTCTCTGGTTCATTCTGCAGCTCCCTCACAGCTGGTATAGTATCCTGTCTCATGAATGTCTCATAGGGCTTGCTATTGGATATTGGCAGGCAGAGGTGAAGGGAAAGGGCTAAGTCTGCTTGGTAGAGTTTCCGCTATGGTGGTGGTCATTCTCTTAGGAAGTGGTGCATAAGGCGTGATTTTAACCTTGGAAGAAACGACACTTTTCATCCACTGCTTTAGATCCTGAGCAGGATTATTTTGGGGCTGCAAATCAGCAGACCCTTGCTATACAGCATTTTCTGGCCAACCTGCCCAAGAGCTTGGGACTTCCTTGAAAAGGAAAGAAAAGATGGCAGAAGGCTGGGTTGAACATGTGCCTGAGCTGGCCTCCCTTTATTGGCTCCTCTGGCTGTAGGTGTTCTCTTCACCTACAGCTTGCTTACTGTTCCCCTTCCACCACTCTACTTATAGGTTGGACTTGTAGTTTCGAGGATGTCTTGTTCTGTCCTTCTTGCACATAAGGCGTGTGATCTCCGTTGGCTGCTACATCCCAATGCAACACAGCTAACCCCATGGTATATACTTTCCTGTGCTTGGTTTTTCATGTGAGCAATTCTGTAGTTGCCACAGACTTGGAAATGGGGAGAGGAGCTGCTCTCTGCATTCACCAGCCAGAGGAAGAACATTCTCTGATGATGCATGGTCCAGACAGTTTGCAATGCTCCTTCCTGCTTCTGACATGCGGCTGAGATGTCTTGCTTGTCTGGTGCTCTTCAATGAGTCAGCCACCCTCTCTGTTGTCATGTTGCATAGCTCCTGTGGGTTGAGTTGACAGTTTTTGCTTTTCCTTCTTAATGCACTAGTTTTGCTCTTTGAAAGTGGTCAGAAATACTATATAATAGGCTTTGTTTCAGTCGGGGTCCCTCTGCTAGAGCTAAGCTTTTAGCATCAGGCACCTTCTGTCTTGTTCATGTGACACTTACTGTGTATGTGTGCTGCTGCTAAGCAGCCCTGGTCTCCACTCTGATACCTTCTCTCTGGGACCTGTAGAGCGGGAGGGAAGTGGGAGCATGAAGGCTTGTGAGATGGGGCACAGGGGCCAGCCAGGCAAGCCAGCTCCATACCCAGGCTGTCAAGGACACAAGGGAGCTCCATCCCCAAAGCAGAGCTCCCAGCACTGTTGGGACCTGGCACTGAGAAAATTTAGCCCCAGTAAGTCTGCTTGCAGCAGTTTCTAATGGCAGTGAAGCACCGATAAGCACAGAGTAGCTGCTGAGGTTGCTCCCCAGCACCTCAGTCAGGATTAGTTCCTTACCATAAGAATTGGCCCAGCATGTTGCACTAATCATCTCTTTCACACCCTCACTCTGTTTTACAGATCAGTTGAGAAGATGAAGCAGCTCCTGCCTCCCTGCTATTATTGCACTTCCTCATGCAGCAATGGGAGCCTGGCTTGGAGCTGGCTGGCACAGGGAGCACTGCCGATCACCTTCCCAGGGATGGCTTGCAGGAAGCCCAGGGAGCAGCCCTGCTCCTTCTGCAGGAGCTGGTGGCATCACAGATGTTTGCTCAGAGGTGGCAGTCTGCCTGGACCAGGTGTGTGGCCCAATGCTCTGCCTGCTCCCCACAGCCAGATAAGGGCCGCTGGTGTACATCCCTCTGGATTTGGGGCTCATGCTCACTGCGGTATGTGCTTTGGTCAGTGAAGCTTGCTCTCTGCAATCGCAGCTGCTTTGGCCTCATCTGAGCAAATTGGTTTGTGGTATGTGGCAATGTATGCCCTGGAGGTTGATGAGAGCTCTGCCAGCTCCCTCAAACTGAGCTTGGGAGAGGATGGCTTGTGACCAAATATCCTGCTTGCTTTGTTTGATACTTCTAACCTCTTCTGTATCATGCCAGTTAGTAGCCAGACTTAACACATGTTATAGCTGGGACGCACGTCCACCTCTGGCCCTCTCTCTGGCTGGCTGTTGTAGGCTTAGCTGCCTGAGATCAGTACTGGGGTTGTAATCTTGCCCCGCCTTCGGGAGTGCTTTTGGTGCTGTCTGCTTGAGTGGCAGGAGTTGCTGCCTTCCTTTGAAGGTGACGTTCTGCTGCTCTGACGGCTGTGCGCTTACCTCTGAAGTGTTTGGCATATCTTGGTGTAGCTGAGAGCGGTGCACCATTTCAGCCATGGATTTTGGCCAAAGGTGTGAAGGGCTGGGACAGGATCCTGCCCTGCCCAACTGGTGATCCCACAGAGGCTGGATTGAAAGGAAGACCTGTCCGTCCTCAGGTCCCTCTGGAGCAGTGTCTGCCATCTGGGACTAGAGTTTCAGCAGCTCCCAAGGGATGAAAAGCTGTAGGCAATGTTTGAGCAGGTGTAGTCTGAGAGGCAGATCTGCAGGACTTGCTCCCAGGAGCGGATATTGAGTCTGAACCAAGTGCAAGAGACCACCCTGGCCTCACTAAGGGGATGCTCTGGGGCATGGTCTTACAATAGACCTTAGAGTAGGCAAGCACTGATGGTGGTAATTCTCTGGACTTCCTCCAGCCCAGCTCCTCCCACAGCCATTGCTCCTCTCTCCTTTGATCTGGGCCAGAGGCTTTTGATTTTCCTTTCTTGCCCTTTGTCCCTGTTGCCGAAGAGGTTAATGGAGTGTTTGGGCTGTTTGCCATCCTGGTCAGATAAAAGAGCTGGCTGCTAAAAGCTCCTCAGTGTGAAGCTGGTAGGCTCTGGGGGGACTTGCTGGGGGGACTGCTTTGCTCATTGCCACGTGCTGGACTTAGCTGCATCCTACTGACAAGCCAAGCTAGAGAGTGCAGGCTGGGGACGGTGGCTTTTGCCTGCCTCCCTCTGTCTCCACAGTGCCAGCCCACGGCATGTGCCTCCTGCAACAGGTGAGTGCCTTTTCTGACTCTACGTATGGTTGCTTCCCAGCCTGCTGCGAGAGAGGGTCCTCAGTGTAGCTGTTACCTTCTCTATTGCAGTGTTGTTTGGGGACCCCTAGGAAGGGCCAGTTCTCTGCTGAGCCATGTGCTGCCCTGGAACTCAGCTCTTGGTTCATATCTTTGCTCACCTGCAAGTAAGGCAGTACACCTGGGTGTGGCAGCGGGGAAAAACTGTCCGGCAGGGGCCTGGAAGGAGCTCTGCGCTGTGGTGAGGAGTAGTTGGAACAGGGAGGCGTCTTCATGGACAGGAAATGAGGTGGGAGCAGGAGGTTGCATCCCTTGCAAATCCTATGTCATCTGGGGGACACTTGCCTTGCTCCCATGTGCTCGTAATGGCTCAAAGGCTGCTTGAGGGAGCTGATGCTGTGCTCCTATGTGTTCGAGACAGCGTTCATAGCTCTGCGTGCTTTTGCTTCGTAGACCCCACTGTCCTCCCACCAAATCCCAGGCAGTGCCTGGGAAATCTCCTCAGCCCTGGTTTGCAGGGGTGAGTGTGAACGTTACATACTTCCCAGAGTGGAGATGTGACAAGTCTTTTTCCTCACTGCAGGATTATATTTGATTCATAAATTTCAGATGAAAAGGGCAGGAGGGCAAGAGAAAGAGAAAGGCTGTTGTAATCCTATTATGGATTCACCATGGCTGCTTCTGCACAAGACCACTTGGCTGCAAGTAATAAAGTACCGTTATCGCTGTTGCCAAGGTAACGGGAGTGTTCAGCCCGGTAGGGAGATGTCGCTGGCATTGCAGACGTGCTTTTTATGAATTTGAGTCCCACCCCTTTGCTATTGCCAGTGTGACTGCCCAAATGGTTGTTTCTAGATATTGCTGCCAGAGGACGAGCTGGGCTGTAGTGGCGTTCATGTCTGGAAACTTCCAGCAGAAAGTTCCAAAGTGCCTGTGGCTGTGTTGGTGTTGGAGACCCTGTGAGGGCGGCTCTGCTTGCATGGGCTGAGGCTCAGGCTTTCGGGGGCATGGCCACTTTGGTGCCTGGGATGGACACCCTGAACCTGGGGTGTCTGGAGAGAAACACTCATGGAAGGCCAAATGAATGTAAGTGCTTCAGGAAAGCTGATCCAGGAGTCCACCCTTCAAAGCTGTCTCCAACCAATTTTCTTGTGTTGGCCTCAAGGGCATCTCTCCTGCCTGGAGAATTTGGCACTGACAGGTGGTGAGAGTCTTGCTTTGGGTGACTTATTGGAAGGGAGGTCTTTCCTCTGCTCCTCAGCTTTTCCATTTGGTAAATGAGATGTGCAAACCCCTTTTTTCTGGGAAATGTAGGCTTGTGACTTCTCCTCTCCTGGAAGGCAACCATCACGGGACTGCCTTCAGTTGAGGAGTGACTATGGAGCCAGCCAGCTCTGACACATGGTTTCATGGTCTCCGTATGTCTTTTCATGTAAACCAGGAGGGGGATATAGCTTGTTAATCTTCCTTCAGGGCACTGGCCATGCTGTGTAGATGCATAGCTGTCACACATGTCCTGCGCCTCTTCCAGGCAAGACCGCTGTGTCTCCCTAACGTGTACTGAGCTCTGGGTCAGTCTTCAGTAGAGGCTGCCTGTGCTTCTCCTCGGAGCACATCTTTCTCGCACCTGAAAGAGATTGATGTCCTGTCTGATGTGGCTGAAGGTTCACTGAGGAGGAGCAGCGTTACTCATCAGCGATGGTTGTCATTTATAAGAAGCATCTCTGGCTTGTTCCCCTTGTGCTATGAGTCTTGTATGCCTTGGAGAGACCGCTGGAGCCCTTCGTTCGTGGTTGACGGAGCGCGATAGATCTTCCCGTGTGCTGTGTGGAGGTGAAGGCTGGTGCTCTGCCGTGTGCTCAGTCCCGCTGCACGGGCTCAGGCTGCTTGGTAGCCAAGACAGCCGTTTGCAGGGCAAGGCTGGGTAGCATGGGACAGAGATGTTGGGCTGTGATAGACCTGGCAGACGTTTCTTGTTTTCAGCGATTTACCCAGGTGAGTGAAAATTCACACAGGAGCACTTGCAGGGTTAACTTGTGTTGTCCTGGCTGAGGCTGGCCTCTGATGTAGCCGAGCGAGCAGGGACTGCACCAGTCTGTGCCTAAGTCCACTTGGCACAAATCACGCCTCAGCGGCCTGGTGTAGTCCCAGAGAGGTGGTGTTCCTGCTAGAGGGAGGCTGCGCTTGGATCACAAGAACTGTCGTCTCTGACTGGGCTGTCTGAGGGTGCCGGGGTGGGGGATGAGAGCTGTCTTCTAGTTTTGCAGACCTTAACCACAGATCTTAAGCTGAGTTTAGAAAATGTTTTTCTGCCAAGTCGGGGACATAACTCTGGCTCCTCCCTTGACTAGCACCTTTTGCATAGTGTAAACTTTACAAGTTTATCAACTTGTTGTTGTTTGCTCCAGTGGCAGAACATGAAATTCTCCCTTTGTTTGTGCCTTGGGCTTCTGGACTGTACTTGCCCGCTCTAGGAGCGTCTCAGTCATGACACTAGGCTCTGGCTTTGGTCGTAAGCAGGATTCCTAGTCCCTGAGTTCAGATCACTCCACAGGAAAGTCCTGTGCTTGGATGTGGGATTCTGTGCCCTGCTGCTTGGTCTGATGTGCCAGTGCTATTTTATGGGACTTCTCTGTCATCCTGTCTGAGTCGGACAGGAGAAAATACTGATAATACCTTCACAGAGGACTCTACCCTCTTTGCAGTTTGGGCCTCTGCCCTTGGGTGCAGTGGGAAGGAGAGGTTTAATTCACTTAAAAAAAAAAAAAAAAAAAAAAAAGACCCACAACAACAATTCTCCAGCCCTTCCTTCTGTTGTCATTTAATTGTCCAAGTTCCCTGAATTCCTGTCCCTTGCCCCTGGGGGAGAATTTGAGACACACCAAAAGAGATTGCTAGATTAACTTCTGCAGGTGCTAAGCATATATCCTTTGGGAGCTGGAGGAATAAACAGTGAAGAAAAACAACCACTAAGGATTGTTGAAGAGGTAAAGTGGAAAAGCTGGATGAAAGTGAGAGAAACCTTAAAATATGTGCTTAATAGAAAAGATCTCCCCCATCCCTGGGAGGCCCACTGGCATGCAGGGAAAGGCTCTCTCCAGGTTGACCTGCCTGGATGCTGTATGGGAGAAAGCAAGGCTGGAGTAGTTCTGCAGTGGGTTCTCAGGGTGTCTCTCCCATTTCGGTCTTGGCATGGGTTTCTAGGTCTGTTTATCAGGATTGTGTCTGTGCATAATATAAATGACTCCGCTTTCCATTCTCATTTTACCCCCCAGGGCGTTTTGACTGCTTGCTCTGAAAGATGAGTGCTCATCTATTCCAGCGGGAGTTTTCTGTCTGTGACTCTAATTCCCCTCCCCCTGCAATGAGGGAATAATCACTTTAATATGACTTGAAAAGGGTCGTTCCTGATGCCCATTCCTGGGAGCATGGCTAGCATCTGTGTGTGTGTGGAAAATGGAGGAGAGGCATCAGGAATGAAGAGAATTAACATTAAGCAGCACACTTGGTGTCAGAAATTGATTGGCTTCTTACTTAGGGGTCTGCAAACATATCCTGGGGATGAGTGTTCACCAGATCTCAGCAGTGCAGGTAGAGGACCCAGCTGCTAGCCATTAGTGAAGGACTGGTCCTGGGTTGAGTGTCGGGAAGAACTGACTGGCAACACTTGAAACCTGCCTGAGCATTGGCCTTCATTTAAAAATAAAGTAAAATAAAACAATTTAAAACTTTATGTTTGGGAATAATTCAAAATAAATGGAATGAAATCCAGGTGTTGGTGTTGATTGAAGTCTCGAGACAACTTCAGACCAGCACTTGGAGAGGTGTCAGCGGCTCAGTCTCTAGCAGAAGCTGCCTGCTTTGCTTAATGGTTGCCTAGCTGCACGGGGGAGGCATGGTGTGGGCGACTCCAGCATTAGCTAATGAGCCTGCTGTGGCTCCTGATTGGTACCCAGGCCCCACTGGTGCCTTTGTCCAGTCCCTTGTGCTTTTTATTAAACCTACATTCAAAGAAAGATGTTTTTTTGAGCAGGCTACAGTAATTATTTTGTTGCACAAAGCATCTCCTTCCCACGCCTTAAGAAAAAAACAACAACAAAACTGAGATATTCTACTCTGCTTCATTGTGAAAGCTTTGTTTTTTGATTAGCCCTGGCGAGCGAGCAGGATGTGGTAAGATGGGTTATGTGGATGGGATCTCTTTCCAGAGACTTGCCTGCAGACCAGCTTGCACTCCTTTAGCCCAAGGGGCCTTTGTCCCTTATCCTGTGACATGCACTGCAATGTTGGGAGTAAGATAGTATTGCAGGTTTAAAACCAGTGTTCTCTGAAGCTCCTAACATTGTTTAACAAGCCTCTAGGACAACATATTTGCAATCTCACTGATATCTCACAGCACTGATGATGATTAAAAAAAATCTGTTGATTTTTAGGTGTGAAGTCAATGAGAAAGGTTGCTTTGCTGTCAAACTTTGGTGAGCACCCTGTGCTCATGACAGGCTGGGCCTCTGCTGTAGACACCAGCGTTGGTGATGGTTTAAGGAAACCCAGAAGGTTCAATTTCCAGCCTTTATTTTCCATGATTAACATAACAATTTGCTTCTCCTCTTTCCCACCAGCTAACCTTTGCTCAGAAATGGGCTGAACAGCAGTATAAATTGCAGGCCCCACCAAAAAGATGTTTACAGGAGCAATTTTGTTCCTTGAACTCCAGTTCTTGCCTGTTTAACTTACTGATTTGCTGCTTTTTTTTTACCGTGAACTTGCAGCATTTTCTTCCCTGCAAAGGAGTTTTGAGCTGTTTGGAGGAATTTCCCCAAGACATTGATCTGTATCAGTTAGGAAGTAACAGCGCTGAGATTTATCTTTTGCCCTGCAAGCAGAGCAGTCTGGCTCTCCTGCCCGAGAGGCTCAGACCCTTGGGGAATGGCATGCTTGGTTGAGAGCTGGGCGCACAGAGGGAAGGGGAGGCAGGTGCTGTCTGGGAGGCAGGCTCTTTCCCTGGGGTGGATGCTTCTGAATTTGTGAGGATTTGCAAATGCAAAAAGCCTGGCCGTCTGCCCAGTGATTTGTAGCTTGGGGCCTTGGGAGAAGGGAGCCAAGTTGTAAAGGATAATCCTGGCCAGACTGCAGGGGTGAGCTCAGCCGTGTCAGTGTCCCTGCAAAAGCGGGTTGTGTGGTATTGAGGGAGATGCCAGTACCTGCTCTGCTAGGCTGGCTGCTTGAGATGGGTGGCCTCAGCTGGGGCGGTTTCAATTTGGCCCTTTCCTTTCCCCATCTAGCATTTATCAGCTTCTGGCAGCAGCTGAGCTTGGAGCGGGAGGTCTATCTTGTCCGAATCCTTGCTCCCTTTCCTGTGGGTCTTGAGCACCAAGACAAGGCTTTGGGCTATTAACATGGGAGGCCCTGTCGCCCTGTGGGGCACAGGGAGGTCAGGAGAGGAGGTGGCAGCTGAAGCGCATCTGTGTGCAAACCTGGGTCCTCTTGGTGCCAGTACTTGGTTGGGGAGAGGGGCAGTTGCGTGGAGGTGAGGAGCACAAGGTGCTGAGGAGCGCAAGCTTTGGGCTTCACCTCTGCTGCTGAGCCACGCCGGCAGAGCTGGGCAGAGCTGATGCTTCATGCGGGGCTGTGCCGTGGGGCCGTGCTGGGGCCGAGGTGTCCCTTGTGGGATGCTGGTTGCTAAGCAACTGGCAAAGGTAGAGCTTGCTGGGCTGCCGAGATGCCCTGCACTGCGTCTGTCTGCATAGGGATTTCTCCTCATCCTCCTGGCATGGGGACAGTGGGAGGTGCTGCTGCCCCACTGGCTGCCCCTGGTGGTCCATGCAGCAGGGGGGCAACCCTGGGCATCGTTGACAAGGCATTTGGGGCTTCTCTGCCCAAAATCACTGAAGCCCCACCATGTGGAGGGAAGTTGTCTTGAGGCTCTGGCAACCCTTTTGTACAGGGCTTCCACCTCAGTGCCCCTGTCCTACCTGGTTCTTCCTTTTTGCATTAAAACAGGGAGAAAAGTAGAGAGCCATGAAGCTCCTGTGTCTCCCGGTGCTGGTGGCTCAGATGTAGCCTCTTGGCCAGGGTAGGGGCTGCGGCTGCAGGACAAGCTGGCTGTGAAGTGTTGGGAGAGAGGTATGAGCTCTTTTTCCCTGTGTGAGACAGTGACAAGTTGTACAAATGAAACGTGGGTGCCTCTTGGGTTGTCGCTGGTACTCCTGGGTTTGCCTGCAGGGTAATTGCAAGTGTGCCTGGGGAAGTTGTTGCTTTGTGTCCATTTTCTTCATAATCCTCTCCGAAACCCAGGTGTTTGTAAGGCACTTGGAGAGTCTTCTCTTAGAAGCAAAAAATTCCTTGGATTGAATGATATCCTACAGAGAGGAAAACTGCTGTGTCTGGAGCTGTTCTGGGGCTGGATGAGGGGGAAGTTGCTCTGGATTGTGGCTTAAACCATTCAGTGTGACGCATCTGCAGGGGTGCTTTGCCAGCGTGCCATCACGATGAAGGATTTTTTTGTGCTTAGTATTAAGCAAACTGCTTTCTCCTCTTCCTTCTGCCGTAGTATTCCTGAAGTCCCTGCCAGTGCTTCTTGCTGGGTTGTGTGCATGGAGCTTTGGAAGTGTTGAAAGCCCTGGCTACACCCTTGAATTATAAAACGCCTGTCTCCCTGCTCCTGGTGTCTTCCCTGAACTCTGCTGACAGTGAAAATGTACTTTTTGAAAAGTATGTGTTTGCCTGGAAGAGGCACATTCCTGGCTTTACAGGACTGCCTGACATGCCAGAGGAGGCAAGCTGTGCAATGTTTCTCTTTGTGAGAAGCCTTAATAAACTTTCCCACCCCACGTGCTTTCTCCTAGAGCAAAGGGCAGGATGCAGGCAGCCAGCGGAGGAAAATCCTGTGAAAGGGTTGCTGATGGCTAAAGCACAGGCCTGTGGGGAGGAAAGCCCTGGTCCCCTTCCAGGCTGCTGCACCGGCAGTGGGCAGGTCTCTGCCCTTCTGCATCAACACTGAATTTCCAGTGCTTCTCAGAGAGAGAAAGTAGGTGTTGCTGCTAAGGTGGCTGCATGGGTTTCTGGTGCATGAGCTGTCAGGTCTGCTGCTGGCTGTAGTCTCTGCAGGGGCCCTGCTTTGCCAGGATCTGCCCATGCTGCGTCCTCCCCTTCAGTCCCAAGTGGCTGGCCTTCAACGCAGCGTGGATGGGGGTGAGCATCGGGGTCCCCATAAAGGACTTGACGTTGCTCGGTGTGGAGCTGCTGGGCTGCCCTAGGCCCTGTGGCATAGGCTGTTGTGCCCTTGCCCGTCCTTGGAAATGGGTGCAGGATGGCGGGCAGGGTGGGTGCTACATCGCAGCTGCTCTCTGACCTGGGATCCTAAAAGCAGTGTCTGTGCAGCATTAATGCCTGACGGAACCAGTCTACATGTGTTGTACTGATGTGCTGGAGGGTGCAGCTGCATCTGGGGTCTCTGCATGCTGGCACGAAGGTGCTGCGCACTGTTGTGGCTGGCCCTGTGCAGGAGGGGGAACAGCAGCAGAAAGCTGACTTCTGCGAGAGCTGCCCCCACTGGCGAGCGAGCCCTGGGCTGCTTTAATGCTCTTGGGATGGTGCAGCCTGGCCACGAGTCTCTGCTGTTCTGGAGGCATTGACTCACCAGACGTGGAGACAGGGAGGCAGACATCGCCGCTTCCCTCGGCCTGCCCACATCAGCCTGCCGAGATGCTTCAGCGCCTTGAGACGCTTTGAGGTGGGAGGCCAGCGTGGCCAGCGGAAGCAGGGATGTCTCTCCAGGGAGCCGCAGCCAAGAGAGGAGGGCGGATGTGCCTCTGCCTTGGAGCAGGGGATGTTTCTCAGCGGCCTGGTGACAGGTAGGCATTTCTGTTTGTGATAAGGAGCTGCTGTCGTCAGGGGGAGGGGAATTGAAGCGTGAAGGATTCCGGCTGAAATTCAAGTGCTCTGGAATGATAATCAGCCTTTTGGTGGAGGCAGTTTGGCACCTCTGAAGCCCATGGGACCACCCAGCTGCTGCCCAGGCCTTACCTGGGGCTTTGTGCTGGCAGGCCTCCGAGCGCTTTCCAAAGGGGATTGATTGACCCTTTTTTTGGATGGAGAAGCAGGGTCAAAATCAAGGGATCCACAGATGCGGATGAAAGCAAATAAATCCCAGGGGTAGTAAGCAGGCTTTCCTTGAGCTGCAGAGAACGTGAGGTTCTGACGTCCGGGCTGCATCACTGCTCAGTGATTTCACAGGCTTTCTCGTCCTAGCCTGGCACAGACTGCACCCAAGAGGTCAGCAACTCTGTGAAATTCACGGGCTTTGGTGCAATTACAGTTTATCAGCCCAAGTAGCACAACCGAGTAGAGGCTGACTACCACACTTGGTAGATACGGGGTGCAGGGAGAGGACTTTCTGTGCAGCCATGATGCCGTGCAACCTGCGATTGGGGGAGGCAGTTGCGTTCAGTGCTCCGGCCACCCTTCTTTGTTGGAAGCAAGCCTTTTATTCTCCAGAGCTGCATGAAAAACATGAAAGTAAAGGGAGTTTTGCAGTGACAGAAAGCCAGCTGCAGCAGTGTATCCAACAGCAGGGTGGACGAAAAGATGCAAGAGTTTGCTTCACCCTCTGTCCTGGAGATGCTTTAGTTAATAGGCCTGGGGGAGACAGTCCTGTCCTGGAAGTCCCCAATGTGGACCACCAAGAGCAGAGAGGGAAGCAAACTGAGATGAAATATGGCTAAGGCATCACAAGTTGAAATCCGTGCCTGCTTTTTTGTCTCACTGTTAGATGTCTTTGCTGCTCTTTAATCTGGAGAACTGCATGGTGTTTTTGCACAGTTGAATCATGCTCTCTCCTGACCTACTAGTTGAGGGATCTTCATTTACATGCTAATGAAGTTGTGCGAAAGATATTTCTTGACTTCTCTAGCTGTCCACCAGGAAGGGTCACAGCAATTTATTCCTGAACTTATTTATTCAGCTGGGAGGTGTTGCCTCAAAGGGTAGGAGGTGGGTGGCTAAAGCCCTGTTTAAAATGTCCCTAAATGCTCAGGTCTTGAACAATGACTGTTTGCTGTCATGTCTGGTGCGAGCTGGACAGTGAGGAGGAGAAAATGCTGCTTTTGTATACTGACAGGCTTGAAAGAGGAGCAGGCTGTAATCCAGTCCTAATAGCCAGGACATGAAAATGCGAGTCCACAGTGCCTCCTTACTGAGACATCCAAATTAGTGGCTGAGCCTTTCCATAGCGCTGAGTACATGACAGAGGTCACATTCCTCTTTCCTATTTTCTCTGGTGTCAAAAGGGCTGTTTGGTTTTCAAAGCAGGACAGAATTTGACAAACAATGCAGGAGAAGTCACAGAACTGGCTAGGTGAGTGCTGTCAAATGCACAAAGGGAACAAGCTGAAAGATGTTTTTTAGTCTCCTTTGTTTGGCTCTTTCATCTGACTGCTCCAAGATCAGCTCCTGTAGCCAAACCAGAGCAGAGTGTTTTCAAGCTGAAAGAGTATTTAAATTGCCATTGGTCCTTAAACTTAAGGCTGGCTTGTGGAATATCCCTACCCTCTCTGCATGAACCCAGTGACTTCTTAACTTTGCATTTTTTGCCCTAGCTTTCTCATGAGTAATTTTTGACCTATGTCCTGTGTGGCATGATGCCACTGACTTTGGAGCCACAGGGGAGCTGAGACAGGCTTTTTGATCTGAATGTAGTGAAATAAGTATGGACTGTTTTAATAATACTGGGGCTGTGGGCTGTCATTATGGGAGGGAGTGCTCTGCCCCTCTCCAGATAGTGATGCCACAGGAAAAATAGTACCGTTTGTGGGGGGAAGGCACTTTTCTGTCTGTCAGACATGTTGCAAAAGAACAGCTTCATGCTCCAGAGTCAGATGTCTACGAACTGCCTGGCTCTCATGTGATGAGTAAGCAGATGTCCAGCCTCTTGGCAAATGCTGACATAATATAAATACATAATTGCCCAAACACAAATGCAACACGTGTCAATTAAGTCTGATCTCATTTCATCAAAATGGCCTTGCCAGCTCCATTCAGAAAGGTTAGAAAGCCTCTGGTTCTGGAGCAGGCTGGCCTCTCCCAGCACTGGGCTGCACGAAGGGTACTGTGGGCAGCTTAAACAAAGTGGATCTCAAAGCTTGTGGTCTCTGCATTGGCTGTGCCCTGCTTTGCTTTAAGGCCCACCAGGAGGGCAGCAACTTGCTTGTGGTTGTCCTCAGGAAGGGACTGTTCCAGACAGCTTTGGTGGGATCGTTCTGCCCTCCATCACTAACTAGTCTTTGGGATGGGCCAGTGTCATCTCTCCTGGATGGATGTGAGCTGACATGTCCCTGCAGTTTCACTGGGAGCATCCTCTTGTGCTTAGTTGGTAGTGGTCTCCTCCTCAGCCAAGCTCATTCCTCAGTGCTCCTCCCTACCTGAAGGCAGGAGCTGTGGCAGGGCCAGTCCTGCTGATGTGTGATGGGCCAACCTTGGTTTGATTAACACAGAACAAGGCAGCAGAGTTCAGTCTGGGCAGTGCAAGGTTTGCTCACAGGCTGGTGGAAAATATGTCTGAGGTAAAGAAGGAATACACATACTATCCTTCATGTTTCTAGGGTGACCTGCTCTTCTTCAGATCATCTTGTTGGATGACAGGATGAGCAGATCTGACATCTCCTTTCCAAATGCGCCTAGCAAGTGGGTAGGAGGAAGCAGGCTTGGAGGTGATGGGGAAAGAAGTGGGTTACAGACAATGTGGCTGTGAATGTGTGTGCAGTGACATGGACGGATGTGTGGTGCAAGGCCCATGGGTCGTGGATGGAGGGATGATGACTGTGAGCATTTCATGGTTCTAGTGAAGCCTGGATAAGGTGGACTGTAGTAGCAGGGGGTGGATGACTGATAAATCTGCTCCCAGATCCCTAGTGCCCTGCTTGTCCTGTGGTAACTGACTTCTGCCTGTGCAGGGTGGCTCTAGGATGTGGTAGCTGTGGTCTCAGATTCTAGTCCTGTGCTGCCTATTTGTGCACAGTTAAGTGGTTGCCAGGCAGAAGAATAAGGTCTTTGGGAATTGGAGGACACCAGGGTGTAAGGCAAAGGGGAGCAGCTTTACTGTAAACGGAGAGGATCTGGAGAGATTGTGGTTGTCTGGAGAAAGACTCCAGTGCCAACACATCCATTTGTGTGACTGTTCCAAAGAACAGGTAGAAAATAGCAGGAGGTGAGGAGAGGGCCGACGACTCGAGGCAAGTGGGTGTGCCTGAGTGATCTTAGATACCTCCTAGTATTGCTGTGCTACAGCTGTAGTTACTCATCAGAAGGTAAATTTTGGTGCTGCAGTAGCAAAGCCTTGCTAGTCAGTGATGGCAGGTATTCACGGCAGTGAACACAGGGCAGCAGTGCATGTGGACTAGACCTTCACTGCATGGACAAGTCCCTGATGACAGGAGGAGCAACCTAACGCTGCCCAGTGTGGAGACAGCAGCATTCTATGCCTAACTGCCCACAGCTATGTTCAGATGTTTTCTGTTCCTTTCAGCATTGAACAGAGAGGAGCATCTCCCAGGGTTGGTTATGGAGCTCTGATTGAACCACAGTGACTTCCTGAATAGCTGTCTTTGTGGTGGGACTAGGTTTAGTGGCCCTGTAGACCTGCCTTGCCTCCAGCTCACCTTTGGAAGCATCACAAGCTGGAACAGTGATGGGACCTGAGCAGGCACCTTCCTTTTGGGGTGGACAGAGGTCCTGCAGGTTGAACAGTGTCTGCAGGGATTTACTGCTATGGGGCCGAGTGAGGTACTGGGGATGTTGCCTACGTGTCTGTGTAGAGCTGTACGTCCGTCAGCTCTGCCCTAGGCACTAGGGCACTGCTCTGTGGGCCTGCTCCTAGTAGAGGGATTACTGTGGCCTGGAAAAGGTGAGGAGTTGTGAAAAGGAGGGAAGAACTCTTCCCTGGCTTCCAGGGAACAGGGCAAGCAGTCACAACCTTAAACTGCAGGGGGGGAGATTTGGGTGAGACACTGGGGGAATACCTCTCTAATGTTAAGAGGATGAAATCCTGGAGCAGGCTGCTGTGTGAAGGAGAAGAATTTCCGCTGTAGGAGTGCAGGAACCTATTAAAGGCTTGTCAGGCCCACACAGATGGAGCTAGTCCTTGTGTTGGGCCAGGTGGGATTAAATGACTTCTTGAAGCATCTCTGTGCTGCAGTGTTTGAGTTACTGGTGTATGGATGCAGTAACCTCCTTAGGCCTTGCAGAGGAAGGCAGTAAGGGGTAAAGGGACAAATCGGGGGCTATCAAGAGCCAAGTGTGCAGGAGGAAGCGGAACGATAGCTTTTGCATCAGTGGCATCTGTAGCCTCACCTCTGTGAGTCAGCATTTCAGATGCTGATGATTCACAGCAAGAATGCAAGACAGCCAAGGGCTGGTGCAGGACTGAAATTAATTGTCTGGAATGAGGGCAGCTCAAGAGGAGAGGGACAAGCTGTTTTCTCTCATCTTATCAGCATTTCCCAAGCATGGCTGTGAGGTGTGCGAGCACCAAGCTGGAGTGAAGGGAGCTGGGGAGAGATGTGCTCTGCCTGCAAAGTGAGCTCCACCACTCAGCCTCCCCCTCCTGCTCATGCAGCCGGAATGAGTAGGAGCAATTAGTGCTGCTAGATGCGGGCTTTGGTACCGTGGCACCTTGGTGAAGTGGCAGCTGGCCTGAAGTCCAGCCATCGCTGACCTAACTTGTGACCTGAGAAAAGCCTGGGGCTTGGTCACCTGCTCAGCCAGACCTCCTGGTGCTTTGCTTCAGGCTCATGCACCTCTTGCCCTTCCAGTTCCTCAGCAGTGAGAATGAGATAATTTCCCTCCTTTGTGGGTTTCTGTGATGAGAGATTTATTTCT
Organism: Dromaius novaehollandiae; assembly: GCF_036370855.1. Lineage (NCBI taxonomy): Eukaryota > Metazoa > Chordata > Aves > Casuariiformes > Dromaiidae > Dromaius > Dromaius novaehollandiae. Next base: position 5,937,879 of record NC_088113.1, on the reverse strand, counting down.
GATCCCTAAAACCCATGGTGTTGAGCTCCTTATTGAGTAAATGTGTTTCTGGAATTCAAGTTAAAATTGAGATTCAGCAGTAAAAGTTGTTTCCTGGGAGCTGTGGCTATATAGTTGTTGCCCCCATTTTCAGGTAGTGAGAATGGTCATAATGGCCAAGAAGAATTTTGAGACTGAATGGAAATAATGGCTGGAGATAAGTTTATTTATGATTCTTATTTGCTACTTGCTCAAATGGGATGAAAAAGAAGGCATTGATCCCTACTTTTAGGCAGCAACTTTTACAAGAAACAATTTATTGTGGTAGGAATTTCTCAGGCTTGTCTGCAGCGTGAAGGTGAACTTTGAGCATATCTGGAAACTGCTGTAAATGCATTGAGCTATTCTGAAATTACTCAAGTATGAGGGACAAGTGTAATTTTTATGCTTCAGGAAAATTATTCAGGTATTTTTCTGCAACATTTCTGGTCTCAGATAGCCTCAAACTGAGTTTGAAATTGTCAGAACTGCCATAGACTTAAGTCTCTCAGAGGCTTGGATGCTCAGCCCTGTCCTCGAAACAGGCAGTAGCTCAGCTTGGCTATTGATGTTTCCAAGTGATAGATGTGCAGCAGCCTCTGTCCTGGTGACGTGGTGGGCAAACTAGGGCATTGCAGAATTTGTTCTGAGAGTGCCCAGGGTGAAGAGCAAACGTTTATTGGCTGGTGCCGAGACATACATCCTTGGCAAAGCAGGCGCCAAGACCTGTGACGCTGGTGGGGGGCACGGGACATGGGTGACTTGTGAGTTGTGTGTTTGGGAGCTTGAGAGCTACTCAGGTGGCTGAAGCATGGACAGGAGGGTGACATGGAGCACTGGGCAGAAGCATATTGGGGCCTGGCAGCATCTGCTGTGCGGAGGGCCGCAGCCATGTGTTCTCAAAGCATGCTTGCCTGGGTCGATGATTTCCGACTTTGATATTCTTTTTGGACACCTGAGAGGTTTTTCCAGATGAAGTAGAGATGCCCTGCAGCAAACGGAAGCCTGATGACAGTAATTTTTTTTGGCTGCATTTCACAAGTTGCTCAGGGGTTTTCCACTTGTCCCCAGGTTTGTGTTTCTGTAGTGTCTGGGCACTCTTAGAAGTCAATGGACAGATTCTGCTCTGTAGCAGATGGTTCCCTCGTGGCTTGTGAGACAAGTGCTGTTGCTTGCAAATATGTATTTACGTGAGACTGGTGAAGTATTTTGTTAGCACAGAAGACTTGGAACAATGTACGAAGGGTTGTTCAAGGCTCTGAGTCTCTTGCCTTCCACATCCACTGAAGCAACTGGTTGAATTTTGTCTTTGTGCAGCTGCAGTGCAGCCTGATGGGGAGGCATACGGCTGCCTTTCTGGCTGTGTATGCCTGCCACTTCCCAGCACTTGCAACCCAGGCTTCCGGCTGCTATTTGTGGCTCCTGCTCACTCCTGTGACTCGTTCAAGTTGCCTTGCCACCTTGTTGGTCCTACTTTCTCACATCTGTTTAAATGCTTCAGAGCATGGAAATTTCCAAGTTAGTTTTTCCCACAGGCAGCTGTAATTCATCCATGCAGCACATATATTAAGATGCCAATACACCAGCAGGCACTGCAGTGCCAGTCACTGCAGACTTGTAGAGAGGCCAGTGTTACGGTGGCTTTGGGAATCATATCTTTTGAATTCTTCACGTTCAGTGCATTTGACTGTGTGGTTACAGTGCTGCGTTAATGTGGCTTTGTTTTTTGTCCTGAATATAAAACAGGCACAGAAAGCAGCACACGCAGTACTAATTGCTTCTAAAAGACAAACGGGACGGATCGAGGGGATAAAGTGGGAGGAAACTGGAGTAAACCTACTGCTGAAAATCAGTTGTCCTGTGTATGAGCACTTCTTGGATAGGGATAGCTGTGTGACACGAGTGAAGCCATCCTAGCACAGACCAGCTCAGTGGGCGATGCTGCTGTGGGAAACTCACTCCCCTGAGGGAAGTCAGCCCTACTGCTGAGAACAGCTGGCTGGAAACCAGCACTGACGCTAGGAGCTTCTGCCACTGCGGATGCTCAGAGATCTGTCCCCTTCTGTCCTATCCTCATACTCCTGGTGGCACATCTGTTTTCCTCTTGCTGGGTTTTATACCAGTTGTGTGATGGAGGAAACACACCTACCTATGTAGGTGTTGAGGGGGAGATGTACCTCTCCAGAGGTACCAGCACATTTGTAATCTGGCTTGGGAGCAGGCTAGTGAAGTGGAGCCAGGGCAGAGGTGCAGTGGGGAAGAAGCCCATCCAAACTGGATCCTGCTTTGCACTCCTCTGATGTTGTTGCAGCCTGGTTTTACAGCCTGGGTCAAATGCGCCATTGGTGAAACTCCTTGGGTTTGCTCAACTCGCTTGCTGAGTGGGTTGTGGTTGGGCGAGAAGTCTGCTTGGGGTAGTGGACAGGTCAGCCAAGGTACCGTGCCAGGTAGCAATGCCATTTCTCCTGGGAGCAGCAGGGACAGCTGGAGCAGAAAGCAATTTAAACAAAGCCTATTCCTCTGCTGGGTCCTACAAAGCAGCCCTGCACTGGGGAGGCAGGGGTAAGTGCCGATTCCCAGAGATTCAAACGCCGTCCCAGCTTTTGCAGGACCTGAGAAAAGAGACCTGGCTTGGTCCTTAGGCACCTGAAAAAGGCCTTGGAAAAGGAAGGCCCTAAGTCCAAGTCCTTCTGCATGTTCACAAGGCTCTCCCCTGTGCTGCAGGGCAGTCAGATGCAGTCCTCGCTGTGGTCCCCAGCCACTCAGCAGCAGGCTGCAGGCAAGCTGTGTCCCACCTCGGGGTGCTGCCAGGGCAGATCCTTACTGGGTGTCAGGGGAGCATCCTCAGGGAGCTTGCTGTTTTGCTGCTCTCCGGTAGCTCCTGCTGGAGAAGAATGGGATGGGTTACTGTCTGCTTCGGTTCCTTCACCTCCTCAGGGCCCAGTCAAGCGAGTCTGCTGTCAGGAGTACAGCATAGCACAGCTGAAAGACAAATACCTTGGGGACAAATACCTCTTGGGGTGGGAGGAGAAAGTATTCCTGGTGCCTGAAGAGAGCAAGCAGCATCCCATCTCCTTGGGGATATGATTCAGTAGGGAGCAGATCTGTGAGGAGATAGGGGCCAAGAGCACCAAGAATCTTGCAAACTTCCCTGGTGCCCATTGGTGCAGGTGTGGGGCAATGCAGGGAGCTGCGAGGAGCTGATGCTCTGCTGCCATTCTCTGTGCTTATACCATGAGCCAGGACTCGCCCTGTGATACCAGACTGCTGTCTATCTTCCTGCTTCTAGGCTCTGAGCCATCATACCCTCTGCCACAGCAAGGAGGGGGCTGGTGGTGACCCTAGAGGTCCTTGCCTTCGAGGCATCCCCTGCTGAGATGAGCCAAGCCCTGATCCAGTTAGATGGGCCGTAGCTCTGGGGTTCTCCTCCCTGACAAACGTCTGCTCGAGAATCCATCCAGCAAATCTCCCGTCCTCTCCAGGCAGCTCTGCACTGGGCTTTTTAGGGCCCAGCAGGGTCTTAAGGGACCCCAAGCATTGGGAAACCATCCAAGACAAACTGGAAAAAGTGAGGAATGCATGAGTTGGCCCAGCCCCCGCCGGAAGCCCAGGGAGGTTTCCCATGCAGGCGAGGGGTGGACAGAATGATTTGTCAGAGCGGAGGCTGCAGTGAGGGACTAACAGCTGGATATTAGATGATGCCTGGCCCTTAGCTGTTGGCCATAAGGCCCTATGTAGGGTGCTGGGGTACAGGTCTGGTGTTTGCTTGCTGTGTGCTCTGCAAAAGCTGCCTCCTGTCTCTTCTTCCCCAGCGTGGGCTGGGAGCCAGGCGCTGGGCTGTAGGATGCTCTGGAGGAATCTGTTCAGCGCTTGCCTCCCCGAGCCATTACAGTGAGCTTGGTGTCAGTCTCAGCTAGAGAGCTGCAGAGTTGCCAGGCCTGGAGTGCGCAGTGTGAGGTGCTGCCCTGGTGTAAATGCCCTCTGCTGTTTGCAAGGTTGATTGAGAGAAGTTGGAGGGTGAATCTTGTCCCTGCTAGCTCTGGGCTGGCATCAGTGCTGCCAGTTGCCTTGCAGCTGGCACGGAGCATAGGCTCGACACAGGGTGGATTGTGTGCTATACTGGGTCAGCCAAAAATGCAGCCACCCGCTCATCATTCGATTTGGGCTGCTCAGTGACCTGATTGTGCATAGATCCAGCAGTAATGATCGCAGTGCGGTGGCCTGAGCACCACACCAACCTGGTGGGTGCAGCATATTCTGCCATCCTGAGTGGCAAGAGGTGGGCAGGACCGCAGTGCCTGCTGTCGATGCTGGCTGCTGGCAGCACTAGTTGGAATGAGTTGGGGTGCACCAAGTGGCCAGGGTCTCTTAGATGCGGTATCCCTGTTGGGCACATCAGGGTAGTTGCAGTGCTGCAGCAAGACCAAAGCACGTTCTCTGCTTCAGCTGATGAGCTGGACCTCTTTGTTTTTCTCATTAGTCCCAGATCTGCCCACGTGCCCTGAGTCCCTGCTGTTTCCCACTGGCTGTGGTGTCCCCTGTAGAGAAGGTCACAGCCGATGAGCTGCAGGAAGCACGTATGTTGTTCCCCCACCCCGCAGTGACACTGAGTTAACTTTCCTTTTCTTCTCTCCACACTCTGTTATCCTTTCTTCCTTGTGTTCTGTCCTTCAAAACATTTGTCTCTTATCTTTGATAATTGCCTGCAAGGCTTGAACTTTTCTGAGGCCTCAGAGCTGTCCTTACCTTGAAAAGAGGCTCAGTCTCCTGCTAAAATCTCTTTTCTTCTGTGTCTGGGAGCATTCAGAGGGTGTGTGGCCTCTTCTCTGTGGCAGCCCAAGAAGCTGTTTCCATGGAGGGTGGGCTCTGACAGCCCCACAGGGACTTGGGAGGTTGTTTCTGTGCTCTGAACAAGACTGTTCTTCTCTTTTGAGTCTGTTCCCCCATTTAAGCTGTGGGTCTTCACCTGTGGATAGACTGCTCTCTGGATTGCTCCTGCTCTTTCTGCTTGACCCCTCATTTTCAGTTGCTCATCCTCATCCAGCTGCACTGTCCTTCTCGGGTGGGTTGGTGCCTTGGATTGGGTTTGCTGTTAGTGGAATGCTGAGTGCGGAGAGAAGCAGGGCAGGCTGCTTCCTTCACATGCTTCTCCTGCTATTTAGTCTTATTTGGTGATGCTCTGGGATTTCTTAGGGTTCTAACCCCTTTTTTGACCCATTGTCACCAGCAGGGACATGGTTCATGATCTCTTTCAAGAGAGCTGGAGCAGAATGGATGTTTGTATAAATCTCTGCCGGTGTATCTCTCCTCTTCCCCCTCTCTGCCAGCAGTGCAACGCTGAAGTGGTCCTGGTAAATCAGCACAGCTCCCCTTGCAGCAGTGCTGTGCAAATAACCCTAGGGGCTTTGGACTGGGCTGTGAGCCTCTGTTTAGAGGCAGAAGAGATGGCCAGGAGCAGGCAGGAGCCCACATTGCTTCCAGCAGCGGTACTGGAGTCGGGGCCATGGGAACTGCCACGCTGCGGTGCAGAGCTCGTGGGAGGCCGTGGGGGGGAGGCTGACTCTTCCACAGAGATGCGATTGTTCCCATTTTCCAAACACAAGTTCCTCGCAGCTGGAAGAGTATCAGATGGGAAGAAACAAGAATCCTGAATTGCCCCAGTACTGATGTCTTTAGGTATTCAGAAAGCATGAACCAGGCTTCCCGGAAACAGGGGAATTGGTTTAAAAACAACAAATATAGTAACAAAGAACAGGCAAGCCCCTGTGAAACCTTGTGGGCTTTGGAGCTTGCTTTACTTCGTGTGAACCTTTGAGGTAGGTACTGAGCTTTTTTTGCTACTGTGAGGACAGACCTGAACTGTTGTTAAAGTAACGAATGGCTCAAGTTGGATGTTGCAGGAAAAGAAAACTTTAGGCAAGAATAGAGAGTGCTGTTCTCAGCAGCCCTGGAGTCCCCCGTGCAGGTGTACATCTGTCTGCCCTCTCTTCTTGCATTACGATGGTTTCTTCGGAAGCCAAAATGTGAAGTGAAACTCAAACCACCACAGCCTGGCAACATCATTTGGGACAAAGTTGATGGTAACCAGCCCACCTAGAGGGGCATGGATTGACAAAGGCAGAAGCTGATTTGGAAATATTAGTAAAACACATGCGCCCAGGCCCCGTGATGGGCATGCTTGTTTGGAAGAGGGTCCCAGCCACGCAGCTGGGTGAGCAGGGCTCAGGCAGTGTCCCTGGCCCAGCCCTTGGACCCCTTTAAGAGCACTGCCTTCTCTCCATTCTCCAGCTCTTGCAGGGCTTGGGCACATCCAGCCTGTGTTTGGGCTGCTGGCACATCCTGCAGTTGGTATCAGTAAGCACAAGCAGGGTTAACAGGGCCTGCGTGGACCCTGCTCTGTGAGCTGCTGCACACGGTGCATGATGTTTGTACGGATGCACCTTGCCTATTGAGAAACTGAAAACATTTACACTGGGATGCTTTTATCCCAGTGCTGCGTACAGAGAAGGGAGAACTGTTGGGTGCACCTGCACTAGGTAGTGTGTTTGGTGGTCATCCTCAGGGACCATGTATGAGACAGCGGGTACGGGTCTTGCTGTTGGGTGACATGCATAGAGGTGTCCCTTTGTGCACAGTGAACATCCTCAGGGTATGTGTCTGAGGCACTGATTTTGGGTGTTGCTGTGGGGTAAGGTGCATATAGGTGGCCCTTTGTGAGCACTAGGCAGCGTGTGCCTGTGTCCACATGGCAGTTTGTATGTGTGTAGCGGGTAGTGGGGGCACAGGTCCCTGTGGGCTCTCTCTGTGTGCACAGTGATTGTGGCATCTGGTTTGTTCTCCATGCAGTAGGATCATAAAGCCCTGCCTGTTTGCTCCCAGCAGCCCAAATTGGGAGAATGCTGGGGGAAAAGCCTAGTTTAAAAAAAAAAAAAAAGAAAAGAAAGTATCAGAGCTGCTGCACTTGTAGATTTGAGCTGGCCCACGGCCAGGTATGAGAGAGGCAAAGGGCTTTTGGATTTTGTTGCTGGTGGGACAGGATTTTGGTCCCAGGCTCCCTTTCTCTTTGTCCCTGAACATCCGCCCCTGTGGAAGGGGTAGCTTTGAATTGGGGATGACTATAGAGGGAGACAACAGTGAGATGATCCCTGACTCTTCACCCTACGTAGCCCCAAACAGCAGCTTATTTACTTGCCCTGACTTTTGAACCATCTCTAAGTCAGGCTTGGTTTTCCTTCTAGAAAAGCTGCAGAGCTGCCTCAGCTCAGGCAGAGATAACCCCTCCAGGGTCCTGCGCGGCCTGCTCTAGGTGACCCTGCTTGAGGAGGGGGGTTGGACAAGGCGATCTCTAAATGTCCCTTCCAACCTGAAGTGTTGTGTGATTCTGTGAGATGTTATGAGCAAGAGACAGGAGCTAATGGCTGAAGTGGTAAGACTTGATGGTGCCTTTTGGCCTGCAAATGTCGCATGTGGTATGAGCAGCAATCACTAGGAGTTACAAATGACAACTAGCCCTCATTTGTTTTTTAAAGCACTTGGAGGATTAATGTCTTATTTTCTCCTGTGCATATGCATGCCTGTCTGTGTGGTGGTGGCAGTCCCAGTTCAACGACTGGATGCAGGCTCTGGGCAGGAGGAGTGCTGCAGGATGAGTCGTGTCTTGCGGGCCTGTCTCCCCCCTCCAGGAGAGGAGGCAGGGAGGTAGGAAGCACTGTCCTGCCGCTGGCAGTGTTTCTGCGGGGACATGGATGGTTTTGCAGCTGGGTGCAAGGAGCAGCAGTAGCCCTGGGGACATCAAGTGGGCTGGGCTGCACCCCAGTTCTCCTCTGTAGCAAGGGAGCCGCAGCCCTGTATGGAGGCATGGATCTTCTGGGAAATGTGGAAGGTCATCCTCTGTAAGCCTTCCTTACATAAAGAATGTGACTATTGTTAGTTTTCATCAAAATGTACTTATTTTGTAAAATGCGAGTTTGTATTAAATTTTTCAATTGATTCGTCGGCATTTCCTGGGGAATGGTCAACTTTACCACCCCTTGTCCTTCCCTTTCTCCCACCCCCAGAAGATTAATTTCTGCCAGATTAATCAGAAATGTTTTGATGCTTGAAGGCTTTATTTGGGATTGAAGGAAACCTTGAATCAGGCTTGTAGATAAAATCGCCCCATGCAGCAGAGACCTACATACATACATACAGACAGACCTCCTCCTGGTTTGTAAATGCCTCCAAAACGATGGTCTCCAGCCAGTTTCATAAGGTTTATGTAGGGGTGCAGAGAGAGCAAACACTGGTGCCCATCTGCCTCCCACCAGTGGTCTTTGAGCCTCCGGGAAGAGCAATGCGCTGCTGCTCTGCAGACTTCTGTGGTTGAAGATGTTCCTGTTGGGATCTAAGGACTTAGTATGCTGATGAACTAAAACCTAACCCCAAATTTAGCCATGACCCCTTCTAAGAATTGAGATGCTTCCTACACTGGTCAGAGGGAGCTGGCTCTGTTTCAGAGTGTCTGAGTCACTGAACAGCACTTCTGGTTGCAACAGAGAATACCAATGATGGCCTCCTGCTTTGGTTATGATTGCAAGGACATGAGAAAATTGGGCTGCAGTTCAATGGGATCAGCAGAGCCAGCGAAAGCAAGGGCCAGCAAGCCTGCTCAAAACTGATGTGCAACAGGGCAGTGCTTGCTCTGAGCAGGACCACTGCACCCCTGCAGTCTGGTTGGGTCTCCAGGGAGGCCTATGAGGGATTTCAATGTTTTGGTGGTTGAGGAGGTGCTGTCTTGGGCCCAGGCTATGGCTTATATCTCCATAAGAAGGCCCATGGTTAGCTGAGTTCTCGATGAGTCTGGTGAGACATCGTGGCACGGGGGCAGAGTTAGGAATGCTCCAGTCGTGGGATGTTACACTTGCTGCTGTCTTTTTGCTGGCCCAAACTCTGCACTTGGAGGTTTTTCAAGCCCTGCCAGCAGTTTAGCATTCTCTCCTTTTCTTAAAGGGAAAAATGTGCCACACTGATCAGGCATGTGACACCCCACAGGACCAACTGCCTCTCCTTAGAGTTAAAAGCTGGAGAGCTTGTCCGTGGGACAGCTTCCCCCTGCTTCAGGCAGCACGTGTTCACTTCCACCACCGTCGTGACTTTGCTGCCCTCCCGAAGGAGTGTTCCTGCACCATTTGGCAGCTGACCCCTTCTGAGCAGTCGTCTTTTCCTGCACTGCCCCAAGCTGAGATTGTCTCTGCGTAAGCAGTGAGTTCCCCGAGCACTGCTGGAGGGCAGGGACTGCCCCATATCCTGGCACTACAGGGCTGAATGCCCTTTCAACTACATTTGGGTTAGGTGCTATCACTCACGAGCAATGTAATAATCTATCAGGGCTCTTTTTGCCTCTTCTAACCACTGAGTACGTCCTTTGTGCTGATCCTGCAACATGTCCCTCACCCAGCACCTCTGAATGTGATGCTTATGGCTAAGTTGTTTATGATTCTTTTTTGGGGATGGTTAAACAGATGGTTTTGCAACAACAAAAAAAGCCCAAGCCAAAAACATGCTAATAATCCTGGAGGCTGGCATGTAGTGACTGGCAGGAGTGGTTCAACAGGAGTCCTGAAGTGCCATAATGTGCCGCTGTGGTGAATATGGCAATGTTCCTGCACACTGCTGTACCCATCCTGGCAGGGGCAGCTCTCAGGAACAGGCCTTTTGCCTCAGCACAGGGGCAACTCCTTCCTCCTGCTGCCCCTGCCTCTCCCAGCAGCAAGCCTGGGGGTCAGTGGTGGTAAGACTCTTTGGGGCCATCCCAGCCTTGTGGTCCATATGGCTTGGGGAGTGCAGCAGGGATGCTGAGGTCTGGAATTAAGGCCTTTGAGCATCCTTCAGTAGGCATGTCCTGTTTGGATAGAAGCAAACCTGCAGGTGGGTTTTTCTTCTGTTTAGTATTTGAAAAAGTCACACTCCCTGTTCCTCTTGTGAATAGCAGCTGAGAAGTTGGGCAGTCCTGCCCATGGGAAAGACTCAGCCTCTGTCAGATCCCAGTCCATGTGTGATGGGTCTAGCAGGCTGTCAAGGCAGCAGAGGCAGTTGGAGTTGGGTTCCCTTCCTGCCCCTCCACTGATGCTCAGCACAGCCTCTATCCCCAGTCACTCTGTCACCCCACGGGCCTATCCTCCAGCTGCCCTGTGGTCCAGATCTGTTCTTTTGGTGTCTCGTTTTTACCCCAGATCTCTACTATCTCTCTCTCTTTTGGGACTTTTGATGCAGAAGTTTAGATATTTGACGCTGAAAGGTGTAAAAATCCCAGTCTTATCCATCTACTGACCCAGCTGCTTGTGCGGTAGGAGGCATGTTTCTGCCTCAGTCTTGTGCTTTGCTTGGATTCACCCTCCCAGAGCTTCTGATGTCCTGTCCACAAGGGCAAATAGCAAGCTGTCAGTCATCCTTTCCTTCAGGGAGCTTGACGCCAGCCCTAGGAGAGGATGAGCTTTCCCCTTGTGGGCTATGTTGGCTGTTTGCACATGCCTTGGGAGTATAGCTCCCCTTGGCTGCATCCCCAAACTTGACTTGGAGCAGGGATACAGAGGCTCCCCTGGAGACAGCTACCTCCTGCTGCTCTTCAAGGACTTATGCTGTACAGCTCTGCCTCTGAATGGGCGGCCTGAACTTGTGCGGTGCTGGCTGTCCTTGGACATTGATGGGCATGTTGCGCTAGCTGAGATGCAGGTGTGACAGGACTCCTTGCAAAGGCCTCTGGTGAAACTGGCAGTTTGGAAGCCCACCACTTTGTAGTTGTGCCTGAAACTCCTTGATTTGTCAGCAACATAGGCAGTGATGCCAAGGGGATCAGTGGGGCCCAGTTCAAACCCCAATGCTCTTGAAGTCTCTCATATGCCTCGTACATCCTCTCGGGTCTAATTAATTACAGTGTTTGGAGCCAGGCAAAAGGAGTCCCATGAAGGCAGGCTAGCAAGGGCTTTGCCTTCTGCATAGCATAGGGCCAGGGCCGGTCCTTTCCCCTAGTCCACTCCTCACCATAGTAGGACATTTAAGGAGTTCTGTCCCTCTGTAAGGTCCAGGTTTTGGAGTCTTACTGCTAGTCTTGAATGTCCAGTTGGATACAGTAATCTGGCCCTTGTGTTTAAGGTGGAGAGAGGCAGCAGCTCTTTGGTGCTGCTCCTGGCTTGTGCCTCCATCGCTGTTAGTGTTCTGGGCCACTGGATTGTGGGCCCAGCTGATCCCTTCCAGGCTGACACCCTGAGAATCCCGTGCCCCCTCCTGCCTTGGGTTGGGTTCAGTGCTGCTTGCCAGGCACTGAAGTGAGATCCTTTCTGTTAATATTTTTTCCAGGCTGCCCCAGAGAGCCAGCAGAGGGATGTTTCATGTGATTAAGGGATGATCAGATGGTGTGTCCAATGGCTGTTGACTGACTTGCTTGCCTGACCCAGGCCTATTTGATCCTTCTGAGGGTGGAAGGGCATGGGGCAGCGGGCACAGTGTTGGGTGAAAGTAGCAACTGCCACCTCCCTTATTCTCTGCATAGCAGTCCTGACGTGCAGATGAGGTTGGCTGAGCCATGGCATGGGATTTGTGCACAACATGATAAATTAGGTCTTTCCCATCACGTGTCACATCCAATTTGAGCCGGGGTTATAGATTCAGGGCCTTTGTCTGCTTCCAGCTCTCCCTTTTCTCCTCCTTTTCATGGCTTTGTTTTGTCTCTTCTCTCAGCCCTTGTCTGATTCTCTTTCCTCTGCTTTCTACATCTTCTCTTCCTTGTCTATATTTCCCTTCAGCTCCTTTTTTGCATCTGTTTTTTTCCCTGATCCCACGTCTGTTATGGGGAGGTTCTGTAGCTATGGCCAGGTACTGGAGCCCTGAGGCTGTAAGAGGACTTTGGCTGTGAACATCAAGGAACTCATCTCCTTTGTGCATCGTCTTCCTGCACGTATTTCCACGTTGTTTGGGAGCTGCGAGGTGGTGGGTTTCCCCAGGGCTCCTTGCAAAGGCCTCAGAGATAGTGGGTAGGCACTCTGTCCTGGGAGGACTGGAAGGCAGGCAGGGTATTGCATGGCATCTGGCCCTTGAGAGCTGCCACCAGATGCTCATGTTAACAACTTGGGTAGTTTTGCAGTTGTGAGTGCTTGGAGATGGGTAACATCAGATTTGACTGCTGTGGGAGAGCTCCCTTGTGAATAGAGCTGTCCAGTTGGTAGGGACAGCTCCATCCTGCAAGATTTGCAGGGAAAGGGAATCACTTCTATTGGCCCACTGACACAACTGGGGAAAAACCAGGCTGCCTCTCAGGAGCCTTCTCCAGGAGGTGTTGAAGATGGTGGCTGCAGGCAGCAACTCTGTGGAGCGAGGATGTGATATGTGCCTGCATTCCTGAAGGGCAAAGGAAGGAGGCTTGTCTGGCATGTCCTACATGCAGTCGGAGGGATGAGAGGGACACTTGGGACAATGCTGCCCTGGAGGGAAGGAGCAGCTCTGGTCCCCCTCACAAGCCTCTTGCTGCAGGAGCAATGTTGCTGAGTGCTAATGGTCTGTGGTTTCAGCCTGAAGGGGTGAGGATGAGATGGTGTTCAAGGCTGAAAATGCTGTTCATTTTTTTGGCTGCTCATCCCTGGTGCTGCCTGGCCTACGATCCCCATGTGTACACAGCAGTGCCTGTCCCACAGGAGCTGTGGATGTTTGTGCCCATCTGGCTTCCCTGTCTTTGTAGCTGGAGCTTGGGAGAGCTGTGAGCTTGATCCGCATCCCAGTTAAACTTGTGGGAACTCTTCTGCTGAGATCAGGGTGTTAAGTTAGGGCCCAAAAGGGTGAGCATGGATTTTGGAAGAAGGGAGCTCACCATTCATAGGACTGGGATTTGGACTGTGCTCTGTTCCTCTGTGTCTTGCTGGTTTTTGGGAGAAGACTTGGTAGACTGTGTTTCCTGCTGAGCCCTTCTCCAGTTTATAGCTGTAACCATTCTCTTTCCACTTTTAGGTCATTAAAATCCCGGAGCTTTTTTGCAGGAACCTTAGCCCTGGCCTGTGGTACTCCATCTGGGGTATACACTTCTAGAGCCCTTTCTGTGGCTTCATTTGGAGATGTCCTAACTGTGCGTGGCAGGGGTGGTCCTGCCCCTTCCCAGGTTTCTGCATTTCAGTCAGTCAGGATCCCTCTGTGCTCACGGCTGGATCCCCTGGGCTGCGTGACCTGCTCTGGGTGGAAAGTCACTATTGTCCTTGCTGTCCCATGCTGATGGCAGCGTGCAGGAGTCCCTGCGCGAGGCTGAAATCGTCGCCTGTCAGCACCGCGCACGCCAGCCTGGGCTGAATGGTACCTCGATTCAGCAGAATGCTCGCCAGCCAGGGATAATGGGAGCCGGGCATTTGCTGACGGGATGTGAAATGGCACTTGCTGTGCCGCTGAGCTGCTGCGCTCCCAGCTGCGCCGGAAATCCTGATGACTAAGCAGGGCTCCGAGGGGTGTTCACCCTGTGCTTGCTCTACAGGTGAGCAGGGCCCAGCCTGTGAGCCAGAGGTTATGAAAATCTCAGCGGAAAACGTTGGGTAATTGCTGCTGGCTGCGGAGCCACATTGCTCTCCTGATAGGAAACACGGAGGCAAACTCTGTCATAGGGAGGATTCGCAGTGGAAGTTAGCTCCTTTCTAGTTGGCCTTTTTGGGAGGACAGGTGAAAGGCATATGTATTGCATGTTCTCTGTAACACAGAGATCCACATCTGTGCACCATGGAGTTATATTTGTCTTGATATCCGTATAGGACTGTGCTGGCTCAGGGTAGGGGGTTCACTGTAGACTGGCAGTGTTGTCCATGCCTTTTCAGCCCCCCAAAGCATTCAGTGCTTTCCTTTTCCCTTTAAAAGGCTACAAACAACTGCCCGTGGTGGTGGTGGAAATCTTTACTATCTTACTTCTCTCTGATATGCTGTCAGCCTCTGCCTGACTCAGGGGCTCTCAGGCCTGTCCCCTGCCCTATTTGCTTCCCTAGGGCTGAAGTTTGCAGGGAGGGGAGCACGTGGTCCTGATGCCTGGTGAGCTGTGAGCACTGGACATGAGCAGTGAGGACTGTTTGGGAGCTCAAACTGGTGAGCAGGCAGACAGTTCAGGGCTGGGTGGGCCATGTTAACTGGTGTCAGCACCCTGAGAGCAGGGAGTCTGCTGGCAGCACGTCTACAGACTGCTTTCTGTTTGGCTTGTGTTTTTTATGGGATTTCTGATGGCTTGAAGTGGTCTGAAGCTTTCATCAGCACTTATCTTAACTGGCGGGGGCTACTGAAGCACTGCTCTTCCATGCAGGCTATGTGGCTGGTGCCTTTGGGTGCAGGGAAAATATTCCCTCCCTGCTCTCAGACTGCCCGTCCACCACATCTGTCCTGCCAAACCGTGGGCAGCCCTAGGGCTGGAAGGGCATAGGAGCAAAAAGGCGACGCTTGGAGGAGCTGTGGCTGAGAGGTGACTGCCTTTGGAGTGGGACCTGCCTGGTGATCTCGGAGCAGCCTGTTGCCCCTGGAGGGGTGAGTGCTGTAGGCTGAGCTGTGGGGCCAGTGCATCCTCAGCGGCTGCTCCGCGTTGCCCGACCACCTGGCAGCTGCTCAGCGGGGAGATGCTGGGCTAGCACCTCTCCTGTCCTGCAGTAGCACTGCCCAAACTCTGGATTTTCCCACTGCTCACTGCAGGCAGGATCCATCCCTCTGCTCTGCCAGTGTTATAGCCTGCTGTGTTCTGCCCTTGGCAGTTAGTGCTGTGTGTTACGGATGCTCTCTTGGACACTTCGTGCTGCTGTGTCATAGGGGTTTCACTTACTCTATAACTACTTGGTGACTTGTGAAGGAACCTCTGCGGTGAAGTAACCACCCTGGTGTTTACTCCAAGTTGTTGTTCCTCCCGCATGCCAAGGGGGCATAAGGAGCTGTGTACCCTGTAAGCAGAGGTATGCTGGGTGTCGTGCTCCACTCAGAGAGGACCACACTTCAGCGTGGATAGTGGTAATAAAAGAGTTTGTATTCAGCTCTCTCTGTTGACACATCGCAACACTGACTGAGTGTTGAACTAGTACAAGTGGGATATTTGGACAGCGTGTTTCAGAGTCAGCACAGTGTTTTTTGCCCTAGGACCTGTTTAAGGCATCTAGGTTATGCAGAGAGGTGCCAGATTAACTTGGGATGAAATTGGATAATGGGTTCAGCTCCTTGCTGAAAAGCCAATGCAGAGTCTGGGGAGCAAAGCTTCTTCCCTGCTGGTGTACGCAGCAAAGAAGGATCCCGGAAAGATCGCAGGCTGCGCCTCTTCTCTGCTACCTGACCTGGGATGAGTCAGACATTTGCAGGCGAAAGAGACTGAGCACTGGGAGGGAGGCAAAGTGGGCTGCAATGATCTTCCACGTGAGGGGATCTCTTCCACGCAGAGGGGATGCAGTATGGGTGCAATGCTCCTGCTAGGCGGGAGCAGGCTTGCGAAAGCTCCCGCGGCACGAGAGGGGGTGCTGGCTGGAGGGGGCCGTGCAGGGAGCCCAGCCCAGCGGAGTGGGAAGGGAGCCCAGTTCCTGGCTCCGCTGCGGCTGCAGTACGCATCAATCAATGTGCGGGGGTGTTCAAGTTAAAGAAGAGGCTGCTCTGCAGAAAGCAGT
This sequence comes from Dromaius novaehollandiae, assembly GCF_036370855.1. NCBI lineage: Eukaryota > Metazoa > Chordata > Aves > Casuariiformes > Dromaiidae > Dromaius > Dromaius novaehollandiae. Next base: position 5,922,238 of record NC_088113.1, on the reverse strand, counting down.
GCCTTGTACACACAGCAGCAGCCTGGCGGAGGGGAGCCATGCTGTAGACAGGGGTGCAGGAGCTCTCACCAAGGTAGGAACTGCCCGGCCGTGGAGAAGGCAAATAGATGGGATGCTTTCTGGCAGAGCAGGCTGCCTGGAGGGGCTGCGGGGGTCGGCTGGTCCTGTCTGCCTCCCTACAGACAGCTGCAGTGTCTGGCCCAGCACAGTGGAGTACTAGCCTGGATGCGATGCAGGTCTTGGAGCTTGGGTTGCGGGGGAGATGGTGGGCAATTTTCCTGCTGGGCACCAGTTTGGGGTAGTGTAGGTCTCTGCTTCCTGCCAGCCCTGCACAAGGAGGAGCTATATTCAGTCTCCTGGAGCTGGGGACAACCTACATTTCTGCCTGCCCCCCACCAGCAGGGGCAGTTTGTATGATTTTTTTTTTTTTTGGCTTTGCTCTAAGGCCCGCAGCAGAGCTGTGGGGCTGAGAGAGGACTTGCTCCCTGCAGACACAACTCTCTCAGCAGCCTAGTGTGGTGCAGAAAGCTGGACTTGCATCAAATGGGATTTGTTGTGGCATTTGCAAGTCTCCCACTCCCCCCAGTGCCAGGGGATGGGAGTTGTGAGACAGTTCAGTGCCGGTGCCAGGGGCTTGGGGACCTCTTTCCTCATTGTCCTTTTATATGTCTCTGGAGGATGTCCTGGACTCCTGGCTGGGGTGGTTAGACATGTTTTTGCTCAGTGCTCCTCAGCGGTGTTTCTAGGGTGGCTGCAAGGCAATGCTGCATGTTGCCTCCGCTCCTCGCCCTGCCCGTCCTCTCCCAGCTCAGCCCCTGCCCCAAGGCTGTAGCCTGTCTGCAGATCCGCATAGCAGTGCTGAGTGCTGGTGGCCTTGCAAACTGGTTGGTGCTGCTTGGAGGGCTGGCCCGTGGCTCTGGGAAGCTGCAGCTTGTTTCTGAGAGATCCGGAAAGCAACTTGACCCTCTGTGCATGGTCTCCTGCAGCCGCTGTCCATCCACATGTTCACCTGAGGGGCACTCCGCCAAGTCTGCTCGGTGTTGTAGCTGTGTCGTGCTCGGGACGTGTCCTGATCACAGCCACAGTGGTCTGTCCCGCGGTGTGGCTGGTAGGCTTTGCCAGCAGGAGCAACTGGGGCTCTCGGCAACTGCCACACATGATGGCAAGGGAAAAAGGGCACCATTTGGTTTTTGCACAGCGCTAAGCACCACTGTCGCACTAGAGCTTGTGGAGGCCTGCAGGGCTTGAATAATCTACCTTTTCCCATGCTTTGGGCTGGCAAGTTAGATAAGATGAATGTTCAGATTTTTAGTAGACTTTCCCAGCTTTGCAGGGACAGAGTGTGTGTGTGTGTGTGTGTGTGTGTGGTGCTTCAGAAATAGGGGGAAAACCTCCTGCCCCAACTAGGGAATGGGCAGGCATCCTCAGAGGAGAGTGAGGAGAAGAAAGGACAGCCTAAGAGCAAAGGGGGGAAGCTCAGCAAAGTGAAGAATCACCCTTAAAAACAAACTCAGAGAGGACTGAGTGAAGGTAGAAAGAGCAAGCAGGCTCAGGTAAAATGCTGTTGTGAGGAGGCAGGGAAGGAAAGGCTTTGGGAGGGAAACGGCTACATTGATGCAGAGCTGTGAATCTGCTGGGGGAAGTGTGGGGGCAGAGTGTCTGGGAAACCTGTGAATCCCGACAGGAGCTTGAAGGGGGTGAAGAGGAAAACGCCGTGGAAAATAAAAGCAGTGAGGAAGATACAGGGAGAAATTGTAGGTCTTGCAAGTTGGTCTGCCTATAGTCTTTTAAAGGCTTTCTTTATAGTTGCTGTTCTGACATGTCTGTTTTCAGTGGCTTAGAGCTCTGATCACCTCTGGCCATTTGACCTGAAATATGCCTGGCTGATTTTTTGTCAAGTTTCAGTGGAAGTGAGCCAGCTGTTTCTGAGAATGAGGTTTGGGGAAATAGCTGTTTTGTCTCCTTTAAGGGGGTGGAGTCCTCTGTGGGATAGTGGTGAGGACAGTTCTCTGTGTTGTGAAGTGGGGACGTTCATCTGGGATCTTGAATTGGTCAGGAACTGTAATTGGTCAAGTTGTGTAAGCTTTGAGAAATCTGAAATCACGTTCGGGTGGACTTGCTGGAGGCCAGACTCCATTTGTTCTTGCATGCTGTGTCCTGGGCCCGCACATGCTGAGGAGTCCTTCAGCGAGCACCTCTGTGACTGCTGCAAGCTGTTGTGGCCTTGAGCAGAGAGGAGATCAGGAACACGATCCCCACATCCTCCAGGTTTTGCCAGCTGATGCCCAGGCTGCTGCTTGCCTCAGCACAAGAGCTTGAAAGCAGAGGAGATCAGGCTAGGCGAGGTGGGGACTGCTGATAGCCAGAGAGATCCTGGAGCAGAGTATGGGAGAGCAGAGACTGGAACCAGCTAAGATGGTTCTGGGAGGGACCTTGCAAGTAAACAGCAGCTGGACCACGGAGAGGAAGACTGACTGAGGAGCTGGAGAGAGGTGTTGGTTTGAGAGAACTGGAAGAGGTCAGAGGCAGAAGGTTTAGGACCCAGAATGGCATGTTTCTGTCTTGAAGGAGGATCTGTGGTTCCAGAGGTGCTTGACAATGGAACCTGCTGGCAAAGCCTATGAGTCATCCCTCCTGCGTCACTGCCGAGTGCTGGCCTGCAGAGATGGTGGCAACCTGCTTCCTGTCATCAGTGACACTCTGGCCTCGGAGCAATGGACCTGAGAGATCCAGCCCTACTCACGATTGGTGGTGGGGCAGGAGCATGCTGCGGGGGGGGTGGCTGGGGGGTCAAGGTTTTGCTTCTCAAAAGAACCAAGAGGAAATACTGGAGTTAACCTTGTCTGTGCAAATTGGCTTTCATCTCCTTTTGAAATGGAAATCAATAGCCAGCCTTCAGATGGTCAGACAGTACTTGCTCTTTCTGGCCATACTCCTGCCGCATGTAGTCTCCAGGCTACGTTAGCTCTGGGGTGGGTCAGGCCTAGCTACTGGAGGGGCCGCTTTGGCCACCAGCTTCACTCAAGAGGAGAATAATGAGTGAGGCTGGGAACCAGGGAGAGAAATGGGACAGTCACATGGTAGGACTGTCAGCCCCGGAGAATTGGCTCTTCTCCTTGCTCTTGCTGTAGATAATATTTAGAAGCAAACAAAATGATTTGGGACAGCGTTTCCACTGGCCTCAATTGATTTAGTTGAAGCTGTGGCCTCAACCTCTTCTAGCAGTTTGTGATGGCAAAAGTATCACTTAAGCTGTTCCCTTTGCAGCTTGCTGGCACCTGTGTCCTTTCTTGCTCCCGTTGCTCCCCATATTGGGCATCTACTGTGCAGAGGTCCTGAGCTCTCCCGTAAGATAAGATGGCAGGAGCTGAGCCTTGCATCTGAAAAGTGCTGTGTAATGCTAACTGCTCTACACAACCAGGTTCTTACTATCTTAAAGTGGGTTTTCCATCTTTGAAATGGGGATAATTCCTGCTTAAGTCACAGAGACCTCTGGTAATAAACACCTGTTTTGAAGCTCCTGGATGCTGCAGAAAAGTCCATGGGGAAATGAACCAGTCAAGCTTCTTGGGAGGGAAAAAGGGGGCTGGCATCACTTGTTACCAATAAGCCTGAAGCATAAGTGCTGTTCATCTGTGTGGAGTGAGGCAAGAAGGATGGGGAAGGCAGACTGGTGATGGTGTAGTGGGAATCCATGTCATACTGTGGCAGCAGGAAGGGGCTGAAGGCAGGCTGCACATGCTGCCTCGATTCAGGCAATCCTCAGATCTGTAGCTGTGAATTTTGAAGGTGCCCCCAGCACATTGAGCAACCCTTGCTGTGGGTTGAAGCCCCGTGCCCAGGGTGGACCCTGGGTCCTGTGGCATCCCTGAGCTCTGTCTGCAGCCCAGCTCGACGGAGGGAGCGGTCTGTGCAATGGCATTAACACTGTCTCGGAGGCCTTCTCCCATGGGTGAGCCTCAGATGGCCAGGGGCTGAGCTTGTGCAGAGGGGTGCTCCTCTCAGATGGATTAGAGTGCAAATGAAATGCCTTCCCAGTAAGCAGGAGCTGCTGCGAGTGGTCCCATCTCTGCGCTTGTGGCCGCCTCTGCTCAGCTCAGCTGTGGGCAGGAGGAGGAGGATGGAAAGCGAGCCCTTGAGCTCTCTGTGGTGCTGCTGCCTGTTGGATGTGGCATGAACACCACGATGGGTGCTGAATGCAGCCGTTGTGGCCGTGCCAATGCGGGGCCCTTGCTGTGCTTGCCACCACTTGTGCTGTCAGCAGCAGGGCCAGCGTGCATCTGCGGGGCTCAGCTGGGGGTGAGCACCGTGACACCTGGGCTGCAGGCTGCTGGCTCCATCCCTGCCCCCCTTGAAGGCTAAGCAAGTGTCTCGCCTTCCCCTCCTCCCTAATGCTGGGTTTACAGCCTTTGCAGCTCCACTAGCCTGCTACAGCTGAGACTGGTGCCTTCCCTTTCCAGCGCTGCTCCACCAGCTGAGGTGTGGTAGAGAGGAGGGTCTGAAGGAGGAAACCTTCATCGTGAGGGACGGGGAGGCTTCCCTACCATTCCTGCCTTTTTGCCCTTGTGCCTGTTCAGTTCCAGCTCTCCCAGGCACACTGTACGCAGGCTGTACTCTGCCGGGGTGCAGCGGGGGTGATCCCAGGCAGGGCTGGGGTGATCCCAGGCACCGCAGGGGCTGCCCTGGGGCCCAGCTGTTCTGCAGAGCAGCAGCCTGGAGGCTGCTCTGGTTCAGGCTGGTGAAACCCAGCACAGCCCCACATGCAGAGAAAACAGTGAATCTCCGTGAATCTCCAGATGCTGCTGCTGGAGTTGCCTCAGAAGAGCTTAGGAAATTGTTAGAGAGTTCTGAATTGCAGGGACAGACATACTAGCTGTGACACTTCCAGTGAAAATCTCTTTCTCCCAACCTGCCACAGTCTTGCTGTCTTCCTAGCAGATGAGCTGCAGCCTGTGCAAGGAGACCGCAGCTTCTTCAGGGTTTGCAGCCAGATGTGACTTCCTACGTGGGAGCGCAGAAAGGTTCTGCCATCTTCCTGGATGCTTTGAACTGACACGGCAGGAGCAGATGTCACGGGGAGCGGAGGGCTCGACAGGCCACTGCTGTGACCCTGCTGGGACAGGGCCCATCTGTGCTCATGTTTCTGCTGTGCCTGCACTGAGTCTTGTCTCCCATGCCTCGGCGCTGGGACACAGGTGCTGGTGATGCCCGAGGAGCCTATAAGCACCAAAGTCCAACAAGGCAGGAGGCAGAGTGTAGAGGCGGGAATGTAGAGTCACTTGGGGGCCAGGTGAAAGTGAGGCAGAGACAGGGCTGGCAAAGGCAGTCAGCAGGAGAAGCTGGGCTGTGATCCAAGCAGTGAGATGGTCTCAGGGAGCTTGCCAGGCCCCTTTGCCGGGGCTCTGCCCTCATGCTGGCAGCATAGCCTGTGGGTTCAGCAACCCCAGCACTCCTGTGTTGGGCTCTCATTTGCTTAGGTGGCTCCTGCCTGTTTTAAAGCAGAAACCGTGCAGTCCCTGGAGCTTGTCCTGAAGCTGGACACCTAACACACTGACTTGGGGCTTGGATCATAGCAGAGTGGCTTTGGCTCAGGCCTGTGCCCCTTTCTGCTGTCATGTAGCCCCAAACCCTCTCCCTGGCTTCAGTATGGCTCTGAGCAAGCAGTGCTGCTGCTGTGAGGCTTGATGTGCAGAGAGCAGAGGTGATCCTGCAGTGTGGTGTGTGACCGTGCCTCTGCTTCTCCTCTGTTGGTCTCTGTGCAGGAGAACGTCTCATTTTAGGTCCCATTTTTGAGGCTGGATGTCCATCAGTACCCGCTGGTGCTCAGTGCAGGAATGCCAACCTCTCTGTGTTCCCCAGGCATGGGAGATGGTGGTTGGTACTGCAGTGGAGGTGGTGGGCAAGGGGATGGGGAATCCCAGGTTCACCACAGGTCTGGACCCAGCCACAGCTGCCCTGTGCCTCTGGTCTCCCCATTTGCCTCTCTTGCCCCTTCATTGCAAGGGACATCTCTGACTGCAGCTGTGTATGCAGAGCCCAGCGCAGAGGGGCTGTGCTGGCAGCCAGGGGCACCGTAATGCAGGCAAGAAAGAGGACTGCAAGAGAAGCACATCTCCTTTTTCCTCTAAGCCATCCTTCCTTTCCCCCAGCCTGAACTCAGCTCATTGTGTTGGGCCAGAGCTCCCAAACTGGGGTTTGCATCCCTTGCAAGACAGGCTCTGCCACCTGTGTTGCAGAGCTGCTGAGGAGTAGAGGGGCTGAGCTGGGCCTGGAGGGAGCTGATAAAAGCCAGACACTCATGGTTTATGAATGACGACAGGAGAGGCAGCAGGAAGGAGAAAGGGGGAGGGAGAGAGGGCTGGGATTTCGAAGGCCACGTTGGAGGCTGGGCATGGTGGTGGGGTCCGCAGGGAGTAGTACAGAAAGGGGGGCTCCTGTCTGTGCTGGGAGGCCGACTCCTGTTTGTGACGGGCGGATTGGGGAAGGGGGAGTTTCTTCCCTTGTGCCAGAGGTGAACGTCATCCCATCCTGCAGGCGCCAGTAGCTTCCTGTGATGAGGGAGCCAGCCTCCAGGCTTGGATCCAGACGAGGGGATGAGGCCTAAGAGTATGTGGGAAAGGGGCTGGGAGCAGAGGGACCTGCCAGAGATTCCCCTTCCTGCAAGTATTTCTATCTTTCCTCCAACCTTTCCTGCTGGGACTCCCCCCTTGCACATGCCCCTGGGCAGGGGGAGGGAGGAGACGGCTAGCAACGAGATTCTGTAGTCTGCCTCCACGGCTCCTTGCCCGTGGTCTCCTTTTCCAGTTGTGCTGCTTCAGGCTGCCTTTGTCTGTGGGAGCTGGTGAGGCCTGCCTGGTGCAGGGGGACACTGCTCTGTGCAGGGATAGGGGGAAGCGCTGCATGTCTCTGGAGATGTGCATGCAGGGAGGCGCCACCAGATTTGGGGCAGTTGCTGCTGCAGCTTTTGCACCTTGCAAGCTTCCTGCTGTGTGGGAGAGGCCCTGGCTGGGAGTGCCATTGAATGCCTGCTTGGCCTGGTATCCCAGCATGCAAGTCTGGAACAAATTCTTTTCCCATTACCGGAGGATTTGAATCAGAGATTAATCTGCTAAAGTAGGGCTAGCTGGAAGAGTTGCAATGAAGTCCTAGTCTCCCATCTTTGAAAAAATACCCATCCAATCACACCTATAAGGTCTCCTAGGGAATCGATGTTCTGTTTTGCAGGGAAAGGGGCTTGGAAGAAAGTTTTGAAACTTCAAGTGAAAAATTCAGTGTGTTTTTGGTTCAAAGTGACTATTTTCATTTAGAGATTTCATGTTAATTAGAAAATGCACGCACTGAGATCAAAATTGAAGTTCTTCGAAATGATACACAGATTTGAATGAGGAAAGTGTAACTGTTTCAGTTTAAAGCTGAAACATAGCAACCCTCCATCCTGTTTCCTTAGTGGAAAAAATACTGATGACATTCAAAATCTTCTCATGACCCTTGCCAAGCATGTGGATCTGCTATAAGAGAGACTGAGCTGATGTTCCTCAAAAGATAGTAGCAGGTCATCCTGCCTGTCCTGGGAGCAGGCATCTGCAGCACTGGGGGAGAGCTTGTCCTTTGCTGCCCTGGAGGGGAGATGCCAGAGGGCGGCCGCACTAAGCATCCAAAGAAGGAGGGAGATGAAAAACCATGTCTTCCTGTTTGAACAAAATCCCTCTGCCGTGACCTCAGCAGTCTCCTCCATATCCCCGTGTGTCTCCATTTTAAAGACTGTTCTCTCAGGAGCCAGACTGGTTATTGCACATATCTGTGTCTGACATTAGGTGCAGGGACATTTGCAGAAGAGAATAAGGACAGCCTTCTGAGCTAAAATAGGCGTGGTACATGGGGGTAGCTGGAGAGGCAGAGGAGGGATGGGAGAGCATGGATGGCCTCTTCAGGCAGGGCATTTCTGCATGTGCATGATGCGGGAAGGTGCTGTCATGGAGGAGATGCAGTTGCTGAGGTCTTGCGAAGCTTTACCTCACAGAAAATGAAGTGTTTGAGCTGCTGTGTGGTTCCAAGGAGATGAACACTGAGAGTCATTTTCCTTGAATTTGCTTCCATTTGAAGAAAGGCTTGTGAACCAAATTTTACAGTTTTCTGGGTATGACTTCAGATCTTACCTTTGTGCTGAGGACACCTGAAGGCAGAGGTGGGACATGAGGTGTGGGACATTCTGCCCTTGCTGGTGCTCCTTAGGTCTGACATACAGGCATGCTCCTGGGGCCTCCCTGGAGGTCCTATCCTGCCTGGCTCTGCCTGTGCCCTTTCTCCCTGTCTGCAGCCTGCCCATGCCTTCCTAAAGCTCAGGCCCTTGCTGAGCCCCTTTTCTCCCCACTCCCTGGCCCTGCTTTTGCAACAACTCCACTTGTAGCATGCGTACTCCTACCCCTGCTCTGCTCTTCTAGCCCAGATCGTCTCTGAATTCAGGCTGATGGGTGCTGCATTATTGCACATGGGCATGGTTCAGGGCAAGCGAGCTCAGAAGCAGCCTTGGACCACACCAGGCATTTCCTTGCACCTCCACTGCCGAAGACCCTGCGCACAGGTTGAGTTGGATTGTAGAGTCAGTAGTTATGGCTCAAAGCTGACAGAGAAATCTTTGTAAAGAAAAAGCAGTCTATTTCTGACTGACTTAGGACCAGAGGCACAGTTCTGACCAGGCTCTTCCTCTCTCCCACCTGCTGAACAACACTTGGGAGTTGCGGGGAGGCTGCCAGTGGGGGGATGTAATGTCACCATGCAACTTGTCCAGCCCCAGGGCAGGCAGCTCCTTGGAGGCTTGGCCCTGTCTTGATGCTGAGCTGCCCTGCAAACCTCACCCCCTTCTGCATCAGCGTGGGGAAGTGCCACTGGTGGCTGGGGTAAAAACCTAGAGTTTGACTGACAGCCCTTGTTCCCTGGCAATGAACCTGTGAGGAGGTGAGTCCTGGGAGAAGCAGGCTTCTGGCCCACACAGCCAGGGGACATGGGTCGTGATTTCAGAAATGAAGATCAGAAGTATCCCATGTGAGGTTTGATGCTCCAAAGTGCAGGTCCCCCCCGCCCTCCATTTGCTGTTATAAGCACTTGCTCAATGCTGCTCATGTGGCTGTGATGCGGGAAGGGTAGGCGACGTGACTGTGGGCAGCGTGCTGTCAGCTGAGCCAGCTCTTCCATCTTCCAGCAGCAGCGATAGCCCTCCAAGTGCTCCCTGTCCCTGGCTGGTCATTGAGAGCCTGGGAATCCTTCCTGCCTGTTGCTCAGTGCAAATGCACTTTGCAGCTACTGTCTGCTGATGCTTCAGGGCTGGCACACGGCCCAAAGAGCCCAGCAGCGGGGAGCTGGGGGTGTGTGACCAGCCCTGTGTGACCAATGGGTGACAAGTGCAGAGGGTGCTCGATGTCTCGTGTATGTGGTGGCTTATTCCCGGGGACTCCCCTGCCAGTCCCACTGCTGCTTTTGCAGATCAGCAGGGCTGGATGTGCCAAGAGCCAGGGGTGTCATGTGGGCTGTGTAGCTTCGTGACTGCTGCGGGGAGTGCACCCTGCGTCCATCGTTCAGGCAGCCTTGAGCCGTGCACTCCGATCGTCTGTACATGAGGCGAGCAGAGGGGCTGTCTCACTGGCCGGCGTCTTGTTTTGCTGTCAGCAGTGCTGGCCACTTCCCTGGTTAAGGATTATTGGTGGCATTGGCAGGAACAAAGACCAGGGCTCCGTGCCTCAGTTTCTCCGCTTCCAACTCCATACGGTAAGGCTTGGCTAGAGGCATCTGCACCAGCAGCTTTGCTCTCTTAATTTGCTCTTGGCTGCATTCAGTAAAGCTGCAGAGTGCTTTTGTGGGGTAGATGACACTGTAATGCAAATGAGAGAATGTGTATAGAGGACAAGGACAACATAAAGGTTTCAGAAATGGGTTTTTTACTGAGCACCCCAAGCCAGGGTCAGTAGGCTCTGAAATTGTATCTCCCTTCCCTACTCCTCGCTGGTGGTTTTGTTTTGGCGTCTTGCGTGAGAGAGATGGTGAGACTGCTCTGGCAGAGGCAGTTGTGGTAGAGGCAGGTTTTTTGCTGTCTTTGCCTGTCACACAGGGTCTGGGCTGCGAGGCCGTGGGAACCCAGCTCGCTTCCTCTAGTGGGAATTCCAGAGGGGAAAAAACAACCATCCCGGATGCAATGTATAGAGTCATCAATGTTTGCAAATTCCTTTGATAATGCAGCCCTTTTACCTGACTCACAGCTTGATCTTTTCTCCCAGAAAAATCCCTCCCATTTGTAAAAATTCTTCTAAAGATACCAAAGACCCCAGTGATGGGGAACAGGCTGGGCATGGCCAAGCCTTCTCTTCTGCCTGGCAGTGATGGGGTCGTGGGGGTGAGCCCTACTCTCTGATCACGTTGCTGTGCCCAGCTCCCCTCCATAGCTGTTTTTCTTCAGTGGCACTTTTGTGCATCCTTCCTGTCTCAGGGACCTTCAGGTCCTCAGAGCCTCTGAATTAAATATAATTCTGTTCAAAAGGCAGTGGCCCTGTATGGGGTGTGGGCTGCCCCCAAAGGGCTCTTGCATGCAGGTTTTTGTTAGCTCAGTGTTTGAAACTGGAGAGTCCCTGCTCCTTCGTTGCACCAAGTACAGAGGATTAGCCGCAGCTGGTGCGGACAGCGTGCACGCTTGTGTGTCGTGGCGGGGGCAGCTCGGTGCCCCAGCGCTGAGGGGTTCCGCGGGTGCTGGCACAGGGCAGGGATAGTTTTCCATCCTGGCTGTGGGTCAGGTGGAGCCCCGTGTGTGGGCTCTGGGAGCAGGAGAGGTCCTGCTGTCTTTGTGCTCTAACCTGCTAATCCCCCTCTTTCGGCGCAGCCATGGTCACCACCTTGCTGGGTCCCTGTGACACCGGGACACATGGGGACATGCTGGGCCTGCCAGCTGTAAGCTAGCCTCAGTGGGCAGGGAGCATACGCTTTCAGACTTGGTTGTTGTGTGGGCTCTACTTCTCTGGCTCAACTGAGCATGAAATTCTGGCATCCCACATTGCTTGTCAGCCTGAAACAGAGGCTTCCAGCATTTCAGTTGGAGCGTTCTTCCCGCAGCCCTCGGGGGAGACCTGTCCGTTGTCCCTACTGCTGGCCCTTTGCATAGCAGCAGCCTGCCACATGCGAGAAACAGCATGAGCTGGGTGGCCGGCAGTGCTGTTCGGTGGGGATCAGCCAGGGACCCCCAGTGGGTTTGTGCATGCAGCAAAGGGCTCCCGGGCCTCCGTCTTCCTGACTTGCATTTTTCATCCCTGTGTGCACCGGTCCCTTGAGCTCGGAGGAGGCTGGGATGAAGGCTGGACTGGTTGTTCATCTTCTCTGTCTCTCTCTCATTCCTGTGCCAGGGCAGACTAAGTAGTGGTCATGACGACGGAGACAGGCCCCGATTCGGATGTGAAGAATGCACAGGAGGAGGCCCCACAGCAGCAGCTGGAGGCAGCCGCCCCTGGCCCCACCACCATGGCTGCCAGCCCCGGACCTGTGGCCAACAGCCGGGAGGCTGAGGCCAACGAGAAGCCTGTGGCCCAGCCTGACTCCCAAAATGCAGAGCCGGTGAGTAGGCAATGGCCAGGAGCTGTAGGACAGAGGAGGAAAAGACTGTGGGTCTGGATGACCATCATGAGGAGAATCCCTCTGGTGCCCAGGGGACAGTATCCCCTGCCCAGAAGCCTTTGGTGGCCAGTCCCAACAGCACCAGGGAGCAGAGCTGGTGGCAGGCCCTTTCCCACACTAGCCCAGTCTTCACAGAACAGAGCAGAGCAGAGCAGAGCAGAGGAGCCTGGGCAGTGGCAAGAGAGAGTCTGGCACTGGCTCCCCAAGTGTTGTTGCCCCAAACCTGGCAGTTGCCTGGTTCCAGCACTAAATTCATCCACAAAAAACTGCTGCCTGCAGAGAGATAAGGTGGGCATGCTGGGCCCGGGCGGGCCCCTGGCCACTATGTGCCAGGCCCTGTGCATGAAGATACGGCTTTCTCTGGAGCCATCCTCCGTGTCTTGGTTCTGCAGCCTCTTGTCCTTCCTCGGAAATGGCACACACCCTCCCCTCCCAGGGAGCGGGGAGCAGGGCTGTCAAGCCGTGGGGCCTGCAAGCAGAGTACAGGGAGCTGAATGGTCCCTTTCCCCCAAATCCGCCTGCTGCGATTCCTGTGACGAGCTGTGGGTTCATACATACAGGCCCTGCATGCGCGCAAGAGAACTACAGGGTACAGCAGATGGAGGTGATGTGCCATGACCGTGTGCACCAATGCTCCCTCTTGCTGCATCCTTGCTCCCGCGCAGTTGTTGCGGGGAGTCCTGTGCTGTCCCACACTTTAGGCTCTACAACAACCCCCAGGAGCACTTTCAAGAGACTAGCACCATAAGAGCACTGCTGTGGATAAGCTCTGCCAGCTGTTCCTTTAGCCTGGCTACCTCCCAACTCACTGTGCAAGTCTTTACAAAGTGGTGGCACTTTGTGAGCAGGAGGACCGGTAAAAGAAAGAGTACTGGAGCCCAAAGGCTAATGCCCTAATTATACTAGAAATGGCACTGCCACGGTATCCAAACTAAGGGAGGGAGAAGGAAGCAGGTAGCCAAATGTCTCAGAAACCAACAGTCCCTGGCAGAAATGGGAGCAGCTGCTTTACCCCAAGATTGACATTGCCAGGCTGGACCAGCCAGCAAAGCAGAGGAGACAGCTCCATCCTGCTAAGGGAATGCAATGACGTCTTGTCCCTGCTTCCTGAACAAGACAGTTTAGCATGGTGGTCTCAGGTGCTGAATTGACACTAAGCTCATGAGTGTCATTTTTTCAGAGTCACTTCTCTGACCCTGACTGTCTGCTAAAGGCAGAATTGGCTGTAGATAGTGTGGTGACTTCTCCAGACCACAGAATCTCTTGTCCCTTCCTGCTTTGGCATGTTGCAGTGATGTTGAGCGCTCACAGACTGGGCATGCCACCACGGCCTCTTGGTCTCCTGCATTCCCGACTTCAAGCAACCAAGGAGAGGGCTTCTCATGTCAACTCCATAGGGGCTATGCTTGCATGGCCTATGTGAAAGAACCCAGAAAGCTGGACCTGTAGCCCTTCTCCCTTTCCCATGTCCCTGAGGGGCAGAAGGAGGGGATTGTTTTCTGCCGTCAGCCATTGGGAGCTCATGACTCTGCTTGGCTGCCCTTGTCCCCCTGCCTGTCCTCAGGGCTTTCCCCCAGCCCCCATCCTGGCAGTGGGTGCAGGGTAACACTGTGTGCCTCTTGCCCTCCAGGGCACAGAAATGGAGGAGAAGGATTACAGCGAAACGGATGGTCTCTCTGATAAAACAACACCCAGCAAGACCCAGAAATCACCCCAGAAAATCACCAAGAAAGTCAAGAGTGCCCTCTGCAGAGTGACCCTGCTCGATGCCTCCGAGTATGAGTGCGAAGTGGAGGTAAGTCCCAGGTTAGGGCCCTCAGAGATGCTCAGCCTTTTCTCTCCCAGGGGGCCAAGGGCTACTGTCCCCTTTGGCATCCTTCATCATCAGGACATCACTGGGAAGGCTCGGTGCTTTGGGCCAAAGAAGAGGCTTTGGCCAGCTCATCTGGAGGACGCAGAGTCCCCAGGCTCCTCAGTGTGACAGTCTGGCTACGGCTGGGTCTGCAGCAGCCCTGCTGGGTTCCTTCTTAGGGCACATAGTTCCTGCTCTGCTCAGGTGTGAATGCGGTCTGGGAGGTGCTGGGGAGAGGTTCCCTGCCATGCCCTGTGCCGCCTTGCTCCAGCTGCGAGTTCGTAGGGCTGTGGAGGAGCAGGCTCACAGGAGAAGGGGTGCCAAAGGTGCACTTGCACGCCTGCATGCATGCATTCAGATTGCTCTGTGCAGAAGCTTCAGGATATGTTGGAGCCAAGTCTCGGCCCGGGGATCCTTCCAAGCCCCAGGCAAGAGGAGTTATGCTGGCTTCCAGCAAGTACTGACATGTCAGGGCTCCTCCAAGGAAAGTTTTCTATATAGAGAAATAATTCTAATCTAATATAGAGAAAATGATTCTCCATTTGCAAGCTTCATCCACAGAAATGGCCATTTAAGTTGAACTTTTCAGAAAAAAAATCTAGGAAGACAGACCTTAGCAGGGAATTTCAGCCTAGACTACCTGTGGAAAAAGCATTTAAAAAGCGGGAGCTTTATAGGTGGAGGATAGAGCTCTGCCTAAAAATATGTGCATGACACATGTCTATATATGCCAGTGTATCTGTTGACACCCCAAGAGCACAGCATGTTTGCTGTCCTGTGTGCCAAGGCAAAAGATGTGTGTGCATGTGTTTGCGCGAAGAGGCCAACATGCACAGATCGACTCAGCTCACGCAGCCAGGGACAGGCACAGACGTGTTTATGTGCATACACACACAGATCCACATGCATTTTGGCAGTGTTACAAACTGCACCTCACTCCAGCCTCTCTGTTTTCATCTTCCAGTCCTGGTTGTCCCTCCCCATAAAACTGGCTAGCCAGGGACCATTTGGTGAGGTGTATCAGCATCTGCAAGCAACGTGCTCGTGTGCATGTGTATTTGTGTGTAAACAACGACGATATACGTGTGCGTAACAGTAGATGCATCCTCGTGTGCGCACGTGGTGCAGTGGGCCCAGAAGGATGGTCTGACACATGGCACTCTGCGCGTAGGCTGCCTGCTATTTGTGTAGTAGTGTGAGTGTCTAGCGGGGGTGTGCACAGGCAAGCGTGGAGCGGGGGTGTGCGTGAGCAAGCCGATTTCCCCAGCATCGCGGGGCAGGGAGCAAGGGGACCAGCTGGCTGCGTGACATCGCCATGGCATTGCGAAGCAGCTCTGGCGCCTGCCTGGGAATGGCACTTGCCAGTGGCCTTGTTCACACTAGGAGCTTGCTGCAGTGCTTGTTCAACTGCTGTCTGTGTGGTGACCGCTCTTTTAGCTCATTGTCCCTCATAGAACAGGTCTGGGGAAAGCAAGGATTAATTCAAGGCTAGATTTTGGGCTAGTCTCTGATGAAAGAGGATGGAGGGATGGCTCTGTGACCCAGGTAAGGTGAGAGAGCCAGCTAGGATGAGAGGAGTGTTTGCTGGGAATGCCCATTTCTGCCCCAGCACTTGTCGCTATCTCCTGCCTGCAGACTCAGGAAGACAGCACCTCTCTGACCTGTGTCATGTTGTTAGTGGGAGGGACATCTTTCCAGTTAGGAGGACTAGGAACTTTGCTTAAAAAAAGCAAAAGCTGAGACTCTTCATAAATAGAAATCCTAGTGCCTTTGTCAGGGAGACCTTTGCACTCGTCACTGGTGACTAGGTGAATGGATTTTTCTTTCCCAGTGGGAGTAGCAGTGGCTCAGAAGCTGGCTGCGTAGAGCAGACCTGGATCTGTATGCAGGTCCTGGCTCTCAGAGGTCTCGGCTGCATAGGGTTAATGAACATAAGAAACGTGGCTGCATGCTTTCCATGGCTGCATGGGAATAGTGAGTGCCTCAAGGCAGCTGGCAGTCGGGGGGTCTGGCCCCTGGATCACCATACTGGAAGCAGGTCCTTTGATCTCAGTGCTCCCGCAGCCCTAACTGTCACTTTAACAGTGAAATTTGTCACAGAGAGCTTTAGTGACTGTGGAAAGATGGATAGTCACAAAGATGAAAGCCCTCTCAAACAATAAATGGAGCACATCACTATAGTGACTGAAATGAGCTCACGAAGCTAGAAAGACCAACCTCCCTAAGCCCTGACATAGCGTGTGGTTTTGTCATCCTTCCCCCAAATCTCCCATTAATATTAGCCTCGCAAAACCTGCATGCAAACCAAAATGTGTGTTGTAGAATCACTGGCTGCTTCATTAGCAGAACAATACTCCTCATAAAGCTTAGGAAAAGCAGTGCATTACTGTCCTGGCTCCTGTTGAGCTTTGTTTCTAGTCTGGTTTTGTTTCCAGTGCATGAGGTTGGCAGCGAACTGGGATGTGTAGAGCTGTAGTCACAGTAAAGTCAAGCTTTCCATTGCTGCAATGCAAAGGATGAGGGTTGATTCAACTAACAAGGAGCTTCTGCATTGTAAAAAAGTCTTTTGGGGTGTGAGGGAGAGAAGAAGGAATTCTTTTGCGAAGAAAGGCTTCTGCTGAAGTTCTTTCTTTCCCTTGGGCCTGATGGAAAGAGTTTTTGCCTTATCTGAATAACGGGGATGTTAATGCTTAATTCTGGAAAAAAAAAAAAAAAAAAAAGCCAAAAAGGAGAGTGAAAACATTCAATATGAGACCCCTAATACATCACATGTGGTGTGTAGAACCCCTGTCTTCAAATCTTGGTTCAGCAAGAAAAAGAAGAAGATCCAGAAATGGTGATTGGAACTGCTGATTTCCAGATGAGGAACAGCTTAGAAGTGAGCTCTCTGAGGTAGTGAGTGCCAAAGTCATACAGATTTCTGTGGGAGAGTGGCGCCCTGGACCTCAGTGGGCAGGGGGCTTGGTAAAGGTACTTGTGAAACAGGATGCTTCAGAGAAGGGAGATCAGGAGCTCCCAGTCTGAAAGTACATGGACTAGCAGGCTGTAAATATGGCAGAAACAAATGGGCGTGTCAGAGAAGTAATTCTTCCATCTCCATAAGCGATCTCTTGGACTCAGTGCCGCAAGTAATGAATGGCAGATGTACAGGAGAATTTTAAGGACCAGGTAATGAGAACATCCTCCGTCACGGTGCATGGCTCAGGCTCTTTTTGCCTCTCCTCTCTCCTGTCATGCTTCAGGAGCCAGCCAGCCCCTGCCACAGGGCATCAGGAGGGAGCTTGTCCTATAGGCAGTGTCATCTACCATGAGCTCTGGGGCATCTTTGTCTCAGCTCTCCAAAGTTACCTGGGGTTCCTGGACCCCTCTCTGGTTTGGTATCACCATTTCCTGAAGTGACATGGGGCCTGCAGCCTGCCATGTGCAAGTGTGTGCTATGGCGATGCTGCTTGCAGGCTGCGGGCAAGAGATGGCCTGAGTGTGTGGGGCTGAGCAGGCTCCCTGCGGCTCTGGGAGTGTGGGGTGCTGAGGGACTAGCATTCGGGATAGCAATTCCAGGAGCCAGCCGTGGTGGAGGAATGGCCCAGGCTGAGCTCTGCCTGAGAAAAAGGGTTGCTCTTGAAGGCAATTCTGCAGTTTTACAGCAGTGGCCTGGAGGGACAGTGCTGCCCTTAGCCAGGAGGGCCACAGTGGCTGCCCTCCCCCTGCAGTGCTCCCTACCTCCTCGGGCATGGTCCGAAAACATGGATGGGGCACTTGGGGGCAGGTGAGGGTGGAGGTTTCCTGGGCCCAGAGGCTGCTGCCTTGACCTGCCAGGTCTGAAGGAGCACGGATAAAGCCTGCTTATGGCCTGCCCCTGCTTTTCTCTTGCTTCCCTGCCTGTCTGTGTCTCCTGCAGAAGCATGCCCGAGGCCAAGTCCTCTTTGACATGGTGTGTGAGCACCTCAACCTCCTGGAGAAGGATTACTTTGGCCTTACCTTCTGCGACTCGGACAGCCAGAAGGTGAGCGTGAGAGGGCATCTCTCTGCAGGTTGCTCCCTCCCTAGCACTTGGCCCTTCGCTCCCTCCCTAATGTGACGTCTCCTTGTTTCAGAACTGGCTGGACCCCTCCAAAGAGATCAAGAAGCAGATCCGCAGTAAGTGGCCGGGGAGGGTTGTTCCTCCCCGAGTTTGGGACTCCCCACTGCCTGCTGGGCTCCCAGCCAGCTTGGTCCCAGCCACAGCTGGCAGCTTGGCTGAGCTCTCACTGCCATTTGCCCTGGTAACTTTGTGCCCTCAGTAGGTCCCAGATCCCTGGCTGATGTAGAGAAACAAGGGGCAGAGATACAGCCGGGAAGCCTGGCACTCTGAGGGGGCTGGGTATAGGATGCCTGGGAGATCATGGCTGCAAGCTGGGCCAACACAATGACTTAGCTGCTGTGATGGAAAGTCTTCCCTCTTTGCTCCTTCCCCCTCCTGTCCCTTGCCCCATCCCTGGTGTGCAGTCCTCCCCAGTCACACTGCTCTGTCTTCACTGGATTCTTAAGCTGATTTAAATTATAAATGTGGCAGATCAGCTTGTGGGAGGCTCTGGTGAGCTCCAGTGCTGAGGTGACATCAGCACCAGGAGCAGGGAATGGAGTGAGGATGGTGGCAAGAGCAGACCTCCCCTTTCCACTGCAGAGCCCACTCTGAGAGCATGGGCTGAGATAAGCCACCAGCACCTCTGATCCCAGGCTGCCGGCATCACTGGCTGTTGGAGAAAGGCTCCTCTGACATGTTCCCTCCCCACCTGCCCCAGAAGGGACCTGTGGCAACTACCCTGAGCACAGGGGTGTTATTGCCCATTCAGCTGCCCATTAGCACCTGGATGGTCCTGTCCACCTTCCCTCTTGCCCTTCTGACAGACAGGAGCCAGGCTCTGGGGCAAAGGGTGCAGGAGGGCCTTTGCTTGCGATGTTGTCTCATGGACCATGCACTGGGGTGGCAGGAAGAACATTGCCCACAGTGTCACCTTACTGGAACATGTGAGGCTTTTGCTGTGGCAGTGGGATTCTCTTCATGAAGGGAGTTGAGCCAAAGCTCCCAGGCTTGTCATGCTTTTCTCTCCCGAGCTGTTTGGGGAGTATTAACTAAATCATGCTGGCATTGGCTGGTTGAGTGTCCAGAACAGCTGGAAGCTGCACAGCCTCCCAGGGGTTAATCTTCCTTCTCCCTGCAGCTTTTGGAGTCCCTTTGTCCTGCCCTGTGTTGGCCTGGGGTGGACAAGGCCTAGCCGTGAGGCCCTTAGGATGTTCCTGTATGTCCATGAGCAGGACTGAAGGAGATGTCTGATGTCTGCTTGCACCCGGTACGGGCACTGCCCTTACCTCTCTCTTCCCCTTCGTAGGTGGGCCCTGGAACTTCGCCTTCACAGTTAAATTTTACCCTCCTGACCCTGCCCAGCTCACAGAGGACATTACGAGGTAAGGACAGTTCTGGGGAGCTCATCACACACTGCACAGGACCCACGTATGCCCACTGGGAAGGCTCACTGGGCAACTTCCCGGAGGGTCGTGTGGGAGCATGTGTTGGGGGTGTGGAGGGGCAGCACTAAACAAAGATGTCCACGTCGGCAGCCAGGGAAGATGGCCTGGGGGAGGATTTGCTGTCTGCCCTGCGTGCAGAGGGTAGGATAGGGGTGTATAAATCACATGCAGAGTGGTGGGTGAGCAAGTCTGATAAGGGGCTGAGAAGGCCACAGTGGGAGGTGAGAGGGGGCAGTCTCTGTGGGGAGCAGTGCGAGGTGGGGTGCCTTCTTTGTAACATCCCTCACCGGGGAGCTCCAGCCTGCACGGCGTGTCTGCATGGCTCTCTGGAAAGTGCATGTCTTCACCCACTCTTACCCTCTGACCCTTCTTCTTGCAGATACTACCTGTGCCTGCAGCTCCGTGCAGACATTATCACGGGGCGCCTGCCCTGCTCCTTCGTCACACATGCCCTGCTGGGCTCCTATGCTGTGCAAGCTGAGCTGGGGGACTATGATGCTGAGGAGCACGTGGGCAACTACGTCAGTGAGCTCCGCTTTGCCCCTAACCAGACTCGAGAGCTGGAGGAGCGCATCATGGAGCTGCACAAGACCTACCGGTGAGCCCCAGGAAGGGACAGGGCTGGCTGGGGCCAGCTCTTGGCAGCTGGCGGTGAGGGAAGGCAGCAGAGTACATCCCTTGGGGCTCCTGGTCACATTTTCGTCTTTCTCTGTCTCTCCACAGGGGCATGACCCCGGGTGAAGCAGAGATCCACTTCTTGGAGAATGCAAAGAAGCTCTCCATGTATGGGGTGGACCTGCACCATGCCAAGGTACTGGTGCTGTGGAGCTGGGGGAGGGCCATAGACAGGGGCTGGGCCCTGTCCTGCCGTGTCCTGGCACACTCCTCCCTGCCCAGCCCCTTCCCCCTGCAGTCACACCTCTCCTCTGCTTCCTCCTCCTCCTTCACTCCCATCCCACAGCTTGCTGGGGCTCTCAGTGTCCTGATGTCTAGGACTCCGGTAGTGTCTGTAGCTCCCACGCTGTTTTTTTACTGTCAGTACAGTAATGTGGAGAGGAGTTTAAACATGAGGCCCCTTTTGTGCAGCTCGAGTGCCCCATAAGCATAAGCACAAAAGCTGAGCAGTGCTATTCCTCTCTGCCAGCCAGTCCCATGTATCAGAACACCTAATGGGAGGGAATATGACACCATAATGTAAGGTGAACTCCAGACTGGACTGGTCCTTACTGGGCAGCTGAGCAGGCTCCACCTGTCTCTCTTCCCTCCTCCAGGATTCGGAGGGCATTGACATCATGCTGGGCGTCTGTGCCAACGGCCTTCTCATCTACAGGGACAGGCTAAGGATCAACCGCTTTGCCTGGCCCAAGATCCTCAAAATTTCCTACAAGAGAAGCAATTTCTACATCAAGATCCGCCCTGGTGAGGTGGGTGCCATGGGCTCAACGTGGCCCAAGGGCAGGGCAGGATACCTACTTTTCCTGTAGCAGGGTTGTACCTGATGGGGAGGTCTTGGCCTTGCTCCAGTCTCTGCCCTACCAGTTCCCGAGGTAATGGCCATGGCTAGCCAAGAAAGCACAACTCCTTTGGCAAATGGGGGTTGTCGGCAAGCATTTTCTTGTTGGGTCTCTCATTTTCTCACTGAAAAGGTGACTTTAGCTGGAGCACTTCAGCAGGCCTGACGGTACCCTGCACACCTCTCTCTAGGTTCCCTGGGCACTGTGACCGCTTTGGCAGTTGGATGTTGCTTAGGAAGGGGGTTTCAGAACAATTTTTGATATTTTTTTCTTTAATTTTCTGTTAACATTTTCCCTCTTAAATTTTATTCTTTTTACTTTTACATGCACTGATGGGAGAACACATTTCTCCCCACTTGTTTAGCAGAGGAGAGGAAAGCAAGGAAAGTACATCTAAAGTGGGGAGAGTAAATCTGTCTCACCAAAACAAACTAAAGTTTTTTTATTTCTTGAGGTAATGTCTCTTGAACTGAAAAGCCATTTACAGTTGCAGAAAGTGCTTAGGCCGGAAGTGTGCGTGGAAAAACGGATCCCCTCATCCAGCAGTGCTGGTCATGGACCTTCTCGGTGCTGTTTTGAAGAAGATATTATTGCATGGCCATGGCTCCTGCTAGGGGAACCTGAGGGCCTTGGTGAGGCAGGTCCCTTCCCATTGTGTCCTTTAGGGCAGGATCTGCCCGTAATAGCATGTCTCTGTCTCCTTCAAGTATGAACAGTTTGAGAGCACCATTGGCTTCAAGCTGCCCAACCATCGTTCTGCCAAGCGTCTATGGAAGGTCTGCATAGAGCATCACACCTTCTTCAGGTGAGGAGCCCTTCTCCATGCCTCAGAGGGAGACATGCTGCTGCCTGTGGCTCATCTCAGCCTGTTCATGTGGGGAAACAGGAGACCCTCCTGTGCTTTCCTCGGGCTTCCTCTGCCCTGCCCTGGAAGGAGCTGGTTGTCCTTCTCTCACCTCTACCCTGTGTAGGAGCAGCCCTCTCTGCCCTTGCATGCCCAGGGCTGTCCCCTGCCTCCTGTCCCTGTGGGAATGGCTACTCTGCCTTTTTTGGGCAGAGAGAAGCAGGCTCTGCCCATCTCTCATCCACAGACCTTTTCTGCCCCATGGAGTGGGAGACTCTAGGTTGTCCTTCCCATGTCCAGAGCCATCTCTGCTCCATATGGCACAGGCTGACTGCCCCACTCTGCCACTGCCTGGGAAAACCTTGTCATTTTGGTCCTTATCTCATCAGGACCCTAAATTCCCCCTTCATCCCTCCTTCCCCATTGGCACCTTGCTGAGGCAAACTCCTCTTCCTCACCACACCTCTCATCTCTGCCTTGGATCTTGAAGTTGGCGGGGAGGAGGGGCCGGGACTTTGCCCCACACTACTGCAATCTGTATGCACGCGTGGGACAGGGCTGTGGAGGCCAGCTCAGTGCCATGTGTGGGCTTGCTAACCGTGTGTTGCCTAACTCATCCGCAGGCTGGTGTCCCCAGAGCCACCCCCAAAGGGCTTCTTGGTGATGGGCTCCAAGTTCCGCTACAGTGGGCGGACACAGGCACAGACGCGGCAGGCCAGTGCCCTCATTGACCGCCCGGCCCCCTTCTTTGAGCGCTCCTCCAGCAAACGGTACACCATGTCTCGCAGCCTTGATGGAGGTATGCCCCAAATTGGGGAGGAGGAGGGAGACTGGTCTACTAGCAGGAGCGAGGAGGCTGCTCTTAGGGGAGGGCTGTGTGGGTGACGGGCAGCTGGGCTCAGTGCGGTGGGCTCACAGTGCGTTGTCCTGCTGTGGCTCATTTCTGCAGGGAAAGGACTGGCTGGATCTGTCAGGGTTGCTGCAGTCCATGGGATGACTCATGTAGGCTGCCCCTGACTGGGTCCCCATGGCAGAGGGCCTGTCCCCATCCCAAGTGATGGCCCAGACTTGTGTGTCTGTGCATTAGCAGCAGGGATGCAGACATGGCTGGCTCAGCTAAGCCAGGACCGGGACCTGGGTGACGGTGGGGAGACGGGGCTCTCTTCAGCTCCATTGGGGATACAGTGTTAGCTCAGCCTGGGTGTGCAAGGACATGGGGAGAGGTGTAAAGGCGAGGCTGGTGACAAGTGTAAGATTCAAAGGAAAGGAGAAGAGGCCTGAACTTTGGGGCTGTGGCAGTGTCAGCAAGCCCTAGAACCTGTCTTCCCTGCTGCAGGTCCTTTCAGGGCTTCTTAGCCTACTGGTCCGAGCCATCGTGCCAGGGTGGAAGGCTGGCGGAGGTGGGGTGAATAGGGACTGATGGCTTGCATGTCTGTGATCTGGGCTCTCTTCTGTATGTGCAGAGTTCTCACGCCCAGCCTCTGTCAGCGAGAATCACGATGCTGGGGCAGAAGCTGAGAAGCAGGATGAGGACGGTGAGTTTGGCAGCAGGAGACGGTCTGAGGCGGAAGATGAGGAAGTGACTACCCCAACAAAAATCAAAGAGCTGAAGGTACAGATCTCATGGGCATAGGACCTTGGAGGCTAAAGGGTGGGCTGTCTCGCAAGGCGGCTTCTGACATGGACTTTCCTGGACCCCTCTGGGCTGCCCCTAGAAAGAGGACAGGTGAGAGGCCAGTGCACAGATGTCAGGGATCTGTATCCCAACCCCAGGTTGGGCTGCAGTTGAGAAGGATCACCTCTGGGCGTGGTTTTCTAGAGCCAGTGCTCCACCACAAGGCTTAGTGTGGCCCATTCTCTTGCCCTTACTAATGGGAATGGGACTGTCACAGTGGCTCAGTTCTGCTTTCTGTTGCCTCCTGCCCTGAAGCAACTCTTGATTCCCGCAGGGATCCTCCAAACTATCTCACAGTTCGGCCCCAGGCAGAGGTGGCCAGGCTGGGTCTGGGAATAGCCCCCAGTCTGTTACGTGGGAAGGGGAAGGACCAAGTGTGCCAGTGGTCACCGCTGTGCAGGCAAAGAGCTCCTGGCCACAGGGAATGCCTTCTGGGTCTCTGTCCATCCCGCTGCTCTCCCTGCATCCTTGTAGAGGGATATCCACACACAACCCTTCCCCCAGGCACACCAGGCACACTTACCCATGAGCGGGCTCACACTCTGGTGGGCATGCACCTGTGCCCTGTCCATGTACTGCCTTGGCCACTCAGGCTGGCTCAGAGGGTACCCCAGCCCATTTCAGCCCCTAGTCCTTCCCCCCGTGCTGAGCAGGGAGTGGAGTTTCCAGTCCTTCTGCGCTTATTCGTGCTGATACCAGTGGGGCCCTGCTATGAGTCCTGGCTGGGGGCAGTGGAGCCCAGCCAGGCCCCTATAGGCATCCAATTTCAACTTGACTGTGATGTTTGTGACAAATTCCCTGGACTGACCCTGCTGGTTGCTTTTAATCCTCTTTTTGCTGCCAGTCGGAGCAGGAAACAACCCCCAGGCACAAGCAGGAGGTATTCTTTCTCTGGAGTATCTTACTCCTCATCGGTGCATCATATTGTCCATCCTCCTCAAGGCAACACTACGTGTCACCCTATTTACTGGAATACAAGATGCACCAAGGCGGGGGGTTGATCTGCTAGACAAACCCAGTGGGCAAACAGCTGGGGGTCTAGCAACAGAGCACACTCAGCAGCATCTTCTATCCCACTAAGTAAGGCAGTCTTCATTGTGTGTGTGAGCAAGAGCCTTCCCAAGGCACAACGGATGGGCCACCATGCCAAGTCCTTGGCCCATTGGGAAGAACTGGCTTCTGCTCATGTTACTGACCCCTCCATGTCCTCTCCTTGTGTCTCTTTGTCCAACCCTGTGGCCCTAACTGTCCCACTGAGGAGGCAGCACAGGCACAGAATGGCCCTATTGCTCCTACTTCACATCGGGACTTTACGCCCTGTCTTGGTTTCTGCTTTCGGGTTTCCTGGGTTGGGGTCTACATCACATGCCCTGCATGTAGGCTCTGTTTTCAAGAAATCCCTTGCTCCAGCAGCAGTTTGCATGGCTTGTCTCCTTAGAGAGCTAGCATTAAACAGCAGAGCCAGGAATGGCAGGGATCTAGTTTCAGCTCTATCACTGCCTTTCTGCCCTGCCTTGGGCAACTAAATCCCAGAGATCCCTTCAGCATCTGCTTCATCCGCCTGTCAAAGGCAGGCAGTCGCAACTACCCACTATGCAGTGGAGGGGCACTTGGACTGAGCTTGGCTAGTCTTGCTAGAGAGTGATGTTGCAGAGCAGAGGAGAGGCTGCACTCTCACCAGGTCTTCTCAAAGGCTGCCAGACCCTCTCACAAATTACCTGTGTATGTGGTAGCCCCTCCATCAGAAACAGCTGGCAGAGACCCTCTGGCCCTAGTCTGCTGATTCATTCCAGGCTAAAATTCACAGCTGCTATCAGGGAGGTTTCTTCTTTGCCTACAATGGGGTTTAAATCGTTGCTTCAGCTATTGACTGAGGCAGATGTAGCCCTAGTGATGTGCTTGCAGTGCACAGGCCCTTGCCATCCCCACTCAGCACAGCAAGGAAACCCAGCCAGTGTGGTGCCACAGTGTCCCAGCAAGCTGCTTTCTCATCCATCGTGGAGCCAGGCACCTGGTTGTGTTCTCTCCAGTGTCTGCCTCATTGCTTACTCCCGCTGCATGTACATGTGCTGTTTCCTGCGGTCCTGTGCTCCCCGACACTCCCATGAGCCTAGAGGTGGGCAAGCCATGGGGCGCATGCTTCAGGTGTGCAGACGGACTAGGAGAATCTTTTCACAAATTCTACTGAGCCTTCAGGATCTGAAAAATTTGGCTGGGCTTTTCATGCGGCTCCTTTGGTTCTCTGGTCTGTTGCTGTGGCACCCAGGAGAAATAATGGGAAGGAAAGACATTTTAGTTGTCTCCTTGCGAACCTCAAAACAGGTTTGAGCTTGAGGCAGAAGTCAGGGTGGGTTCTTGTTCTGAGCTGCTTTGCCCACCCCTATGGCAGAACAAGGGAGGTATCCTAGTGCCTGTAACATTGCAAAAAGATGTTCTAAAGCCCACATCTCACCTTGCACTTGAGCTCTCTGAGCAGTTTTCTCTATAGCAAGCCAGACCCAACCCCACCACTGGGCCGCTGTTGGGCCTAAGTTGGTCCGTGTTGATTCAGGTTTGGATCCATGTCAGACATCTTTGACTTTGGATTTACAGGAATCCACTTCTCGGGAGCCCTATTATAAATACCAATGAGAGAGTCCCAAAAAGTCTTGCTGGGAGGACTGGCTGCTCTCCTGCCCCACTGAGTTAGAGGCTCTTGGTTCCTTCATGCCTTGCAGAGCAGCCCAGCCTGGAGGGAGCCAACAGCGACGAGGCTGCTGGTATTTCCGGTAGGGCCCAGCCCCTTGCTCATCTCAAGGAACTGCCAGCTCTCTTCCCCCACCTGATTTAGCTTGTCCTCAACAAGCCATGCTTGAGATGCCAAAGGGGCATGTTTTGCCCTTCACGGAGGGAAACCATTTGTGTCCGTTCTGCCACTCACTGCCTTTTTCCTGCTCCCTGTAATGGTCCTAGTGACACTCACAGACCAGGGTTCTTGGACACACAGTTCAGTTGGGTCTTGACACCCTAAATTCAAGCCCAGTGTGAAGCATACCCTCCTTAGTGCCCCTGCTCTTCCTCTTTGCCTTAACCAGTGCTTTAATCCTAGCTATCTTCCTCTCTCTTTCCCCAAGTTTTTAGACAAGCCAGAAGATGTTTTGCTAAAGCATCAGGCCAGCATCAATGAGCTGAAACGGACCTTAAAGGAGCCCAACAGCAAGCTGGTTCACAGGGATCGGGACAGGAGGCTGCCTTCCTCACCAGCCTCTTCCTCACCCAAGCATGAAGATGAAACACCAAAGGGAACCCCAGAGAAGGCCAGAGAGGTTTGTTCTGCTACTTATTTTATGGAGGGGAGCAGGTTGTTCATCAGGAGGTGTTCATAGTTTGCTGGGTTCCAGATCTCTGTCTCCCATGGTGTCCAGTGGGACATAGTGGGATGTGACCATGGGAATTATGTGGTGGTGACATTGAGTGGAGGGAGAGGACCTCTCACTGGGGCTCTTGCTGAAGTTTTGTAATAAACTAACTAACTGGTTGCATGCTACTGGTGCTGATCTCCCCTCAAGTCCAGGCGCTGCATGGGGTCAAACTTCTCATCTGTCTTCCTGGGGTCTGTGTTTTGGGAGTGTCTGGAGGTTGGCCTGCATGTGGCTGTGAGATGAGACCTATGAGACCAGGGTGTTTCTCACCCTGGTACTGCCAAGGCTCCTGCTTGGGAGTGCCCAGCACGGGTGTTCTCCTACAGACACCCGCAGGAAGTGTGGGAGCAGGTGCCTGCACAGAGGGTGCCCCATCGCACCCTCACAGGCCGGGCACCCGGGTGTTGTGAGCAGCAAGAGCACAAGGGTCAGGCACATCAGGCCAAGAGGGCCAGTGGGGTGAGCGGTGCTGCACTGGGATCCTGCACATCCATCCTTCCCTCTTGGCATATTATCTGCTGTGGGGCTGGGTGTGCAATGAGATATCCTGCACTGAAGAGTGTGAAGGGAAGTTGCCTAGGGGGCTGGAGCTGGGGACACTCCCCCACCAGCAGGGAGGAAGGGGATGAGCTGCGTAGAACCCTCCACATCGCTGCTGGAGGAGAGCTGGATGCGGTGTGGTGTGGATACTGTGCAGGGGGGGCTCTTGGGTAGCTCAGGCCATGTGGTGTGGCAAGGGTGTCTCCCTACCATCCTGGCTGACAAGAGCACAAGACCCTCTCTGCTTGCTTTCCCCACCTCAGTGAACTCTCCACTGCAAGGGCTGCAGAGCTAGCCCTGTGCTGGCACTGGCTGGCGCGTCTGCAGAGCTGGACAAACACCACATACAGAGCATGCTATGGCCTGGCTCTGGCCTGGGAAGGTCTCTCTGAGCAAGAGAGGAAGCAGGCATGCACTGCTAGGAGTGGCGCAGGGTCCTGGGAGGGAGACTGGGCCAGGCGGTCTCTGCAGGGGATTTGTGATGTGCACATGTGCTTGCTGATTTCCAGCACTGATTGGAGATACAGAGCTGGCTGGTCTGGGCTCCCCCTGGCCAGGGCTGTGGCGTGTGGGAGCAGAGGTGAGCTGAGGAGGCTCACAACCCCTCATCAAAGCACGGAGTTTGGGAACAGGAAGAGAGGCTTCACCCC
Source organism: Dromaius novaehollandiae (assembly GCF_036370855.1). Taxonomy (NCBI): domain Eukaryota; kingdom Metazoa; phylum Chordata; class Aves; order Casuariiformes; family Dromaiidae; genus Dromaius; species Dromaius novaehollandiae. The sequence goes on along the minus strand of NC_088113.1, from coordinate 5,894,605 downwards.
ACATCTGTTTTACAAGCAAACATATAAAGTTCAAAGACCTAAGTGGAGGATCTAGAGCTGGAATATCTGTGACCTCTGTTCATCCATCCATCCATCTATCCATTTGTTCCTTCATTCCTTCTCATGTGCTCTTTCTCTCTCTTTCTCTGTCTTTCTGTCTCTCTCTTTCCCCATGGGTGCTGGGGTTTTCCTGCTGACACAGAGGATGGAAGAAGACACCCTAGAGGATTTTTCATCTGAGCATGGAGCTTCCCTAAGCATGGAGTCTTTCACGCAGAAAAGCCTTGTCTCCTCTCCTGAGGTTATCACCATCCCCTTTCTCTCCCCACTCCTCTCTCTTACTGTTTTGGACCATGCCCCTCAGGCAAACAGGGGTGGTCCCTGCCCTGCAAGCAGAGACCAAGCCATTCGCTGGCACCCTGAGCAGGTCCTCTCCCATGATGGGCAGGATCCCTCATCAGGATAGGCTATCAGTGAATGCCGCTCCCATGGCCATTTCTTCCAGGCTGTGAGATGGGCATCCCAGGGAGAAACCTTCCAGCAAAGCACTGCTGTGCAGTTGTGCTGGGATAAGCTGCCCAGGGCTGGCTGCACATCCAGCAAGGGAGCAGAGCTGGTGGCTGATGCTGGGGTTCCCAGGAGGCAGTGCTGAGGCCCAGGGCGCGGGGCGCTGTGCATGTGTCCGTCTCATCTAGGTGCAAGCAGGCACCCAGCTACAAGCTGTCTTTAGCTATTGCTTATGCTTTCCTTTGACTTCAGCTGGAGTTACTGTTGCTCAGGCCCAAGCACCCAGTCTCTGGATAGATTAGAAATGTTTTACTTCCACCTGTGTGAAGCAGGATTCCCCTGCCTTTACTGTCCTTTTGTGGTGCCTGCCTTTGAGGGATGTAGGCTCAGTACTGCTTGCATTCAGGGTTTTATAGCTCTCACATGATGGCAGTTGTTTCCTAGGGCAGCCAAGAGAAGATATTATTGAGCAGAAGAAAACTAGACTTCGAGACCTAGTTCTGATGTGTTTGAACCTAGCCACATTGAAAGGTGGTGCACTGCAGTGCTGGCATGCATATCCTGTCTAAGTGCACCCAGAAAAGACAGCATAGCAAAGTCAGTGTCGGTCTGGGACTGGTGACAAGGCAGTGGCTGTAGGGACAGGGGAAGGGTTGGCTGTGCTCTGCTGCTCCCCATCATGCTAGCTCAAGTGGGCAGCCATGCACTGGGCAGGATGGCCAGGAGTCCTCTGTGGAAATCGGGGACCGTGTTTGTTCTCGGGAGGGACAAGCTGGAAGGAGTGTGAGCAGGCCTGGCTTGTTGACCCCTCCTGGTCTAGTCCTGTTGTGCTCAGGGAGGGCTGAGATCAGGGCTCTAGGTGGTGGCCAGCCCGTGGCTTGAGCCTGTTCCAATAGCTAAAAGGAGTGCTTGGCCCAGTGCAAAAGTGCCTGGTGTTGGCAGGCTGTGCCCTGCCAAGGTGTCTGGGTCTCGAACCTGGGCTACAGTACATGTCTGCAGAGAGGCAGCATGGGTGCAAGTCAGGACTTGAGGATGGCCTTGGGCTTTAACAGGAAGAATAGATGCTCCTTTGGTGAGACTCAGGTTCTGTGGCAACATCTCCTGGTCTGTGCTATGACCCTCTGCCTGCCAGTATTTGGGAGTTGATGCAAAATTCTTCTAGATGCCAGCTCTGTGCACATCTGTAACAACTGAGAATCTCTGCCAGAGCTGAGCCCCACAGTCCCTGGCCAGAAACAGCAGAAGCAAGGTGAGCATGTGTGTGCTTAACTCAGGGAGTCTTCCCCTCTGCCTGCCGGAGGCACCCAGAGTGTCCAGGCTTAGGGTGCCCAGGCACTGAGCTGGGCTCGCTTTTGATTTCTCGCCATGTGTTGGTGACTGAGGGTCAGCAGTTGATGTAAAGCCATTGTGATTTTTGTCCTTATGTGACCTGTGTCTTCACAAGGAATTTGCATCCCTGGTGAGAGCTGCTCATGCCATTTGTGACCAACACCAGGGAGTTTCTGTGCTCATCGCATGGTCTGGCCTTCCCTAGGTGGACTGTACTGACAGCAGTGGGGTTTTCCTCAGCCCAGAGGAAAAGAGTCCTGGGTTTTGAGATGACTGGAAGCTCTTTATCTTTGGGTGACTAAGCAACGCAATGTATTGTCTTAAGAAGTAGGAGTAAAGGAGTTCCTCCTTTCTGTGAGGCTAATGCTTTTCTCTCAGGCAAGCTGGGTCTTCCCAAGGAGCAAAGGAAAATGGCAGATATAGTGGAGGATGACAAAGAAAGAAACCTCCTGCCTTCCCCTGGGTTCCTCCAAGGTGTGTAAGCCTTGCCTGCAGCCATCACATGCATTTGGCTGTCTCTACTTCAAGCCATTTCTTTACTTTCTGCCTCTTTGCTATATCTTGTGACATGTGTAGGCCACAGCTGATATGTCTTTCCAGCCACTCCTGATCCTTGGAGCAAATCTGTTAGGAAAGATGTACAGAAAAGGCTTGAAAGTAAATTATCCCTTGGGAAGTCAAGGATGCTCTACAGTTATTCCCCCTTTCCAGCATTGTCATTTCTTAGACTCATCTATTGTCTTGGCACATGCTCTGTCCTGCCAGCCTACTGACTGGCATTCTGAGGTTTTCTTTCCTCTGGCATGCTCTCTTCTGAAGCTCCAGAAGTTTTCTGCTTTCCTGGAGGACACATCCAAGTATCCAGATACCTGCAGCAAACATCCCCAGGAATCCTCAAGCTCTGAAGATACGTAGGCCACCAAGAGCTGAGGAGCCGGAGCTGACTTTGAGCTGTCTGGAGCAGAGAATGCAGAGCACTCCACAGAGTAGTTGGCTGTTTCCATGGAGCGGGCTGTGCTCATACCAACAAAGTTTTTCTCAGCTCTGAGGAGAAGGAAGGTGGTTTAGAGATAAATCTTGAATTTTTGGTATTTTCCTTCCTGGTTAAGAGGTGTTGCCATGGATAAACATACTGTACCAGGCTTCAGAAGGCTTGTCTTAAGGCTCTCAGATCTACATTTATATGGAGCCATAACTCTGAGCAGGAGCCTGACCAGGCTCATCTTCTTTGCCCAGGGAAGTACTCCTCCAAAGGACCCTGATTTCCAGCCGGAGGAAGGGGGTTTTGCTCAAGGAGCTTGTGCTTCTGCCTATGATCTGTGGGTCCTTGCCTTGACTGACACAAGGATTCAGCAATGAGGCCATAGCGCAGGAGCAGAGTAAAAGCTGCTGTACTCTCAGGGAAGCAGGCAGTCCTCTGGTTGAATGGACCATATGCATCCCTAGTAAACTGGGAGGCTGGTGTTCAGGGAGCAGAAACTTAAGCAGGCTTCCTGGCAGGCCTAGGAGAGCCAGGGAGTTGGTGGTAATGCTGCTTTCATGGGTCAGACTTGCCTATGAAAGACATAGCCATAACATAGTGCTCCTGAAAGTTACTGACTGCCTCTGCTGCAATTTCTGTGGACCAGGAACAAACAAAAACTGCAAGAGGAGCTTGTGGTGGAGGCAGATGTGGAGGAAGGGACCTGAGGAACACTCAGCTTGTGCAAGCGATGCAATAAGGACCTGATGCAGCATGAGTCTCCTGGAGGACAGGGCTCCTCAGCACGAGTGCACAGGGCTGCCTGGCTGTGGTGGACTGGGGGATGCCAGATACCATGGCAGAGCTTCTGCTAAGCCTGCCTGGTCTTGTACGCTGTCCTGGAAAAGGATCCTGCTTGCATTTGCACAGGAAGGGTGCCCTTCTTACTGCTTTGCGCTCCCTGGTTTGGGTCTGGAGGGAGCAGAGGACCAGCGCTGGCCATCACTGACATAACCAGGCAAGGCCTGAGCAACTGTTGTGTCCTTGTGTGCTTGCCAGCTCTGCAAGCTCTGGCCAGAGCCCAGTTGAGGAAGGAGCTGGCATGAGGTCTGTTTCTTGTCCAAGTGGGGTCAGACTCATGGCTTTGGATATTCTGTGTGTCAGGAGCCCCAGGCCTTTCTTTCTTGGGCACCTGGGTGAAAAAGGTGGGAACTGGGGAATGACATATGTCTCTTGGGTGCTTTCACTGATTTCTGATCTCCCTTCTTTAACTCCATGTGGAGGCATTTTCATCAGCAATTGCTTTTCTGCCTTCCTCTTTCTCTGTCTCCCCTAATCTCCTCTTCTTTTCCCTTCTCTCTCTCTCTGCTTCCTTCTGCCTCAGTTTCCCGTTATTCAGCATTCAGTTATTAGGTTTCCATTTTGGTGTATTAGCTGCAAACACATCAACTTGACACCCCTGTCCTGGGCACTGCAAGTCCAGGTCTCCTTCGCACTGATTTCTTTTCCCAGTTTGTGCAGGGAGAGTGCAGCCGACTGAGCTCTCTGTGGCTGAAGTGCATGCTTGTGCCATAGAAGGTCAGTGTAACTCACGCTGCAGAGCACCATCTTTCAGCTGAGATGCTGGATCTGAATCTCAGTTGCCTGTCCTACAGGCAAGAGCCCTGGGCATCCACACTGTGGGTAGACCCAGTGCAGGGTGGCCAGCCTGTGCCTTCCAGCACGTCCTCCTGTGGATGCCCAGTGTTGAGCTCTGAATGACCATGCCCAAGGCCTCGTCCTCCACACAGGTGGTGTGTATCCCAGGGATGAGTGGGGAGGCTGCAGAGCATTCTTGTCGGTGAAAATGCCCATTAATGTTTTCCTGCTGTTGTGTTGTTGTGGGTTACTTTCTACCTTCTGTTCCAGAAGTGGCTTAATTTTAGCAGTGCTTTGTGCTTGGAGCTTGTAAAGTCTTTAGGTGTCTTGCAGGGCAAACACATGAATGTACAAAGTGTACATTTTTAAATTATAGTAATAGTAATCTAGGATCCTCCCCTGCACAGCAGCATAGATACACTATGTGGTATATTACATACTCCCTGTGTCCTTGCTGCAGGATGCTTTACTGCCTTCACTTAGTCCTTGCTGCAATATCTGTAGTTGTCTCAGCTGCCAAGCCCATGGTCTTCTTTTATATTTTAGAAGTGACCTTTCACAGTTACATTTTCTGAACTGCGTGGTTTCAGCATTGCTAGAAACCTCAGCTAAGTAGTTGCTTTTGATGAGATTTCCAGGGAAAGCTAGGAAGGAAGGACTGACTTTGGAGTGAATATGAGCTGCAGCATTTGATAGGGACAGGAAAGCCCCTTTCTAATGCCTAACGGTGGTTTCTCTTCTTGTCAGTTTGGCATAGCATTAGGGTATGTGGATGAAGCTGAGAGCCTAGTCAAAACATGGGCCATTGCTTACAACAGAATCTCACCCTTTGGGGATTGCAGGAGCCAGCTAAAAGTATGGTTGAACTGTGGAGTCCCAGTCTGGTTTAACCAGCTGTGCTCCACTGCCTCTTGGGAAGTGCTGTGATGGCTTCTGTTAATGTGTGTGACAGGAATATTGCCCCCACTTCTTTATGCCCATCAGATTGGCAAATATTGCAGATATGTGAGTAAGCCATCACCCAGGGCAAATGATCCCAGGCCGTGGAGAGTTTGGGGGGCTCAGTCACCTTTGCAGCATCAGCCCCATTATTTTCAGTCCCTTCTGCCCAGCCACCAGTTGCTAGGCTCTTAGTATAGACCCTACCTCAATTCTTGCATGAATAGTAATAATAATTTAGTCAACCCTGTCTGAGGCAGATTAGCTTTCTGTTACTTATCAAAGCAGTCATCAGCTGTGAGGTAAAGTATGTTTGACGCTAACTCTTCTTGCTCCAATTGCAATGCAGGGCTCGGAGCATTGGGTATTTATAGAGAGAGAAACTTCTAGGCTGGAAGAGGTAGCTCTAAAGAAAGCTCTGGGAGTCAAGAAAGAAGAAGCACGTGCAGGTACGTCAGAGGTGAAAATGAGTGTGAGCATATCAAAAGTGGAGATGGCAGTAGGGAAAGGCAAGGAAGCTGCAGGCCTGGAAGAGCCAGCAGATTCAGCCCTGGATGCCCGGCGAAGAGCAAAAATGATTGCTAGTCCAGAGGATTTTGAGTCTGTCTGGGAGGATGAGATCTGTGAGAAAGCATCCAGGGAGGAGTCCAGCATGGAAGCAGAGCACTTGCCAGCTGAGAGTGGACAGGAGGAGCCCAAAGGAAGGAGAGAGGAAGTGATTATCAGAGAGTCAGGTCTGTTCAGGCCGTGTCAGAAATCTGAAGAGGGGCAAAGGCCTGAGATTTCAGACCCAGACTCTCACCAGGGAGAGAGCAAGGTGAACTTGGAGGAGCGTACTTCTGCAGCCTCCGGGAAGCAGGAGGCCAGGATGCCAACCACAACCACAGAGGTCATTAAAATTAAAGTGAAGTCTAGTGATGAGAAGACCGAGACTTCTGCTACACAGAGGATCATCTACTTAGGAGATATAGAGGGAGATGAGAAGGAGAATAAAACGCATCTGCTCTCAGAGGCCAGAGAAGGTCTTGGCTTGGAGAAGGGGCTAGAAACTATGGTAAATGAACCAGGGGAGGGCTCAGGGCCCACAGCATCTGCAGAACAAGGGTCCCAGTCCACTTCCTCAGTGGGTGAGCAAAGGAAAGCAATATCAGAAAAACCTACTGTAAAGCCAGACCAGTGTGAGACAGTCTGTGATGAGACAAGCCCTTTGGGACATCCTCACTCAGAGAAGGAGGAAGTTTTGTCAGTACAACAGGAACGAGCATCTGCTGGGCTGACGGGCCATGAAACACGAGAGGGAGATGAAGCCATGTCATGTTCCCAAGAGGTGGAATTGGAGGAAAAGGATCTGCAAAGATCAGTAAGAGAATTTAAGCTCTGTGCCCTGGCAAGTGAAGGCAGAGGAGCTAAGGACATGCAGCAGCAGGGCAATGTGGAGAACCCAGCACTGAAACTGGCTACGGGAGACCAGCGGGGCACAGACAGCTTCACAGCAGAGTGGGAAGTTTCGGAAAGGATCATTGCAGAGGGAAAAGAGGAGGAAAGCTCCAGAGTCGTTCTTCAGATGGAAGAGATAGAGACTAAACCACCTCCTTCAGCTGTGCCTCACCAGGGCCATCCTGGTGCCACAGAAGGGTCAGAGGAGGATAAATTGCGTGCTCCTATCCCTGGGCCCTCACCTCAGCAATCAGACCCTGTCTCTGCAGAAGTAGCCCTGGATATGGGGCCAGCTCAGGACACACAGCCCAAGGGCAAAGAGCCGGCCCAAGGCACCAGCCCTTCAACAGATGTGGAAATAATTGAGAATGTGAACCCCACAACAGAGGTGACACCCAAGGATGCAAGCCCCATAGCAGGTAAAGAAGCATTCAAGGACATGAGCCCTGTAACAGAGGTCGAAATACCCAGGGACATTAGCCCTGAATCTGAAGAACAACTCCAAGACATGGGCTTTGCTACAGGAGAAACACACCAAGATGCAAGTCCTCTTGTAGAACAACCACCCCAAAACACAGGTGTTGCTGCAGTGGAGCTCTGCCAGGTCAGAGGTCCAGCCCCAGGGGAGGTGGTTCAAGACACAGACCTTGCCACAGGGAAGGCAGCCCATAGCAAAGTCCCTGCCACAGAAGAGCCACTCCAGGAGGAAAAGCCCATGATAAAAGAGCTGTCCAAAGAAATAGAGTCCATGTCAGAGGAGTTGCCCCGAGATAAAGGCAATGAGATGGAAGAATTGTCTCATGACAAAACTCCTAGCCTGGAAGAGCTTCCTCCCAAGGCAAAAGAAATGGAAGTACAAACTGGAGCCATAATAGGAGACCTGCCCCAAAAGGGTGCTGAGGCTGGAGGGCCACTCCACATTGCAGCCCCCAAGGCACAAGAGCCGCACTGGGACTTGGAGTTTAATGTGGCACAGGCTCTGCAGGATAGGAGCTCTATGGTACGAGAAACCACCAAGGACAAGGGCCCTGCTCCAGAGCAGCCACTGCAGGATAAGTCTCCTTCTGAAGATGGTCATGTCGTGCATTCCCACTCCCCTGTAACAGGATCATGTCAAGGAAGCAAGTTGTACCAACCTTCTACCTTTAGATATGAAGGCAGGGTAGAGCTGCAAGCTAGCAATGGGATACAGAAAACAGAGTCTGGGCCCCTGATGTCCATTGCTGGGAGGATAGAAGGTACAGCCCAAGAGCATGGAGATATCACTGTGACACTGGCTTCAGCCCCAGTCCCCAGGGTCTGGCAGGATGGCGAGATGTATGAGAAAACCTCAGTGGCTTCTAAGATTAAGATGTTCGAGCAAGGCGAAGCTGAGCAAAGGACAGCACAGGAAGGACAAGAGCGCATGCCTGAAGTTGAGACAGCAGTGAAAAAAAGGGGGAAGATGGATCTGGCACAGGACACGCTTTTGGACACAGGTCTCCTCTCATCTTCTGCGGTGTCAGCCATTCCTGTGGGATCCATGTCCAGTGTGGGCTCCTTAGCCCTCAGGCAAGGGGTTGGTTCAGGAGACTCATCCCAGCCTCTGTCTCTGAAGGAAGATGTTTCTGTTGATTTGGAGCATGAAGGAGAAGATGATGCTGACCTTGCTTCCCCTGACTCTGGCTGCGAACTCACACTGGCAGAAGCCGTGGTAACTCTTCCAATGAACTGTCCGGATGGAAAGTTCATACGCATGTTGTGTGGCTCTTTATTATCATATTCAATGGCACCTCACACATCCATTGACTGAGACACGTCGCTTTGCATCCCCTGTCCTTTTATGTATGTGTGTGTAGTCGGGCTTATTTGCTGAATGCAGATCTGCTGGCCAGTTGGTTCATCAGCTTTTGTTTTGTGAACCCCGACAGTTTGGCTACCTGGAGAATGCCAGCCGCTAACCTGAAAATGGCCACCCAAGCTTCGTGTCCAAGAGCAAGAAAGGAATACAGGGTGGGGGGTGGCTTAAAGAGCTGTGGATGTCACAGATACGCACACACACCTAGCAGCAGCGTTCCCACGCTTCCAGCTTCACCCTTGCTTTTCTTACGTTGATATCCCTTCTTGCTTGGCTCTCCAGCCTCACCCGTCCTCCCCTGTCTTCGGCAAGCTGGTGGCTGGATGATAAAATAGCTTTCTTCTGCTCTTGTAAGCACTAGATCAGCTTCTGTAGAGTTCAGTTCTTTAAAACTAACCCTTTTCTCTAATCCAGAGCAAATCTCAGGAACCAAGTGGGGAAGAAAAGGATTTATCTGACCCATCACTAAAATCCAGCCTGAAAGAAGACAATTTAAAGACTGCTATTCCAGTAGTCTTCCAGGTCTCAGTGCTGTTTTACTAACTGCTTCTTACCATAGTATGAAAGCTCACCTTAACCATCTGAGGACTGTATGCTTCCAGCTCCTCTCCCCTTTGCAGAGCTGTTATGTATATATTTAATATATACACACACATACGTGTATATGGGTGTGTTCCTGTGGAGTTTGTTTGACACCCTGTTTCTCATACCTCTCAACCTCCCAGCAGTGCAAACAGAGGGTACCTGTGCTGGCAGAGCCTGGCCGATTGGAGGGCTGGCTCTGGCTGCAAATGCTTGGCCCAGAGTCCAAGAGAGGGGTTTCCTATGGTATCAATGGGCTTAGAGCAAATCCTAAGGGAGAAATGCATAGAGTGAGATGCAAAATAAAACAGAAGCATGGATATGGATTTCCCATTGCTTCATGGCAGAGAGTGGGAAGAGGAAGTTTACCCTCTGATGGCAGAGTTGAGAGGTATGTCCATGTTTGGAGAGGAGCTAATGGAGGGAGGCTGTCCCTTGGCTCTGATCGTGTTGTCAATTACACTGATTAAACATAAAATCGGTCAATCCTTTGGTGTCATCCCTAGTTGTGAGGCCTCCGGAGGTGGAGTGTTTTGTCAGTGGGGCTGATTTAGCACCACTGCCCTTTTGCAGGCAGCTGCCGTGGTGTGCTCCCGGTTGGCTGTGGGTGAGTGCTGAGCCCTCCCTCCCTCCCACATGAAGGCTGGGGTGATGCTCTGCCAGGGCACAAGGCAGATGCTCCTTTTGGGGCAAGCTCAGTGGAATTGGCAAGCTCCTTTGCTTCTCCTTGAACGTATGTGGCTGATGGGGCCCTTTTCTTTTCTTCAAACTCTTCTCTTTTTCTTTCCCTTTGTTTCTTTTGGTGCCTAACTTTACTGACACGTGATAGCATTGGCGTCTGAGCTGTTTCTGAATATCTCTTAAAAGACCTGTTGTTTTGCATACATCTGCTTTCACCAGGTGCACTGACGTGCCTCCAGGCTGGCCAAGCATTTCTGTGGGACTGACCCTTTTTCTCATATGATTAATTACAAATAGGCTTTTGGCAAAATCAGATTGGATAACTCCCCCACTCCCTGCAAAGTTGCTGCTGTCAAAAAGGTTTCAGTTTCCATGCTTGAGTTGTGTTTGACTTTACTCTGTGATGTTTGCTGCAGCCTTCTTTTTCCTTCTCCTCCCCCTCTTCCCCCCATTGGCATAGCCAGCTCTGTTGTGCCACTTGGTGCTCACAGTCTCAGTCTCTCTCCGCCCTTGTGTCTTATTCAGAGAGCAGGCTTGAGGGAGGGTGCCGAGGAGAAAGCTAAGCCGCCTCGGCACAGGGCTCCTGAGAGCGACACCGGGGATGAGGAGCAGGACCAGGAGAAGGACTCAGTCTTTCTGAAGGACAACCACCTGGCCATCGAGCGCAAGTGCTCCAGCATCACGGTTAGTTCAACATCCAGCCTAGAAGCAGAAGTGGACTTCACGGTGATTGGTGACTTTCACGGGACAGCCTTTGAGGACATATCCCGAAGTCTGCCCGAGCTGGATAAAGACAAGAGTGAGACAGAAGATGAAGGCCTGGCTTCCTCCCAGGATACTGAAAAAGTAGCTCCTGGACTCGAAGAGGATGTCAAAGCAGCAGAGAAGGTCTCCCAGCCTAGCCCAGAAGTATCCCACCTAGAGGTACAGAAAGAGAAGCCACCCACCAAGACTGTCTCAGTACCATCATCTCTTGGTGTTCTTTGTCATGGTTCCCACTGTTGCTGCATTGGCATGTAGTCTCACATCTGTTTGGAAGAGCATGCTAGCTTTCAAACAACTCCGTGTTCCTGTCTGGCATAACTGTTTTACCCTAACACAAGCTGTCATCTTTGTTGCATGGTTATTTCAATTTAGGCAGGTGCATGGCTCTGTCGTGTGTGTTCTGTGCATCTGCTAACCAGAAGAAGTCACCTTCTTCTCTTAATCCACTGTGTTTGACCTCCTACACTGTCCCTTGCACCATGATAGCATGCTGGCAGCTGGGAAGGGCATGTTTCTCTAACCAGCAACTGTCCCTGTCTTTTGCATGAAGTCGATGAATAGCTTGCATAGTAAAGAGAAACGTACTGCCAACTAACCTCTCTCTGATGGTGCAGGGAGTGGGAGACATTTATGGAACAGTTGGTGGGGACAGCCTCGAAGGTCCGGGAGGGTCTCTGTTAAGGGAGTGCTTATAATTGGGCTAAGGAAACTGCATGTGGCATGTCTGTATAAGTGGAAGTTGAGTGTATACCACTGAGAAATGACAGCAGAGCCAGACTCATCTTGCGTGGAATGTAATATTGCCTCTGTGCTGGGCCAGGGCTGTGGTATCCCCTGTGCAAGCAGCCAGTCCCTAGAGTAGCATCCGAATTGGAGATCTCCTCCCTCTGCCTGGCCATGTGCTCCAGGCGGCTGCTCTGCAGTGCAGACCGTGAGCCCTTACTGGCAGGTAAGTCCCCTCTCTGCTCCCTAATGAGCCGGTGGCAGGATGAGTCCAGACCCAGAGCAAGCAAAAAGCAAAAGAATAAAAGGTACTTTCTCCGAGACAGCCTGTGTGGTGTTTGATCTGAAACCCTTGCGTGGATTGTGTCCTATAATGTAGGCTGCTATGCCAGGGCTAGTGAGATACTGCGGGTCCATGGCCATGCACTGGGCTGGGGCGGTCGTTGACTCAGAAATGTGGGGGACTCACTGGGGGCTGAATGAGGCCTGAGTAACTGTCCCCTGGCAGGACCTCTAGGCAGCTCCAGGTCCTCATAGCAGGGAAGTGCTGAAAACCTGTCTCCATTCCTACAAGTTAGTCTGCATCTGTCACCAAGGGTGTAATCACAACTGTCTGGAACTAATGAATATTCATAAACCTGTGTCAGGTCACAAGTGAAATGAGTTCAGTGGGTTTCACCCAACATTAGAAGATCAGTTTGTCCTGACCCATGGTGTATATAAATCTATGAAAAAAAAAAAATTCTGGTGACGGCATCCGGTCCAATTTGGGCTATGTCAGTCATTTGGGGCGGTTTGCATGGTAGCTGTCTGACCTCTGGTAATAGCCTGGCCTCTGCTGTACATTCTTGAGGATAGAGCTGTACAGTTTCTCCAGACACTGCCTGTGTCCTCATGGATCCCTTCTGGCTGCCTTGGGCCCACAGGGCTATCAGCAAGATATGGCATTTGCAAGAGAACAGGGAGGCACTAGCTGTGCGTGGGCTAGCGCAAGAGGAGGAATTAGACATGTCCCATGGGGCAGTGCTGTTTCTAATTGAGCCCTGGGAACAGAACAGTCTGATGCAGTTGCTGACTTGCTGTGTTTCTCCTGCAGTCGGCAATGCTGAAAACAGATGCCACGACTGTTGGCCTGGTGTCGGGCATGAAGAAGCCTGAAGCAGAAGCCTCTGCTCCCCACAGGGTATGTGCCGCAGAAGCAACTTGGATGATGTGGCACCTTTTCCTGCATGAGGCTGGCTCTGGGGGCTGGGGAGCAGAGCTGGGTTCATCCTCTCATTGCGCTGTTCCCTGGTGGCTCTGCAGAGCCTCAGTCCATCAAAACCTGCCCCCAAACAGTAACACTGTGAGGACAGATGGTTGAGCGAGGCCATCGGGTTTCTCTGCTTGTCCTGGTCTTGCTGTAAGCCCCAAGACATCAAATCAAAGCCCACATGCATTCTGCATCTACTTTTCCATGCGAGTACCCCTTGAACTCCTCCCCTACACATACTTCCCTCACCTCATCTCCCATGCTTCCGGGCAGCACTGTTTTGCAGGGATGTTTCCAGAAGGTGACACTCACTGTATGTGCTGCACGGTGCTGCTGGGCACGTGTCTGTGGCCATCCCACACGTTTCCAAGCCATGTGCCTTCGCAGCAAGGGAAATAAAGCACTGGTTCTGCTAGTGTAGCTCCCTCAAAGGTACCTCCAAACTCACCAGCTTTCTTTTGCCGTTGGCAGGTGGAAGGAGGCACCCCAGGCAGCAAAGACGCAATAGCTACTTCCCACACTGTCACCACAGAGACCATATCAACAACCTCAGTAAGCAGGGCTGACTGCTCAGGGTGGGAGAGGGTGCTAATGTCCCACCAGTTCCTCTACTTTGGTTGTGTCCTCAGGGCTGGGTGAGGGAGGCTGAGAGCAGGTTGTGATGCTGGGGGAGATGGGAAGAGGAAGACCTCAGTTCTGCTGTTAAACACTCCAGAGACTGAAGGAGATCATTGTCTTTCAGTGCTGCCATCTCAGAGCAAGCTATGTTTGCCCTCACACTGTGTCCATGCCAATGCTCCCATGTGCTCTTCTTTCAGGATCACAGCACCAAGTCTGGGAAAGGGACAGGACCCACGACAGACCTTCGTTCCGTGTCACCGGTGAGTGGAGGACGTGGCACCACTGCCTGAGGCTCAATGCAGGGAGGAGGCCCGGAGGAAGGCAGCCTGGCTTCTGAACACTAGAGCTGGGGACTGGCAGCCTGTGCTTGGTTTAGGCTGCCTTGGCTAGTTGCTGTTGGCTACCCAGGAGGCACGCTCATCCTACATTTCTAGCACCAGCACCCTTGGCTGATGTGGTGGTACTGGGCAAGAGTGGAAGGATGCATTGGTGCCTGAGCAGGAGAAGTCTGGGGTGCAGGGAGGCCATGAACCCCATGCCTGTGGCCTCTTTCCTGTGCCAGACTCGCACTTTGAGCATCAGCTGGAGGATGAAAGATCCTGAAAAACAGACAGTCCCTGGTGAGGTCTTAAGCAGGCTGAGTTTTCCTTAGCCCTGGGGTTCCTGCCTGGCTGCCTCAAGTTCTGGATTGGTGTACCTAGGGCAATGCTCAGTGTCTCCTCTCTCGTAGTAGTAGTAGTAGTCACAAACTCTTAACTTCTTCAGAGGAGATAATAGTCATCAACAATCTTGCCCAGTGCTCAGCACTGTGTAGGACAAGGGCCTCAGAGCAGGCCTTCCTTTATAAAGTGATTTCCTACTCAGTTATCTCTTCCAGGTGCGGTCAAATCTGGCTAAATGCCTTATCCTGCCCTAGGCTGGTCACTTAGTGGACCTGGAGCCCCAGGGAGGCAGTGCTTGGCAGTAGATGTGGCTGGGGAACCAGCAAAGGTTTCTCAGCCATCTTCACACAAAGCAAGACAGACAAAAGTGCTGCTTTTGGGGGCGGAGTTAACCTGAAAGCTCTGCACTTAGCGTGGCCTTGAGGGTGGATGTGGAGGAATCAAATGCAGCAATGAAATCATCTGCCTGCTGAAGAGGGCCTTTTCTGCAGCTCTCTGGGCTTGAGATAGTTCTGGACACCTCTGACCAGACCCGCACAAAAAAACCCCTCTGGCCCCAAATCCCATGTCCAGTTGGAACAGTGCAGCATGTCTTTTCTCTTGCCATGGTCTACTCTTTGCAAGTCAGGCATATGCTTGGCTAAGCGGCTTTGTCTTGGTGGGAGGTGCAGGAATAGCCCTCGTGTAGCATCCCTTCTGTGCTTCTATTCCTTCGCTAGGCCTGGCTCTCAGTCTCCTGTAAAAAGGGAGAATCAAGTCCCCACTGATGTTCTGCTCCCATGAAAGGTGTCTGAGGAGGACAGAGGCTGCAGTAGGAGAATGAACCAAGCTCTTATTCAGCTCTTATTCATGGCTGCATCAGGTAGAAGGAATAAGATGGGGGAAGATACTCATATCAGCAACAGGTGTTGAAAACTTGATGTCCCAAATCTTTGGAAGTTGCCCCTGGAGCCAGCACTAGTGTCTTTCCCTGCAGAGGTCCCTGCTGACACAGGTGCTCTCTGTCCTGTAGATCACCGGCAGCTCCACTGGGAAGGAGGTGCTCACCAGCATATTCAGTGCCACCGCAGAAACCCTCTCCACTTCCACCACTACCCATGTTACTAAGGTAAGAACATCTGCAAACATGGAAGCCCAATGGATTTCTGATGAAAATGCCACTGGCATTTGGAGAAGATAGGAGAAAATGCTACTGTTCTCCTTATGAGCTGAAAAAGTGTGTGCTGATCTGTGGGGGATCATCAGCCAGTGCCATTCCCCATGCTGCTGTCCAAAAGCCCCAGCCTAATTCACCCCGTTGTACAGCAAGTCCAGTTCAGCCAGGTATGACCTAGGGGGACTTTGGGCATGGACAGCTTGTGTTTGACAGGCATTGGGTGTTTGTCACCATTACCCACATGGACTGTGACTGCCAGTCACATCCAGCTGTAGGTGCTGGTACGTCAGGAGGAGAGGGAGTCATTGGGTTGAGGCAGAAGAACAGATTTCAGCACTGCTGACCTCTCTGCACCCTGAAGCCACTTGCAAGGATGGAAGTGACTCTGCTTTAGGCTGCCACCAGTGCATATGAAAGTGCCTGTCCATGCAACTGGTGTGTGTAGCCAGTTTAGAGCCAGACCCTAGGTCTCCCTTTCCCAGAGCAGTCCACTTCCTCTCTGCTATGGTGTTTGTATTTGGTATATTGGATTTATTAGAGTTGGAGTACTGCGGACAGGGCGAAGAGACATCAGGAAATTAAGTAGGAGGAGCTGCACTGAAGAACCTCACCATTGGCCATCTCATTCGCAAATTAAATGCACGTAAATGAAAACTGAAGCTCAGTGAGAGACCTGGGTGGGCAGAGACCTGGTGCTTAATACCTGCAGCCTGGCCCTTTCTTTACTCTTTTCTCATGCACTGTTACTCCCATCCATGCTCTCTCACACTCATGATTAGCTGTGTCCTCTGTTGCTGTAGGCTCACTTTAATCATATGCTGAATCAAGGTTAATGGGAGGCGTGCTAAATTATTGTGGGAGTTTCTGAGGTGATGCTGGGATTGTCCTTCCTCTGGTGGCTAGAGTTCCTTCTGGCTTTTTGGGTGCTCTCTAACAAATCCCCCTTACACACAAGTAGAGGCAGCACATCATTGACTCTTGGATTTGGAATCTTTTTATTATCCATCTTGTGACCATGTGGCCACAAGGTATTATCCCCCAGTCCTAAAGCTTGTACTACAGCCATCCTCAGCCTTCTGGTTTGCTTCTTGGTATGCATCCAATCTGCATTCCTGTGGCTAACGTCACTATAGGCAAGGCTTTGAGAGAGGGCAGGCATCACATTTACTGCAGCATATTTAGGACATGAACCATATAGGGTTTTAAGGCTCTGCATTAGTTGTTTGCCCCAGAAGCCTGCAGCCTGCAGGGCTGCTGTGATGCCCCAGCCGTGCCATGGTAAGTGGCAGAATGCTCCTGCCAGCAAGGAGGGGTGCAGGCTGGAGATGAGTTCTGTTCCTTTTTGTGTTGCAGACTGTGAAAGGAGGGTTTTCAGAGACCAGGATAGAGAAGCGCATCATTATCACAGGAGATGAAGATGTGGACCAAGACCAGGTAGGAGCAGAATGCTGTGGCTTTGTTGAGTTGTAGCTGCTCCCTGCTTGCATCACAGAGCGTTCCTGGTTCTTTGCTCCTTCGCTCTGAAAACCGATCCCTCACATCCCCAAGCCTACTGGCTCTGTCCAGGCTGTGGAAGAGGGTGGTAGTCCATTTCTCCTAGGGGTACAGTGGTACTCACAGCAAACCCAGTCTCCATCTTGGAATGACAGTGACAGGGTTCATCACTCATTTGGCCTGTGAAAGAGCTGGATCATTTGATTTATACTGAACAAGAACTTCCAGCTCAGCTCCCACCAGTGCCTCTTGAAGGAATGAGTCAGCACTAAGGATTATGTTCCAGCACAGAGCCCAGCTATGGGATTGCCTTTTTCGTTTCTTACGTAAATTTCCAGTTGCCATTTCTCTGTTGAAATACCCTGAAGTGACCCAGGATTGTCCTTTTCTTTCCTGCAGAGTCTCACTGCAGGTTGACTCAGTCCAAATAGTTGTTTTTTGCATTTACCTCCTTAAGAGAAGGAACAAAAAGTGACAACTTTTTATGATGAAATAACAGAGACTGACAAATCTCTGGGGCTGCAGGCTCATTTTCTTGTGACTTCATCCTTTAAGATTTTTTTGCTTTACAATTTTTTTAAAGGTTCAAAGTATTTAAAAAGTTGTCTTGAGCAGAATCTAAAATAATTTTTAGACTTTTTAGAATTATTCAGAATAATAAATTTATTTAGAATAATATTTTAGATTTTTTTTTTTAGAGTTTTTTGGCAGAGGGAATTGCTGATGTTCCTTTGCTTGGGGTTCATTAGCGAGCCTGGAACATTGTGCATCTCTGCATGCAAATAAGCAAGCAATTGAAGAGCAATATACAAGGTATCCCAATGCTTTTCTACAACCTCCCAGTCAGTAGTAGGCTCCAGACTTTTCTTCCAGGCCATTATGCATAGGTTTGGTTTTGAACCTCTGCATTCATGTTCGTCTGGAATCACATCCAGCTCCAAATATTTTTTAAACACTGACTCTTTCTGGCAATGTTCATATCAGATTTCAGGGAAGTGATGATAAACACTTTCATCATTCTGGTTTCTAGGCACTGGCTTTAGCAATCAAAGAGGCAAAACTACAGCATCCTGACATGCTGGTAACCAAAGCTGTGGTATACAGAGAAACAGAATCTTCTCCAGAGGAAAGGGACAAGAAACCTCAGGTAGGCAGAGAAATTACCAGGTGTGATTTGTACTTGCTGTATAAGAGATGTATGTAACTGTACAAGTATCTCTGTGTATCCCTTATGCCCTATGTTGTGAAGTAGCACAGTGGAGTTCTTTGCAGAAGTTCCTCCCAGACAGCAGCACAGTCTTCAATATGATGGTTAGATGATTGCCCAGACAGAGCATCCCTCATGTCCTAGCCACAGCAGACTTCAGCGTAGCATCCCACTACAGTAGCATGAGGGATGTGCCTACTGGCAGGCCCTGAAGGACAGGTACCTGGGGATGGGCAAAGCAGTTCTGTAAGCACTGTTTCTGCCTCTTCCCATGCTATACTGCATGAGCCAATTTTCACTCCCTGTGTTTCTGTACTGGCTTTCTTTTCCTCCCAAATAATTTCAGATTTCCTCCTAGGGAACCGTCTGTGGAGTAAAAAGAAAGAAGTAATGTCCTCAGTGCATGGGCTTTATTCACCTCCCTGCTTTAACAGGCTAAGGCACATTTCTGCAATTGGCCACAACTGTCTAACCCCATCAGCTGTAGGTGCTGATAGGAAGAGCTGCTCCAGGGCACTAGGAGTGGCATCTCTTGGACCAGCAATTCCAGTCCAGCCCAGCATGATGGTGATCCCAGGTGTGGCCACCTGATTGTGGTGAGAAAGCTGGTGGCCATGTCAGCAAAAGCAATGCTCCGGTGGTCCCCTTGTTGTCTTGCTCAGTAGAGGAGTCAGAATCATTTGCATGCAAAGGAGGAAGGGCCTTCTCATCCCTCCAGGCAGGGAATGACAGAGGTGATGCCTATTTTGTGGATAGGCTGAGAAACTTGGTTACTGGTTCTGCAAGGCCAATCCCAAATATTAGACCAGTATTTGCAAAAAAGAGGTTTCTAATGCCCATTCAGGTTCCCCAGGTTGTCCCTTTATAAACATGCAAGCATGGGTACCAGCACACAAGCTTTGCATCTCCCTACAGATGCCCCAAAGCAGACACAGTTCCACACACATTTTTCTCCAGGGCAAAGCTGGCTTGAGGAGGCCTGCCTCCACTCTTAACCACTTATTCTTACTCCATGCCACACTTCACTCCCCTCTCAGATGGGTTGGTGCAGCTCTTTCATAGCACTGCTTTTATCCAGGGCCGCGTCACAGCCCAACAGACTTTTGTATCAGAGCAACTGAGGGGCAGAGAAGCATGGCAGACAGGAGAAGGGGAGCTTTTGAAGCCAGCTTCACTACTAAAAATTGTACAAGGAGCTATGTCCCCAGCCAGACTCCAGATGCTTCCTGGGAATGTGATTTTGTTTCGTGATCCTATGAAGATTTTGACAGGCAGCTTTTAAGCTTGGAAAAGATGACCACCTCTGTTGTAGACTGGAAGGTCAGAAGAGACTGTTGCATCTGTCTAATCTCACCTCCTTCATAACACAGTACAAACAACCAAGTCCAGTAATTTCTGCATCTTTTAGGGAGCCAACCAGTTTTGATTTAATGGCTTAACATAAGGGAGACTTCAGCAGTGATTCACTGATAGCTTTCCCACACCAGCACCAGCACCTCTCACCAATCAGAGGTTTTTCTAATTACCAGAGGTCCTGCTAATCAAGGGCAAACTGTGGCCCAAAAGTGTTTGCAGTTTTATTGTCCAGTGCCCTCAGACAAACAGGAGCCCTTTTAGAGC
The DNA here is from genome assembly GCF_036370855.1 of Dromaius novaehollandiae. Lineage (NCBI taxonomy): Eukaryota > Metazoa > Chordata > Aves > Casuariiformes > Dromaiidae > Dromaius > Dromaius novaehollandiae. The sequence goes on along the minus strand of NC_088113.1, from coordinate 5,875,194 downwards.
CCAAGAAGTAAGAAAGGGAGCACTCCGTGACCAGTCCTTTCAATCTGCCTTGTACAGGAATCTTGACCACCATGTTCACAGAAGTTGGCATCTGTATTCAAGCCTGGAGAATAGTGAAGAAGGATCCTTCATGCTGGATTTGTCAGCAAGACATAGACATCCTGGCTGCAACGTTCATGGCGAGAGACAAAAATTTTAAAAAAAGGAATAGCAAATATATTATATATATATATACATACATACATACATATATATATATATATATATAAAAACAGGAAACAAAATGCATCCTTGCACTGCTGCTCTATGCTGGAAATGAATTACAAACAACATCAACAACAAACAAAACCAACCATCTTTGCAGATAAATTGAAGAATTTTCTGGATTGGTGATTAAATAAGATTAAAATATCATGATAATAACAATAATATTGTTTAAAGTACAATAAGCCACCGTCTTGCATGTTACATAAAAGGATACACAATCTTGAGTTCATTTGTTGCACACTGAATGGGAAGGAAAACTGCTTTGCAACAAAGCAAGAAATAAGCAAAACAAAATAAAAACCACAAGCAGAAGCAAAACCATTTCCCACCTCTGGAAAGAAGAGAGAAACCATTGAGTTTATTACTTTAGAGTTATTTTCCAATTTGGAATGTGTGGTTACACCCTTTTCCTCATTCCATGCTGGTTCTTTTGCATTTTTGGGGGTTCCGTTAATTCTGCCCCTTCTGTTCCTTATCTTCTTCTCTGTGCATTTGTCCAAGCTCTTGTTCTCTGAAGGTATTTAGGAATGGATTTCATTTCAACAAAGCAAATTATATGTATATGGTTTCTCATTTATAAAAATGCAGCCTGTAGGGGTTTCATATGGATGTGCATTTAAGTTATGTATATTATTATATATAACAAGGGGGGAGGGGGGAACAATATTAAAATAATTCAACAGTGCTGGTAAATATGATGATGACATTTTTAAATTATTAACTATTTGATTGACTGTGGTTGGTGTATTTTGAGACTCTTAGATTATACTTGGGACTCTTAGCCCCGAAAGAAGAGAATGGGGATGGTTTCAGCCACTTCTGTTTTGGGGGGGGCAGGGCAGAGGGAGAAAGACGAGACAGATCCCGCTGGCTGATCCATGTGGCAGCAGGAGGGCTGGGTTTGGTGCCACGGTATACCGTGTTTGGGATTGGTTGGTCATTGGCGAGTCGGAGGGGCAAGGAAGAGGGTTCAGGCTGCCGTTCCTGCAGCCCAGATGCTAGGCAGGAATGTCGCCTGGCCCCAATCCAAAGACATTGGAGTCAGCTGGGAACAAGCTGGCAGCGTGGTCTTAGCTCCTCTCCAGCCCACTGAGCCGAGGATTGTTGGGGTTGTTTTGGTTTGTTTCTGGACCCCAGTAATGAAGTTACTCAAGCTTTGTAGTAGGAAGGGTTGGAGGCAAAGAGGAGTCATTTCTGCCTTGCTTCCCCCACAGCCCAGGTGCGATGGCAAGGGCTGCCCAGGGCACCGTGGGCTACATGATGGCGATGGCAAGGGTGATGCCAGTCCTTCCCCCATCCTTTCCTCTGGGGGCTGCTGATGGACAGGCAGTGGAGAGACCACGTTGTCTCCATCACTGCAGAGTGCCCTGAGTGTACAAGGCTGGGTGGCAGAGTCCAGGCCCTCCATGTGAGAAGGTCCGTGTTGAGGAGATGTCAGTGAAGCTGCCTTTCCCACAACTCATTGCAACTTGGCCTTTAGCAACAGGCTTCCTCTATGGCTGCCTTTGGAAGGGGATTATGGGCCGAGGCCAGGGCCTCATACACTGTGAACCAGGCAGTTAGGGTGGACTTGGAACCAAAATCAGAAAGGAAAAGAAATAAGTGGGTTTCCTTTTTGGAATTATCCCTATCTCCTGCAGAAACAGAAGGGCCCACAATTCTGCACCATTTTGCCTTTAGTCCTCCACCCCTCGTGCAGACTGTGCCCAGAGTAGGTGCATTTTACCAGTTCCAGCAATGGATCTGAGGATGATCCTGAACAGGGAGAACTTGAGCCATTAGGATATTGTGGGAGCATACTTTGCTCACTGAGTTTCCTTAAGAGAGAGCCTGTTGTCTGGCAGCCTTGGTCCACTAGTCACTTGCTATTATGTCCCCATGAAGTCTGTTCTCCTTCTGGCATATAAGATTCTTCTACAAGCATTAAAGACAGGCTTCTTGAGAAGTGAACAGACTTGCTGGCTAATGCCAGTGGAGATCATTTCAGGTTTCTGATGAATTCAGTCATGTAGTCTCCCCCCAGATTCTGTCTGAGTGCTTTCAGTTGCTTGTAACTAGCTGCTTTTAGAGACCAGACCTCAAACCAAAAAGAGTTAAGGCAATTGCAGAGAGGCTTCTTTTCTCTCTTATCTTTTTAAATACACCCAAAACAGCTGCAAAAAGCAGTCGCACTTTCTGAAAGAGACAGCAATCGAGATAGGACCAGTTCTCAGTGCCTGTACAGGGCATTCAGCCCATCTTGCCTATTAGCAATGGTCCGCATATCACGTTGGTTGTTCTTCAGCACACTTTGCATTTCAAATCCAAAGGAGGGCCCATGTGGATTTGGTACTCATACAACTGAACTATAGGGCACTTTGAATCTGGATAGCTGGTTTTGAAATCACACATACGGTTATAAAATCTAAGGTCACTGTTAAAATTAGTAGCCTTACACAGTTGTAGAATTGATGTGAAATTGGACTCAAACTATTTACATTTAGAGTTAAAAAAACTCAGTGAGTGGATCCAATCTCCTGCCTTCTACAGCTTGTTTAATGGGTGACAATATTTAAAAATAAAAAAAGAAAGAAAAAAGTTTGCTTCTTGTTCACCTGGCAAGGTGTGGGATTCTGCTATTTAGTAATGACTAACATCCCTTTTGGGCCTGGCTCTCTCCCAGCCTGCCCATCACATTACTGCCATTTCAGAGAGCTAATCACCATTTGTTTTCTTCCAAGGGCCTTTCTGTTGAAAGGGGTGGGAGACGTGAGTGCCTGTTTTTACCTGATCCCACAAATTCATTCCGAACCTGGCCTGCAATTGCATGAGTAATAATGACAATAACAATAATAATATTTATTTTTATTTGAAAAGCACCTTACCAACCAACTGCAATGCTCTGTTGTTCCTTCACTAACTCCCCTTTTCTCTTCCCTTGTTCTTCTTCTCCCTCCTGCCTTCAGTCATATTCCTTTTCAGTGCTTGGTGGTGTATGCGTGTGTGCTCACTGTTCTTGTATTCAATAAAAGTGAAATAAATGTGTTTGATGCTGAACCAGCTTGTGGCGTGAAATGGACTCTTTCCCACCAAGAGAATGGACAGATTAACGGAGGAGCCTTGGAACCAGAGTTTCTGCATGTTAAAATACCGACCTCTTCCCTGTGTTGTCCTAGAAAATGAAGCAGATGCCTGTTTTGGGCATTGCAGACTGCTGGGGAGAAGGGTGGAAGAAAGTCGCGTATTCTTCACACTGTATCCACTAACCATCATCTGTTTGCCTGAGGCAGCAAACTCAGATTTGCCAGTAGGTGGATTATGAAGACGTGCAAAATACACAGAGAATAGGGCTGCATTTGTCCTTGAGGGTCCCGACTTTGTCTTCGGATCCTGGTGGGATTCTCGGCCTTGCAGTCCAGGTGAGAGGAAGGCGGTGGTGGCTTCTGCTGCTGGGTGCCTGTGACACCCAGGTGAGAGATGCCCACTTGTTACTGTGCTGCCACATGACACTTCTGCAGGTGTGGGGCGAGAGACAATCTCTTCGTCTAGCGGAAGTTCAGATTTTGCAGGGACAAAAGCCACGATTTTTCGGAGATGCTGCCAAGCTGCGTCCCCACCGCCTGAGGCTCGACCTGAGCCCCTGCAGGCTGAACACAAAGGACAGGCAGGACTGGGCTGGGGGCTGAGGGGAGGGACTGCCAGCCGTGGGGGTCCGTGGGGCTGAGGGGAAGCGCTGCCAGCTCTGGGGGTTTGGGGGGCTGAGGGGAAGAACTGCCAGCTGCGGGGCGTTGGGGGGCCGAGGGGAGGGACTGCCAGCCATGGGGTGTTGGGGGGCCGAGGGGGGGAACCGCCAGCCGTGGGGTGTTGGGGGGCTGAAGGGGGGGGACCGCCAGCCGTGGGGTGTTGGGGGGCCGAGGGGGGGGACCGCCAGCCGTGGGGTGTTGGGGGGCCGAGGGGGGGGACTGCCAGCCGTGGGGTGTTGCGGGGCTGAGGGGGGGGACCGCCAGCCGTGGGGTGTTGGGGGGCTGAAGGGGGGACCGCCAGCTGCGGGGTGCCCAGCGGGGGGAACCAAGGCAGGGGAGCGGCTTCCAGCGGCGGGGGGCTGTGGGGCAGCGGGCAGGGACGGGCTCCCAGGACAGCCCTCGGCTGGCCAGAACAAGGCCCCGCGCCGGGGGGAGCGCTGCCCCGGGGCCCCGACTGGGCGGCGGCGGGGCCCGCTCCGGCGGCGGCTCCCGCTGGGCGGGAAGCGGCCGCCGCGCCCGGAACGGGAGTGCCGCGGTGGCGGGGCAGCCCGGGCGCTTTTCGGGGAAGGCGCGGTGGGCGGCGCGGTGGGCGGCGCGTGCAGCCGTTCCGGGGACGGGGGAGGCGCGGCGGGAGCGGGAGCGGGGAGGCCGCGGGGCTGGGGAGCCGCGGGCGGGCAGTGCTCTCGGGCCTGGGGCGGTTTTCCTCCGCGTCGCCTGGCTGCGGCGGTCGCGGGCCGGGCCGGGCGGTTCCCTGGCGGCCGGGGACGCGTGTGTCTGCGCTGAGCTCCCGCCGGCGGCCGGGCTCCATGGCGGCACTGCAGCTGGACCCCGAGCTGGCCAAGAGGCTCTTCTTTGAGGGCGCCACGGTCGTGATCCTCAACGTGCCCGAGGGCACCGAGTTCGGCATTGACTACAACACCTGGGACGTGGGCCCCCGCTTCCGCGGAGTCAAGATGATCCCTCCGGGCGTCCATTTCCTCCACTACAGCTCTGTCAGGGGAGCCAGTAGCCGGGAGACAGGGCCGCGCACAGGCTTCTTTCTAAGCCTGCAGCAGCGAGACTTGCGGGTGCTGCGCTGGAACCCCACCAACGAGGAAGTGGATCTTACGCCAGCAGCCCAGGAGGAGACTGAAGCCATGAGAGCGAATCTGCAGGAGATGGACAAGTTTCTTGGGCCCTATCCGTACGAGACCCTGAAAAAATGGATTTCCCTCACCAACTTCATCAATGAATCAGTGATGAAGAAGCTGCAACCAGAGAGTGGGCAGATCTGTGCCTTTTCAGAAGTTCTCCCTGTGCTGGCTGGGAAGCACACCAAAGACCGTGCTGAACAAAACTTGCCCCCATACGACGCAGAATGCAAAAGCTATGCTGAAGGTATGGCACGGCTACCCAAGATGAAACTGAAAGCTGGCACTGAGATCAGATTCACAGAGCTGCCAAAGCAGATGTACCCCGATGGTGCTACTCCAGAAGAGATCACCAGGCATAGCATGGACCTTAGCTATGCTCTAGAAAAAGTGATTAATAAGCGGTACTCCAGCCAACCTCACGATTTGCTTGGTGAGTACATAGTATCCCAGTAGTAGAGTACTTACTCACTTTGGAAGAATTACGTTGTTTTCTGGTAGAGCAAGAATCCGTGGGTGAAACCTGCAGTTCTGTGGACCTTAAAGCCTCAGGGCACAAGCGTGCTCTTATAATTGTGACTATACAAAGCAGTTTATACAAGCTACGAAGTTAGAGCAGCTATAGGGTTTATTCCAGTCACACTGACAGGAGAATCCGGACGCTCTTTTGCTCAATGTCTAGAGTGACCAGGCTGCTCCACTAGCCACTTTTGTTCCTGGATGCAGCAGTAACATGTCTGGAACCCAGATTGCCTCAGATTAATTCAGAAGCATAAATCCCAGTTGGGTATGAGTTGAGGTGTGGTTGCGAATTCTCCCTTCTGCTTGGAAGGCACATCACATTGCATCTGATGCAAATAAATTTTGTTCTGTGGTGCCAGCCTGATGATTTGTCTATCAAGTGATCTTCTAAGGACAGAGTTTAGGGAGTCCTGAGACCACTGGATGGGACAGGACATCTTAATCTTTAGATTCTTGCTCCTTTTTTGCCAGCAGCTCAACCTTTGGGTTTTTTTGGACAAGTTGCTTTGCTTTTTAGGCCTCCAATTCCCTTTGTTTAGATTAGGGATAATGATGCTTCTGTGCCTTGTGGATTTTTATTTTTTAAGCTCAGTGTTTTCAGTGAGGGTCTCAAAGGTTTGCAAAGTAGCTTACAGCAGGTGAAGAGTGAGCTGTGCACTAGGGAGGCAGCTTTTCTTCTTGCATGACCCTGGTTGTCCCTTTTGCCCTCTGTATTCTTTTCAGTACAGGCTGTTTCAGTGTTTTACTAAATGCTACTTTGATTGTTGGTGAATACAACTGATGTGGAAGAGTTGAGCTTTGTGGGGAGGTAGTAGATAGGATAGCACTGAAAGTACTAACCACAGCTAGAACAGAATGGATAATTCTAAATATAAGCTGTCAATGAAGTATACGGATGCCAGTCAGCTAAGTGAGTTTTAGTAATCAGCTATTACCTTTCCCAGCAGTCAGTTCCTAACACAGTAACTAATCAGCAGGGTGGGCCTTTCCTTCTGCTCTGCTAGACCCTCTGTTAGAAGGTCTCTGCTGTGGGCTGATGGCGACCCTCTGTGGCAGCAGTTGGGATTTGTGAGCTCTGCTGCAAGAGGGTGAGACATCCAGTGTTCATGGGCATGCTGCAGACTGCATCTCTCAGTTACCGAGTCTTGATTGCTCACCAGCCTTTTTTGATGGCTTGTGGTACAAATTAGTGACAACTCTGTGAAGATCTTTGAGTGTGTTTTTCTTGTGCGGGATGGAATGAGGACTTGGGAACCTACCTGAGCTAGAGCCTCAAGGTTACTGAGGTTTGGAATAAGCCTTTATTTTCCTCTTTTTTCTTTATTAACTTTATAAAATTTATTCTTTATCGAAATTATTCTAGGACATAAGAAGACTCATTACCTCAAGGGTATGTAAGGTTCTCTAGTGCCTTGGGGAATGGTGAGGCCGTCATTCTGGCAAAATAGGTGATGCTAAGCATCAAATGAGACTGAACCCCGATTCTTAATTCAATGAAGGAAAAACAACCATTATGTATTGCTCACATCTTCCTGTGTTCCCACACCTCTGTGTTCAAAGGGCAGTAGGATTTGCTATCCTGTATGATTTTGGAAACTCAGGCATAAAAGAAGCAGAATGCTTGCAGAAAAGCAGCAATCTCTGGTTTTTCATTTGGACATCATGGAAGATTTTGAGAATGCAGGCAAGTCCTGAGGTAGCGGTATACTCTGATTGCCAGTAAAGGTATTCTCCAAAGTTGACCGCTACAGTTATAAGGGGTCCTGCCTGATCATGCTATGCTTGTTCTCCAGCTGAATAGCAGAGCATTAGGAAATAGTCAGTGCTTGGAGTATTGATTGCTATTATCAGAGTAACTGGGAGGATAGGGTGCTGTTCATGTATAGAAGGCAATCCCAGTGTTTATACAGTCATTTTCAGAGCTTTCAAGAGGACATGCACCTTGGATATGTTTCTAGTTTTTTGTGTATTTTGTTTTGTTTTCCTTTCCTGAATATGTGCAGCTGAGTTGCAGTTTGCTTTCATCTGCTTCTTGATTGGGAATGTGTATGATGCATTTGAGCACTGGAAAAGACTCTTAAATATCCTGTGTCGATCCGAAGATGCCATAGGGAAGTATCAAGACCTTTACACAAATCTCATTTCTGTGCTGTATCACCAGCTCAATGAAATCCCAGCTGATTTCTTTGTGGACATTGTCTCCCAGGACAACTTTTTAACCAGCACCTTACAGGTATGTTTGTGGCTGCCTCTGTGGGTGACTTAAAAAATGGGAGTGGGAGGAGAGGGCATACAGGACATCAGAGCAAATTTGGGGAGAATTTTCAAAAGGAAGTAAGCTACTATTGATCTGCATAGGAGACACTGAGTCTCTGTGCTCTAAGCATGCTCATATTTTTTTTTTATTTTTCCCTGCATTCTTTACACAGAAATGCCACTTGCTTGTCCTCTCTGAGTTTTGTCTGCTAAAGTCATGCCCAGAAGAGTCTAATGCAGCATAAATTTAAGTTAGCCTCTGTAGAAAGGCCAGCAAAGTGAGGCAATGAGAGGAAAGACTAATGAGACTATAAATAGCTGCAATACGGAATGGAAGGTGTGTCTTTTTTTTAGTATATTTTCTTGGCAAATAATGCTGAAAGTAGCCTGTTACATTGACATGGCATGGATCTGTTTCAGAGTTCTGGAGTAGTGTATGTAATGCAAGTGAATTGCACCAGCATACCTTTACTAAAAATGACTAAGGTCTTAGGCTACATTAAGCTGAACAGCTATGAGAGAGGCTGAGCAAGTGCAAGTCAAAGTCTTTTTATGTATTTTTTCCAAATGCCATTCATTCTGAATATATATATATATATAGTGTCATAAAAGATTGGTGATACTGACTTTGGTCAGCTTGAATGGTATGATGTTCTCTATGCAGAGGAGTTTCAATGAAATCTTTTTGAGCTTAGGGCATTAATAGTACATTAAAAGCTTTTCCATTCCTGTTAGAATCATGTTCATTTCCTAGAATCACATTCTTATCTAGAGGGAATTTACAGGTAGTCTAGAATGCAGAAAATACTCTACTTATGCTGAGACAGGTATGACAAATCTTTATAATTCAGTACTAGTAAGACCAGTTACTCCCACTCACTGAAATTATGCTAACAGCTCAACAAATAGACAAGTTTTATAGCTAAGCAAAATTCAGTAAAAAATAAAAACAGATATACCCATATAACTCAGCAATGGAAACTTAATCCCAGCATGAACTGCGGTAAGTTGTGTTGCAGTGCTTGGTTTAAATTGTGTATTACCTTCTCCTTTCTCAAAGACAGTGATTTCATTTCTGTACCTGTAATTCCAAGTTGCTGCTGTAGATCTTTTTTTGTTTGTATGATTTTTGTTTTAACTCACTGGGTAAAATTAAGTGGGAAGCATTGTTTTAATGAAGAGAATGACTTCACTTGACCCCCCCCCCGCCCCGGGTTTCTTCAAATCTGATTCACAAAAATCTTGATTTTTGATTTTTTTGTTTTTTTGGGTTTTTTTTTTTCCTATCTCATTTCAGGACTGGAAAATCCAGCTCTATTTTTAGCACACTGGCAGAGCAACACTTTGCCCTATGAAAGTACAACAGTACAAAAGAAGTGTCAACCAGCCACTCTTTCTATCTGATGGAAATTTTGAAAGCACCTCTGTGTCTCTGATTATCTTTTTTTTGGGCACCTAAGTCTTGTATGCCCTTGGAGTTCATCAGTCTTTGCCTTTTATTTACACAATAGGCGCTGATGCCTTTAGTGCGGCAGTGTTGGTTTCAGTGATCGCCGCTAACCCCAGCGGGGGTCACTGCCTTCCCAGCAACGCACAAGATATTTATGGTTTAACTCAGCCTCTCTTTGTTAAAAGTCCTCCAGTTCTCTGCGCTGGTGAGATTTCCCTGATTGTTTTGAAATAGTGCCAGAGAACCTCTGGGACTTGCATTACCAAGCCACTTTATGTATGCAGCTGGCAGGGTAAATCTTGCCCAGATATAGGCAGGTAGATTGGAAGAAGTTCAAAATGGACGTGGGGAGAGTGTATTTGACTGCAACAGCTTTATTTTTGGAGTTTGATTTCAGGCAGGAAGAGTTCGGCATAACCACCATGCAGTCTCCGCAATGTTTAAAGAAAAAAAAAGGTTTATGAAATAAGTAATTTAATGTGAAATTCATTGAAGAGAAATGTAAAGTAGAACCTTAATTTTACTTTTTAATATGAGTCTTGCTGTGTAAAGGAGTTCTGTTGGCCTTTCTGTATGAAGAGGTATTTTCAAGAGGCAGTTTCACAGTAGAATGAACAGGAGAAAGGCAAATGGTCATACACAAAGCAACAAACTGCTTTTGCTTTTCAGTGTTTTCTCCAGCTGTCGATTGAGCTCTTCCAAAAATGGGCTTGGTTTGTCCCAAAGGGGTTTCCCATCACTTCAACCCTGCAATGAATGTTTCTTTGGCTTCAAAACATAAGTTTCTTTCTATGGAAATGAGTTTTGGGTCACAAGTTCAGTACACTAGTAGAAGCAGGCAGGTGAGAGGTGGGCTCTGAGGCTAAATGCCCTGTTTAATCAGATATGGATGCTTTAACTCTCCAAAATGCTAACAGAAAGCTATGAATTTGTGAAAAGTTAATGGATTTGTGTATGTTTGGATGGTGGTGGGGGCAGGGGAACCACCCTTCCTTAAAATTTATTCCAGATTGCAGCGCCCTGTGCTCAAGGATCTTCAGGGAGTGACTGTGCTGGGGATAACTTAACTTCTTCTAGGGAGCTCCCATTCCTTTCTTAGCTCTAAGGTTATTACCTCTAAGGTTATCTTACCTCCATATTTCCTAAGCTGTTGGTGATACCATTTTACAAGAATACTTTGGAGGATCTCCTGGTCCATCCAGCTGAGAAAAAAGATGGCTATTATTCCCTTTTGGCCTTGTCGACTCAAGCTGTAAGATGTGCTGTGAGTTCTCATCTGTCACTTAGGGTTTTTTTCTGTTCAGCCAGTTAAGCATATTTCAGAATCCCATAATGCATATTTAATTACATGTGTGCTCCTGCTTGAAGCAGAACTATTACCTTATTTAGTGCAAATATTTCTAATGATGACTCAGTGAAATGAAGACAGGATGTCTGTCTTGGCTGTGGGATGAAAGGGGAAGCGTAGGCTCTGTTTAGGTAGTCCATAGTTAGAATAGTTTCCAGGATGGCTGATTCCTTCCGGGGCGGGGGGAGGCTAACCTGAAATTTTGACTGGTACACCCTATTGATGAAATCCTTGCAAGAAAGAGACACAGCTTGTGCCACTGAGTTCTTACTGACATCTACTCTGTTTTTTAGGTGTTCTTTTCCTACACATGCAGTGCTGCCGTGGACAGGACACTAAGGAAGAAGGCTGAAAAATTCAAGGCTCATCTAACAAAGAAATTTAAATGGGACTTTGAGGCAGAGCCTGATGACTGTGCTCCTGTAGTGGTGGAACTTCCTGAAGGAGTGCAGGTGGACTAAGCTAAGTGCTTGCTTAGAAACAAACAGCTGTTTTAAATAACTTTTTCTCCACAACCTCCCTAACCTTACCAGCTTCTTAGAACCTGCTTCTCCAGCTGATTCCTCTTCCTGATACAGAAGCAGATGTGAAAACCACAGAGGCATTCCTCACTTGGTGAGGAGACCAGAATTATTGGACCTATTCAAATGTTGCCGTGTGGCGTCAGTGGTTACTTTGGACATCTCATTTTTTCTAGCTCTTCTGCAGCAACTCCTCCTTCTGTACTCATTCAGACTACTAGATCCCTGGTCTCTTCCGTCTTCCCTGGGCTAGAGGAGACACCCTGTTCTGAGAACATCTGCGTTTTAGACATGGAGCATTTGCTGCTCTAGTTTGATGCCTCCAGAGTGAGGAGTGTAAGCTCGCATGATCGATCATCACAGCTTTCTGCAGCCTGACCCCAAGCTGCGAACCATGAAGTTTTGCCCTTCCTAGGCTTGCATTACAGGAATAAAATCAGAAGTGTTTCAAAACTGTTGGATACTTATGCTGCTTAATGTGATTTGTTGCAGTGGCATGTTATGGAGGAAAACTCAAAACCACAGCAGAATTCCTCCCATTCTATATACCCCTAATATTGAGGTATCTTATTCCTCCAGTTCTGTTAAAAGCCTTTTATATTTACTGCTGACACTGCCTGTTTAGCCTAATGTAAAAGAATATTAACAGCCTGGTAACAAGAAATACAATCATTGGACAGTAGCCATCAATCTTTCAAAACAGAAAGTAGTCAGAGCGAGATAAAAGGTCAGACTTTTGCATGAACTGGGCCCTTCTGTCTTATAATTGGAAAAATTAAGTGTTTTCACTAGTGCCAGTTTCTCCTTTCTCCCCATTCCCCCAGGTGGGCTGTATGAGAACTTGGTGCTTATTCAGAGTTTTGGAAGCATTGTAGAATGACTTTAGTGTATTAGCAGCATCCCTGTTGTGTTATCTTGTAACATGTACTCTGAAGTGTATAATCACTAAGCTTTTTGGTTTATTTTTGTTTTTTCTTTTTTCTCCCTCCCGCAAAGGGGAATCCCTGCTGTGTAGGGATTTGGTCCTTCAGCTTGCTTGTTACTTTCTAGGTTATTAGACTCCTTCAGGAATTTGTCTGTATGCATGTCTAGCAAGATATGCTGTTTGTTAGTCTTTTATAGTTCAAAATAAATCTCTTCTCATAGCCTTTCCTACAAAAAACATCTGTACAAATTGTTTGTTAGTTATTTAGCCAAAGCTTGTAGCACTGTGGTACTGCCCTGTCTCTCTCGTTAGGATGTCCAGTGACTCCAAAAGTAACAGAGCAATGGTATCCAAGAACAGCTCATAGTTAAATGGTACCTGGTGTTGCATGGTGCAAAATGCAGCATATTCTGGAAGGAGGTATGTGATGATGTGCTCCCAAATAATGAGGTGCTTGTCACAGGAATCCGCTGTCAGAAGCCATAGTCTACTGCCTTATTGCTATCTTTTCCCCTTCCTCAAGGGCTCTGTATGCTTCATTACTCCAGGGTCTTGGTTTGTCTATTTTAAATATTGACCAAAGGCCCTTAGGGGACTTTACTCCAATTTGGCTGACGTTGCTGCTAACAGAGTGTTTTGCACTTAAATCTTTGCACAATTTCTCCTCCTGAACACCTCTGAAGTTTTTTATATCATAGTTTCACTGTGTTCTTCTCTTGTTTTTGTGTTCGTCACTTGTTTATGTCCATAGGGAGTGCTGTCTTCACAGTTGGTATTTGGACAAATCATTTGTAATCAGTGCTCCCAGCTTTGATGAAAGATTCCTTGTTGGCTGGCTGGCTTTTTGCACCATCCTGATGACTGGTTTTGTTGCTTTGGAGCAGAACACCAATTACTGATATAAGTAGTAAAGGTAGCAAGGAGCCTAAGGGCTTTCCTCTCTGGAAGGGAGACAAGAAGAATAGTGCTCTGTGGGAGAGCCTTTCCCTGGCCGCAGACCAGGCTGGCTAGGCAAAGGCAGTGTTTCACAGGCTGTTCTGGCAGTGCTCCCATGTCTTTGCTTGATAGGTTAATTTGAGTGTATCTTCGTTAAATCTCAAAAACAGTAACTGAACATTAATTTCCAAAATGTGTAACAGTCAGGTTCCTGTGATGAGCTACACATCTAGCAACTGAGAAAAGAGATTGTAATTGTCCTTCCACTGTGTTTTTCTTTCTTTTTTTTTTTTTCCTCTCTTTCTTTTTTGCAAGGTTATAATGGGGAGAGGAGTACTATCTTTTATTAGAGCCATGAAATAGCTGTTGAAGAAACAGGCCTTTGGGGAGGCAGTCCTTTTGTTAGATGTGAAACAGAAGCAGCAGACTTTCATCTAAATGTAGGTTGAGGTCGGTTGCTCAGACTTCAGCTCATTTATGGGAATCAGTTGGACACTTTGAGAGAAAAAGGAAATTGGCACATGTGAGGCAACACAAGGGATATGTTAGTAAAGGGGGAGGTCATAAATTTGGGAGGAGAAAGAGAGGAAGGCTGTTTTTCCTCTTGAAGTCTGCAGGAAGGGAGGGTATAAGGAGAACTGTAACATGTAATGGAAGGAGTATTTTCTTGCCTTAGACCAGCCACGACTATGATAACACTACCCTTCCTTTCCAACTAAGGCAGATAAAATAAACTGAAAGCAGAAGAGAGATTGCATGTGTATGTGTAAATACACACTACTGCAAGCTAATGAAGTGTAATAGGTGATGTGTTTGCAACATTGATTCAGGAATGAATTAGGGTCAGGCCCAGCAGCTTTTGGTTTGTTGTGAAGTGCCACTGAAGCGTGAGGTATGTTGGCTTTCAGCTTATGTGGAGAGTTGTCCTGCTGCCAGAGTTATGTGAGTGAGGCAAATTGGTGTCATTCCTGGCCCATGATATACTTTCACTTCAAACTGTGTTGGAGCATGGCCCCTGCTCAGTCTTGAGTGAGGCAGGTCTCTTATGGATTGACAGTGGTATGAGCTAACTATTCAATACCCCTGAAGATGCACTGCACACCATATCTACAATGCAAAACCCAGTGCAATTATGTTCAGTCCTGAGAGCTGCTATTCTGTTTTTCGTTTTACTCTCAGGCTCAGTAATGTTAGCCAGACCAGAGTTTTGAGATGCAATGATATTTACCTTGTGTGATTGCGTGTGTGTTCTCTGTCACCACACTGAAGAGAGAATTGCTTCCTGTTTCATTGATCCTGCAAACCCAAAGGTGTGGAACATGCAAACTCAGGTTACGAAGGTCATCCCTTCCTTTCCATGGATGTAGTACACCATTATTTTATTGGGAATCAGGGAGTGTTTATTTTTTCTTCTGCTTGATACTCTCCTTGTCAGCCTCTTTCTATCATCATGCCTTTCTAAAGAGAAATGGCACATCTTACCCTGTCAGTTCAATGTAGCTTCCTTTGTGATTTCCACCTCCTCCTCCCCAGCTGTTAAAAAAGCAGACCACTTCCATCTGTTTTCAGGTGGATTGCTGATGGTGACTTCATTGTGTCATGGCTGAACATCCCCCAAGAAGTCTTGGAGCTCAAATTGTTTTTACGTGGCAGCTATTTCAGCAATGCTTGAACTCCTACGACAGCAACGCTTACAGACGTTGAACAGCACCAAGGTCATACAGTGTTAGATGCTACACAAACATGTAGAGATGTTCTTGTCCCACAGCTTTTATCCTCAAAGTGCAAGCTTCCCTACAAAAGAGAGTAGGGGGGGATACTGCAGAAAGCAATCAGAGTGACACTAAATAGATCGTTAGTGCTGTGATTTTAATAATCTTAAGTGAGCTCAGGGTTAATTATTATTGGAAACAGCAATTATTTTCATTCCTCTGTGTTTTCACTCTACTGCTTTATGTTAAATTTAACTTTTGATTATTTGCTCAATAGCTGCTTATGGTAACCCTAGCCTTTGTGTGCAGCGTGTCTTGTTTCAGTTCCAGTCTATTTTTATTAATAGACTTTTTTATTGTTTACATTGTTATTTTTGGATTTAAAAAGTAAGGGTACAAATGACAGATACCCAACTGGCGTTCATGCCTCTGAAAAATCTCTCACTCCTAGTATTGTTAGAGTCTTATATCTATACACTACCTTTCTTTGGAGCGATTTCTTTTATTTTTGCTACTGCTTAGGTATGCTATTGACAGCTGGACACCAGCTGTTATGGTTGGAATGGCTGGCACTGAGCTTTTGAAATATGGAGAAGGATGGACTGGAACATCTTTATCCCCTTCTCTGAAAAAGGAAATAAAATCTTCCCCTGATGTTGCTGTTCATCGTCCAACAAAGCTACGACAGTGGTTTATTCTACATCCCTGTTGCTATAAAAGGGATGTGCTATGAATGGTCATTCCTTCATGATGTGATCAGCTGGCATTTCATAGCTATTTTTGCTCCTCCTCAGTAAATGTGCACCTCTTGTCCTCATTGCAGGCTGTGGAACTGCAGTCTGCCTGGCACACCCAGGCTAGGATTTGACCTTGCAGGAACCTGTCGCACGAGGCACGTGTTGTACAAACCACACCATGGAATTGGAACATGGGTGGGAGGATGCACCATACAGAATGATTGCGCTGGAGCCTGTAGTTAATGCACAGGAGGCATCGACTGTGCATGGGCCTAACTGACGGAGAGTGTCACCTCAGGGACCTCATTAACAGAGAGTAAATGAGCTGCAAGGCAGCCTTACTACAAATAAATAAACTCTAAATGGGTTAATCAATAGGAAAAATCCATAAACACAGACTGTCAAAGCCACTGCTTTGGATTTGCTGGTCTAACTTGCTGCATTGCCTGCTTCAGTGGGTGTAGCTTGCACTGAGAGCTTTGCATTTTCATGAGGAAGAAGCTGCTGTCAAGGCTCAGCAGTTGTTGCAAAAATAGGTCGTGCAGCTGCAGCTTTGCTGGTGAGGTGCCAGGCCTATGCCTTGCTTTCCTCCAGCAGAGCTTATCTCATACTTCCAGCAGTACTTGTCAGCCTCAGCTTGAGGTGCTTTGTGGTCCTCCAGGGATTTGAAACAAAAAGGCTGTGCTCGCATTTGTCGCAGCATGTTTGCAAGCCAAGGCAGTCCCTGACAGGTCTCCAATTTGGGCAGGCAGGAAGTGATAGGGAGCACAAAACAGCTCAACTAGAGGGTTAATTTTTCATCTTAGGCCCCTTGCTGCGATCGGGACAGATGTTTCAGTGGCCTGGTAATTCCTGTCCCCTGCACCTCCTGAGCCAAAGGGGACGTTTATCTCGAGTGCCAAAAAGTTTCCTGGATTTCAAATCTCCAAAGCCATAATGCTTGAGGACACCCCCCCCCCTCCACTTCCGCCTCCCCCTGGCTCGTGAAGGCACTTTTATGTGCCGTGCAAGCCTGGCCTCATAAGGGAAAGGTACCAGTATGTGCTCTTCCCTGGCCCTGCTGTGTCCCCTTTGCACATGTACTTACTGTCTCCTTGCCAGGTTTCCTAGAAATTCTGTAAAAATTACACCTCTCCCCACCACAGACATTAAATAATTCAGTAAATCAACTGAGATATGTAAAGTAAGAATGGTGAAAAACTCAGACATTTAGTGGCAAGTGGGTAAATGAAAGGCGGGAGTGCTCTGGAACTTATCTGGAATAGAAGGGAGAGCAGCGCTCTGCTGCCTTGGCCTGCCGGAGCCCCTGGAAGCCTCTGTGATGGGTTGGAGACTGGGGACCAGCG
The DNA here is from genome assembly GCF_036370855.1 of Dromaius novaehollandiae. Lineage (NCBI taxonomy): Eukaryota > Metazoa > Chordata > Aves > Casuariiformes > Dromaiidae > Dromaius > Dromaius novaehollandiae. The sequence continues at coordinate 5,858,322 of NC_088113.1, read as the reverse complement.
TTTGCTTGGGACACATGCAGGACTCACCAGAGCAGGAGGGAGTTTTATCCTGTGCTGCAGGCTTCATCACTTTTTTCAAAGTCAGATTTAGCCACGTTTGATTTATGTAGAAAGCTGAAGTTGATTTTAAAAGCAAAAGTTGCTTCTCCTCCCCCGCCGCGATTGCTGTGCCTGAGTTCATTAGGACAAGACTGGCATGAGAAGGCAGCATAAAAATAATTGCCGTGATTTTTATGCAGCATAGTAAATTTAAACTCTAATATAGATGGCAAGTTTCAAATTTAAAGTTGTTTTGTAAAAAAATGCATTTTTTTCTTAAAGAAAACAGGTTGTTTTGTTCTAGTTTCCAAGAGCTGATTTCTCTCTACTTGGGGAGCCACTGGAAGCATAAGGAATAGCAGGTGGAGACCAGGAGGGCTTAACTCAGAAGTAGATGTGGCTTCATAGGAGGCTGTTGAGGGTTTTGAAATGAGAGTCATTAAGAATGTTGTTATTGAAAAATTAGGTGTAGAAAAGACATTCTCTCTTAATGCTGAAGTAGGAACTGTTTTGCCCTTGCTTTGGAGGTATCAGATGTTGTATGAAATCCTGTGATGCAAGAACAGTTTTTTCTGACTGGAAGCAGAATTTAGGATTCTTCAAGAATTACTGAGTAAGTGCCTTTGAGCAAGCAAAGAGGTGACTATGTCTGGTTGGAAAGGATCTTCAAGGACATGGATTTCCTTGAGAATCTGGTCAATTTAATGCTGGTTTTTGTTCTTTCTGAAACTATCTTTGTTTGGACAGTGGGATTTTCTGGTAGCTGTTTTCTAGGAACCTGTGTTGGATATCCCAAGCTAATTCTGTAGCCTGAAGGTTAGCAGTGACGAAGGTTATCTGTGGGACTGTTCCATTACTGTGAAAATTGTGAAAATCACTTATAACTTTATAGAATTTGTAGAAAGCTTTGAGCTTATGTGCCAGGAGCAGTTGTGGTGATGATGCGAATTTTTACAGCTTCTCCAAAAAACAATCTTTACTTGTATTCTCTTTACTTGCACTGCTCTTTTTCTTTCTCTTCTGCAAAGATTATTATGGAGACAGCGTCGCTGGCTGGAGCACAAGGTTCATCTTGTGTTTTAAAGAAAACTTCAACTGTTGAAACTTGTTTAGGTCAAGAAGGCTGCTCAGGAGAAGAAAAATGGTTTTCAGTGAAGGAGAAGGACCTTCGGATGCTTGGTCCTCGTTACGTTTTAAGCACACAGGGGCTCTGAGCATTCGTGCTTGCTTGATGCAGGTAGATAGACTGTGTTACTCCATTTAGTCTAAGGAATTGCTTAAACCGGGTGGCTATCCCTGAGAGCACTGCCCTGTCTCTTAATGCTGGAGAGATGTATTCTGAGCCTGAACTGGGCTTCCCAGTTGGAAAGGCGATGGAAAAGCTGTAAAGGTTTCACTCAAAGGCTTGTGATACATATTGGCCTGGAAAGGGACTGACTGCTCGAGCATCCAATATTAGCTACTCCACAGAACTACAGAACAAGCTCTGACTCAGGTAGTTCTGCAATAATCTGCATTTTGGGGACAGTTGTTCCCTCCAAGCAGAGGTCAACTGTTTCCAGTAGCAGGAATATGAACTGTTTCTTTTAATAAGGTTTGCTTGAGGATTTTATTTATTTACATTAATAAATATTCACACAGTGCTGCTTGTTGTTCCTTCTGTATGTAAATTCTTGTGCCCTTCAGACTGCAGTGAGCTGGTGGTCACATTGAGGGCTGGGATTGTCCCAAGGCTATGGTGTACTGCTAGGCCAAGGATTTCATGTAGTCAGGGTTACGGGGTCCCTTTGTTCTAGTGTCAAGGGGCAGGGTGTTGGGCAGGGAAACGCATATGGGATGTAACAGTCCCAGGCGTTGTTTCTCAGGTGAACAAATGAATTGGAATCCCTTTGGCTCATTGCTTCTGGGTTGCATGTTTGTAGAGTGATTCAGGATAACATTACTTTCTGAGCAATTGCCTCTTCTTAAAGTGAATTATTTTGCAAACAAGTTAAATCTGTGTGCATTTGGATACATAATGTGGTTCCTGCCTGGTAATGAAGAGGCCCTGCCCGGTGCTTAGCAGCAGCGTGTATGGGTGAAGGCGCAGGGCCTCGTTCTGAGGCCTTGCTGTTACAGTAAAGGCAGTGATTGCCTGAAGAAGTGAAGTATTGTGTGGGGAGTTTGTGATCCACAAGTGACCATGAACAAGCATGCACGGGGGGGGGGGGGGGGGGGGGGGGTGAGGACAAATGGAGCCGGGGGGGATGCCGTTGTGTCCTACCAATGAGGCACTCTGCCCGGTGACCTGTGCTAGGCCTTGATCCAGATCTGGAGCTAGGGTGGTAATACAAGGTGCCGCATGGGTTCCTGCCACCAAACGGTCTGTTTTGTACCATACACACTTGATCATATTTGTGAGATTCACAAATTTTGCTGAAGTGAGTTCCCTGGTCTCTGAGTAGGATGTGATGGGGCAGAGGTGGACTGCCAGACATCACAGCAAGAAGAGAGGGTGTTTCAAGCATGAGAAGTGCTGAGTAGCCCCGCTGGCTGAATTCTTCCACTTGTGCACTAAGCAAAGTCTCTTATTTGGTGGTATTTTTGTTTTGTTTTTTGAACAGCCACTATAGAATTTAAGAAGCATCACCTGAGATTCTGTTGATTGTCACTGTGAGCTTTACAAACTTCTGAAATATCTTCCATTTGCAATCCAGCAGGGACCTGTTAAACACATCACCCAGCTGTGGTGTGTGCTCATTCAGGGCCTCTAATAGTTTTATTTCATTAGCAAGAGTTCACTGGGGAGGATGTGCATGTACATCATTGCTGGAAGTTCACACTGCCTAAGTGTGTTCATTTAATGGACTTATTTTCTTAACAAGACTAATAACCAATGTGATTTAATGTTTCTTCTGGGGCTCGCACTCACTTTATTCCCTAGCAGAAGGAGGCAGGTCAAGAGCTCTCCTGCATTAGCAAAAAATGTTCCACCTTCCTTATTATCCACAGTTCTCTGCAAAGATTCTTTTAAACTTGCAAAGAAAATGTTATCTTTGATTTACATTTTTCTCCCTCTTTTTTTGCTTTTTCAGTGACAAAACACTCAGTCCTGCTTCAAAAGACTGGCCAGCTTCTCTTGTCGTTTCAGGGGTCCTTGTCCAATTCTAATGTGACTAAATCCACTGCCTCCCCTACACTTCAGTATTGGAAAGAAACTGTGTTTTTGTCTTGTGCTAGCAATAAATCAGTGGGTTTTTATTTATTTTTTCATGTTTCTCTCAGGTCACTGCTCAGTAAACAGCATCTTTTGCTTGGCTCTTCATGCCAGGAACTCTGTGCTGCCAGATAGGTTCCTCCGGTGATAACTGGCCACCTTTTTGTGCAGAGTAGGATCATAGATGTGTCCTTGTTCTGTGGGTGCATGCAGAGAGAAACTGCCAGGATCCGTGCCACCTACATCATGAGGCAGGAGGCTGGAAACATGCTGCCAAGCAGCCTGGTGGTTTGAGGCCCTCAAGTAATGACTCTGCTTCTTCCCCTGGCTACTGCAGCTGACCCTCAAAACTTTCTTTTTCCCTCTTGTGTGGAGCATGACAGGAGGGCTCTGAAATCTGTGTTTTTTCTGCTCTTAGTGCAGTGCAGAACTAACTAGTGCAGAAAGTATCCCACTCCCTCCCAGCTCTGGAGTGCACTGTACTGTACCAGCAATTCTGATGAGTCCAGGAGAATGCATGGTGGGATCTTCACTAGAGCCCAGGGTTTGTTGATCCCCTGCAGATTTAGGGTGGAGTGCAGTGTAAGGCTGGTTTGCTCTGAAGACCTTCTCCTGTGTGAATGGCTGCCTGTGTGCCAGTAGGAGATGGGTCAGTAGTGGGTTTGAGGAGATGCAAATGTGAATGTTTGCTTGGATTTGTCAAGGAGACACTGGGAACACAGCTTTGAGAGATGTTTGAATGAGATGGGGAGTGTTGAGGGTGGGATGGGTAGCAGACTGCACTGTCTAGGGGAGAAGCTGCGTCTGGTATGATGTGGAAGGAGAACAAATCTGACCTGGCTAGGGGTTTGGGGAGATGGGACAATAGGAAGAGCTCTGCCTCCTCCCTCCACCTCTCCCACTGGGAGCTCTGCTGTCCCCTGGCTTGGGTCCCCTGTGGTTCGTGTCCGGGACACTGCCAGCTTCTCCATCTAGCCTCCATGGCACAGGCAGGCTGCTTGGGCTACTCTGCGCTAAGCCTATGTGTGGCTGTGCAGGCAGGCTGCAGTTCCTGCTCGCTGCAGAGAAGTGCAGGCAGATGGCAGCACACCCCTCCGAGTGGCACTGTCCCCAGGAGCTGGGCCCTGCCCTCAGGCTGGCATCCTCTGCCTTGCAACTCCCCTGGCAGCATCCTGACAGCAGCACTTCCCCAGGTGACCCTTAGCAGGGGGCCAGACCAAGAGGATGGTCTCTGCAGCTCAGAGCAAGGATTGGAGACATGTGGATGTCCCTGTCAGGTCCCATGTCCACAGTGAGTGATCCTACCAGCATCTGGCAGTTGTCACTTGAAATGGGTTGCAAATGCGCTGGTGGGAAAACGACTTCTTGTAGGAGGAGCCCCCCAGAAGAAGAGCAGCAGGAAGAAGAGGGATGGCTGGAAGGCTGTGCCGCTGTATGTGACAGCCCTGCCCAGAGCTGGGGCTGAGAGCTGCAGTGCCACCCCTTCCCCAGCCTCTGCAGGTTGATGTGCTCATGACCTACCTGGCTGGAGAGTAACAGTGTGAGTAAAGAGTGGCCTGTCCTGGGGGGCGGGACCAAGCAGCTCAGTGTTCTTCTAGCAGGCTGAAGTCAATCAGTCTGACTGTTGGATCGCTCCTGGATTATACTGGGGAGGAGATGAATGCAAAGGCAAGGAAACCCCATCCATCTCACTGATTGAGTGCTGTGCTGGTGTGAGGTGTGCAGTCTTCCACAACACGGGGCACGTCCTGTTAGCCTGTGGGGGCAGTGACACTGACCTGTGTCTTTCTGTCAGTCAAATGTCCCCTTTGCTGGGTAGCAACCCCCCTCCCTGGGGTACTGCATGAGAGTCTCCTGGTGCAGGCAGCGCTCTTCCCCTGAGCCTGTATTTTGCATGGCAGTTCCCCCCATAGTTGATGTGCACTAGCATATAGGTAATGAGGGCTTCAGGAAATAATATTTCTCCCGATGTCCCTGCAAGCAAGGAGAGCTAATGTGGAGGACAACAGGAGGAGGTTTTAGTTAAGGTGACCTTTTGTGGAACAGTTCTGCTTTCCTTCTTATACTGCTTGGACAACATCTGCAAGGCTTTGTTCTCCCTTGCAGCAGAGACAGGGCCTGAAGATGCACACCAACAGGGACTCCACTGTCATGACACTGATCAAAGTCAGCTCTAATATTTTAGCAGAGCACAGGCCACTGTGTGAGTTGGATGCTGTGCTCAGTCTGGTCCCCTCCCCAAAGGACAGCATAGCTTGTGAACAATGCCAGTTCTCCAAGTCTTTTCAATGAAGTGAAGCAAGTGTCTTACTCCTGCCTTGGAAGGAAAGATGCTAAAACATGAAAAGTAAATTTGTTCTTTTATCAGTCTGAATGCTAGTGCCAGGCAAAGCCGCATCCAGCACACTGAAGCTTGGTAGCGCTGGGAAAGTGACAGTAGCCCCCTATGTATCGATAGGGCTGAAGTCCTGCAGAAGTACTCAGCAGGAGGGAGTGTGGTGGGGACGGCTCTCCCTAACAAGCCAGAAGTAGATCTGATGAGCTGTCATGGACTGCTGTGTGTGCTGTTGGGTGGATGCAGCGTCTGTGTTCACAGCGACACCTGGAAAGCATTTTGGAATAGTCCAAGCACTAAAACTAGTATTTCTAGTCTGTAGCCGGCCAAGAATTAGGCTTGAATTTCAGCTGGGGAAACTGCAAAGGTGAAGTGATCTCAAGATTGTGCAGTGAGAGTGTGACAGAGCCAGGAAGAGTCCCTAGGATTTTTCAAATATGTTCTGCATTGAGCTATCCCTCTTTGCAGAGAAGGTGGCAGGAAGCACGGAGAGTTGTCTGCTGTCAGTGATTTTGGATGAGATGATATGAAGGTTCTTTCTCCCTCTTAGGTCTGGGAAACAGGGCCTAGGCCATATGTGCTATGCTGGGAGCAGATTCAGAACATGCAGAAGTGCTCCTGGGTATCCAGGGGGAGCATGCTGCACTGTCACCAAGAGATGTGCTTCCCTCCAGCCGCCGAGTCTTGTTGGATCAGTGCAGTGTCGGCTCCTCTAGCACTGCAGTGTAGTGGTGTGGCTTCCTGGGAGCACACGGTGTGCAGGGGTTCAACAGTAGCTGCAGCATCTGGCCTGAAGGAAAGTAACTGGGGTCAGACTAATCCACTGTAGTTTATGAGGCAGGAGAGCAGCCTCAGTCTTTGCCCAAATTGCTTTGACCTCAGAGTGTGGGCCTGTCCTGGTCCCTTCCCTGGACAGGCCCCAGTGACCCCCAGCTTGTTTCTTCTCTTTCCATGTTCCCTCTCCCAGATTTTTCTCTCTGGGCAGATTTCTTCTTCCAGGCAAGTGGATAGCAAGAGACAAGCTGCTTGCAGGAAGGTCAAGCTCGAGGCAGTGCATCTCCTTAGTGGTGGTGGCAGAGCACAACCACTCAGTGAACATATATGCCTGTGATTTTCCCCTGTGGCCTGCTGTGGATCAGTGTTGCTCCTTGGAGTACTGCTCTCCACTCCTGTGGGATGGGGAGGAGAGAATCCTGATAGTCCCAGATTTCTTGAGCCAGACCTGTTGAGCTTTGCTTTTGAAGACCTGCTAGAAGTCTCACACCCTAGCTGCTGCTGGACACCATGGCCAAAGGAGGTGTAATCTCCTTTCATCTGACATGGACCCAATGTCTCTTTCAGTGGGAAGAAAACTGGCTATGTTTTAGGGCTTTTTCCTCTGGTATCTGACCCGTGCATTTTGCTCAGGTTACAGATATCTCTGGACTTTGCCATCCTAGACCAGGGCTGTACGTATGCAGAACGTGTTATGCAGCTGCCTGGGTCTGAGGGGCCGACGGCTCAGGAGAGGACTTTGGCACCATATGCAAGACATATCAGGCTCTAATTACAGTCTTGCTGGATCTCTAGACCTCAACACCAGCCACACAGTCCTAAACTGAAGCAACCAGGCAGAGATGAAAATGCTGTTGACCATCTTCATGCTGGCAAATCTGCTATGCCTGGTACAGCTTCTCCCCTTAATAAGATTCAAGGTTCTCAGTGTTCTTCTGATGAACCTGGAAGAGGCAGTTGAGGCAGGTTTGTGCATGGTTTTATTTTGTGTGTCCCACGGAGAGAGTCTTGGCCTTGGCCAGCCATGGGCAGCCTGCTGTGGATGGTGCTGGCAGCCTGCCGTCCCCCCAGGCTGGCTGCTTGCAGGCAACTCAGGGGGACCAGGGGCAGACATTTCATTTCCTGTCTGAGCTCCACCATGGTCTGCTACGATGTGTCTTTTGGTCTGTGGCTGCTGGGCTGAGGTGCCTTATCTGGACATGGCAGAGCAGCTGCAGGATCTGGTGACTTGGTGGGGCCAAGGGGATACTGAGCCCTTCTTCGGGTTGGAAAGCTGATGGCTTGGCTGACAGCCTCATGTCTCTGTGCACAGTCATAGCCATGTTCTCCAGGAACTGCCAGAGGGTCAGGTGCTCTTTGTTGCCAGAGGAAGGGAGAAAAGCCTCTGCACATCCTGGTTTCATGGCAGCTAAGACAGTGGTAAAAGACATTTGTTCCATGTCTCTAAGAAGCTCTGATTAACTTTAGAATAGAGCAGTCCTTCCTGGTCAAATGTCTCATAGGTCTTTTTGCCTGTAAAGTTCTGATCTCTCCTGCAATTGCTGAAGGCGATTCACAAGCCAGGCGGGGAGCTATTTGCTGTGGCTTTGCACATGCTGCGCGGTCAGGTCCCGCAAGGGGATCCTGTGCTTGGGGCTTGGCAGAGAAGCAAAGAGGGGCAATAATTTCCATCTGTCGTGGTTTTAGGTTACAGATGGCTTCATAGTGCAAATGAGTTTTGCTGCTGGGCATTGTGCTGGCCCTGCACTTCCCTTTACAGATCCCCAGCCCTTTGCGTGAGAAGTGGAGGGGAAAAACGGCTGTTTGCCCTTTAGAGATGAGGCAGACTAAGGCACGAAATGGGGTGAGAACTGAACAGAGCAGCAGAGTAGTACTGTTTTTCCTGACTCCAATGCAGTTGCTGATAGCGCTGAGGTATGCAGCATGGCGAGGGCACCCAAGTGCACTCACCATGCTCAGCACCATGGTGGCATTCAGCGTGCAGACGAGAGTGGCTTGTGGCTGAGGGCCGAGGCTGGGTGGTCAAGCCCTCAGTTCTGTCTCACTACTCGATCCAGGCAGGCTTCTGCCTTGAGGCACCTCACCAAGGATATGGTGAGGCCCTGGCTCTTTGGCACCATGCCAGTCACAGGCGGGGAATTCTGGGCCCTGGCTGCATGTTGTGTTGACATCCATGCTTGCCTGTGTGTTTCAGTGGGGGCAACACCAAGTATCCCCTTCCCACATGTAGCAGCCCCAGGTGCGGAGGAGCTGAGGAGCAGCTAATTGCAGTGCTCCGTAAAAAGAAAGAAAGAAAATAAAAGTGACTTCTGTAAAGAACATAATCTCCTGTGAAAGAAATTGCTGTACTGTTCCACCCACACCATGAACAAATGGCCTTCGTTCACTGACTAATCCCCTTCTTTCCAGTAACCACTGAAGAGGACTGTCTGAGCCTGCTGCTGGGGGCAGCCCCCTGGCAATTCCACTGCTGGGTAGACCAAGGGCTGTCTTGCCCATCTGATCCCCGTGCCAGGCTACCAGGGCACAACAGCCATCCTAAAGGAGCCAAGGGAGACTTCAAGGGGCCTCAAGGTTTGGAGGATTTTAGCTCTTGGTAACTGCAGTTCTTAACTGCGTCCAGGACCCGACGTGTCAGCTGGTCATGCATGGGCCCAGTGCCACTCGCACAGCCCCACTGATGCTTCCTCTTCTGTCTGCCCCCCACTGAGCCAGCATGTCCTCGCAGTCCAGTGAGCTGCAGCTACAGAGCCCTCCCAAGTCCTCTGCAGAGGGAAGGGTGTCACTCTCCGTGCACTCGCCCTGCAGTGACAGGCTTCTGAGGGTCTGTGTGCAGTGAAGGGGCGTTGTTCTGTGACGGTGGAGAGGTACCTGTCTCAGGTACCGTGTTCAGCAGTGGCTGACTTATCTGAGAAACTGGAAAGGTGTGGAGGAGACTTGGAGGATGGGACAGCTTCTGTAGAAGGAGAGGCTAAACAGAACTGCAAGGAAGTGTCTGATGACCTTTAAAGCTTTTGTCCAGCCAGCACACAATTTTTACATGTGGAACAGTTTGTCCCAAGGTGTTGTAAAGACTAGAACTATGAAAAGAGATTTAAAAGAGAATTTGGCAAATACAGTGATTTATCTGCAACCTTTGGCTCAGGAAACCCACACAATCTGGCTGGCTGTCCAGAAAGAATATAACAAGCAGCTAATTCCCATGCTGTGGGCCCTGGTGGAGAGGTGTCTCTGGCATCTGCAGGCTGAAGATCAGTAATGTGTCCTCATCCATCACTACTAGCTGTGCTTGTGGGAGCTGATGGAAAAGAAGGGCTGGTTCTTGAAGCTAGCTTGTCACTTAACATACACTGTGGACTAAGCAGCCTCTTCTAGATGTGTCAGTCCCACACTACTTTCTATCTTTCCTGTTTGCATCTCCTGCTTCTTAATCATCTCTCGATATCCTTCACCACAGCCTGCTTCTCCTGTGTAAAGCATCTGGAAATGTGGTGTTGAGGTCAGGAACTGACTCTTGGTGAAAGGACTTATGCCCAAAATGTGGGACCCAGCACTGACTTGCTGGAGTAAGGGTAATAGATGGTTTCCCATTTGGAAAGATGGAGCTGCTTGCTTGAGCTTCAGAAAGCATCAGACAGCTGCCCTGTCCCTGTGAACATGTGTTCAGGAGGCAGCTCACACTGCCCATGCTCCTGGCCCTAGGCCCTGCAGCAATCATAGCAATGGTGGGAAGGGGACAGAGATGTGTTCTTTTTTCTGCCCTTTGCTGCTTGGCAAGCTCAGCAGCCCAGCCTTGAGTAACTTGGGCTGAGCTTCAGCTCTCCACCTTGCTCCGTGGCAGTACATTCATCACAGGCACATGGGCCCAGGTAGCTTGCACAGCAAAGGGACAGCCCCCAGCAGGCAGCCTGGAGCTCCTTGCCTCAGTAGATCCATTTCTGTGGCTTGAGAGTGAGCACTCAATGTGGACAGTCCTGAGGCCCAACCGTACACCGTATGTGGTGGTGTGCACGGTGTTTGAAAGCATGTGGCAGATGACAGATAAGAGTTAGTGTTGCTCTGCTCATTGCAACACAATTTGTCTGCCTTGTACCAAATGAAGCACTAAGTTGCAAGGACCTGCTTCTTGATGAGGACACAGTGTACCAGAGAATAAGGTGCGTGGCTTGATAATGATATGATGATAGAGTTTTGGCTCATACAAGCAGTAACAAGAGACAGGAGCAGGATTCAAGGAGCCAAATGTTACGTGAGAGAACTGGAGAGAGAGAAAGATGTGAGAAGAAGATAGGGAAGATTAGATATAGGCTATGGCAGGATAGTTGCCTAGGATAGGTAAGATCTAGTGATCTATCCATCCTTGGGAGAGGATGGGTGGGCTGAAGATGGCCATTTCCTCTGCTCTCTGCCAGGTAGAGGGACCCTGCCTTTGGCTAATCTGTCACCCTTGCTGGAAGGTGACAGTGTTTGTTTGCCTCTCTTATCTGAAGTCTACTCTCCATCAGCAGGAAGGGATCAGTTCCCACCCATGCCAAACTGTTTTCATTTTTGCACTGTTTTTTTTTTTTTTTTTTTCCTTAATAGGATAAAGCATTTTGACATGCAGCCACCGATTCTGTGAGCAGGCTACTGAAGAGAATGGCATACGCAGGGAGAAGCAGGCTAACAATACCGGGAGCTGCACTCTCCATTACTGGGGATGCTGCATGCAAATGCATAATATGCATATTTTACTGAGACATTAATATTAATGATCAACCTAGCCTAACCCCTTGTAAAAATAATTAGCAACAAAACTGCTCCCGCAGCCGCATAGAGGTCTCATTCTCCAAAGGCAGCAGTGGGGCTTTCTTCCTGCTTCTGTCTTGACACTCTAGCACTGATTCCTAGCTCCTCCCCTAAGAAGAGGAATCAGAAAGAGCAAAGCAATCTTTAAAAGCTTCTTCCTGCTCTCCAGGTCCATATGGAAAAGCTTGTCCCATACTTCTGAAGATCAGCACAGCCTCAGGACTCCTTGGCCTGCCTTTCCTCCCTGAAATGGGGTAGCTACTCACATAAATGCCTTTGTGGCTGTCTAGGATTTCCCCCCCACACAACCCATCTTGGTCCAACTCATCCTGATATCTCTTTTCCACCCTGCCATGTGGCAGCTGTATGTATTCTTGTAGTCACTGCTGAAATTGTCTTGGCTGGCACTATGCAGGGCATGAATCAATGCAGTGGCACTGCGAATGGATTGACTTCTCATGTACAAACCTCCATTCCCATGTTCAGCTCCATTCAGGCCCTCAACTCATGGGTTGTTGCCATGAATCCATCCCAAAGGAGCTGGCTGCAAGGAAGTGGAGCCCAAGTCTGTCTCCAGGAGCTGGTGGCTGTGCCATGCTGTTTTGGGAATCGCTTCAAATTGTGGCCGTTTCTGGAGGCAAAAGCTACTGAAAACTTTTCTGAGAACATCTCTAGGGAGTCTGGTCCACAAAATGACCACAGCCTGCTGGGCCAACTTCCCTACTTCATCCTTTGCCTACCAAGCAGTACCCTCGTGTTTTGTGAAAATTCTTCCAGTTCTGTTTTTTGTGGGTGCTACCTGGCAACTCCCCCATCCGCAATGCCGTGGGCTCCTGGCAGCCTGGAAGATTTAGGCTGTGACACTGTCAAAGTTTAGGAGAGATGGGCAGTGTGGAAGAAGATGAGTTTGAGGGAAACTGCAGGGAAGGACAATGCACCAACTTCTTTTTTTTTGTTTGGCCCTCCTGCTTTCACCTTCCATGTCCTTTGCTCTCTGCATATCACTGAGAGGCAGATGCAGCTTGGTATCTTTCTTCAGAAACTCTCAAATTTCATAAACTTGAGCAAGCCTTCTAGTTTTGGGGTTGGGGGTGCAGGAAATGCCTTGTTTAATGACTGCGCTTAAGCAATCTCTCCTCTCAGAAAATGAGAGGCTGGATGAAGAGTATCAACCCATAATGCAGCCTTCCTTTCTTCTGCTAATGCTTGCTCACTATCGAGGAGGGAAGCATAGGCTCTCAGTTCCTGCCAATGAAGTGATGTGCTAGCATTAAAGCTCCAAAGCAGGAAAATTCTTAAGAATGTCTTTGAAATGCTTTCCAGAACCTGGAGTGAAGACTCACAGCTGCAGTACAAGGCTGAGCCTGGCCAGATGGCTTGGAGGAGATCTCCCTCCCTCAGCTCTGATCCAGCAGCTGAGACAGCCTGGATGGCTCCTCTCCAGGCCCTTTGTGGCCATGACCAAAAGCCAGCCCATTCCCCAAGGCTTGCACTGCTCACAGACATGGGACAAATTCCAAGGGGGCTCTTGGGAAATGAGCAGGGAGGCAACTCTGTATTTCAATCTGGCTTATGCTTTCCTTGCTAAGCTAAGCATTCGTTTGGGGTTTCTCCATTTGCCTCCTGACTTTTCGAACAATAATAGGGGCACATTTGGACTGTGATGGTCTGCCTTTGTGTTCTCACAAAGAAACTTTACCTTTCTTTGAAAAATGAGGGCGACCACATGCCCTCAGGAACAGGGCATCTATGAGACATGCTATAGTCCCAGTTCAGATCCCTGGTACCTGGTGGTGTTTGAAACTCCCTCAGTATCTGAGACACTGTGTGAGGCTGGCAGAGTGACACAGGACCTCGTGGGGAGCTGTGGCCACTGGAGGCCTGGCAAGGTATGCTGAACTGTCAGATAGCTGAGACGAGCTCTTGCTGAGGCTAATCAAGGGCCCTGTTTCAGAGCCGTGGGGCTGGCATTCAAATGCTCTTGACTTTTCCTGCCCAGTGCTGCCCCATTCAGCACAGCCTTGCTGCCTTTCTCCCTGCCCCTCCTAGCTCCTGCTCCTCACAGATGCCCTCACTGCGACAGAGCAGATCAAGAGAGAAGGGGGAGCAGAGATGGGGGTGGCACAGGGAGACTGCTGCTGAGCTTCGCGGCGTTGCCTCGCTGCCTAACGGCTGTGTTGTATTCCTTATCTTTCCTCCTCCCTGCTGCTGCCCTCATTTGGCTGCTTTTTGGAGATGAAAAGTGGCCTTTGAAATATAGGACAAGGTCACCCTTCCCTCCCTACACATAAATCGCGGCGCATGAGGCTGTGCCATGGTGCGTGGTAACAACAGCTTTGCAGAGGCACTCCCCGCGGGTGCTGAGGGCTACCCCATGGGGAGGCAGTGCCAACAGCAACACGTGCGCTCCTCGGATGGGCCTGGGCAGGGGTGAGGGTGTGAGCTGGTGCTGCTGGAGTGCCCTCCTCCAGAAGCCATCCTAGTGCCCAGGCAGGAGGGCACAGGGCAGAGGATGTGTGGGCTAGTGGCCAGGGCTGGCATCCAGCTGTGCCACCAATGCTGTGGAGCAGGCCACTTTGTGTTGCGTCTCTTATGCCCTCTCTCCTCTCCTTCCACCGTACTGCTGGCTCTCTCTTCATGCCCTGCCAAAGCTCTGACATCCACCTTGTGGAAATGCCCAGTCCCACCTGGGTGTCTCCAGGGCAATGGGACTCGGGTGGCTCAGTTTGCAGTCACTCATAGCCCAGCATGAGCCACTACAGGGTAAAGTCTGTTTCCACATGAGCAGGAAATGGTGCTCTTGCTCACCACCAGGCCCTGGCTGGCCTGTTCCTCCTGGTGCTGCCAGTGCTAGTAACAACTTTATTCCTGCTTCTACCATGTTAGTTGGTGAGGGAATTGGTGTGCCAAGAGTCCAGCAGGTGATTGCAGAGCTGATGCCTTGCGGACACTGAGAGGTAACCAATGTCAGGTGGGCACTTTTGCAAGTGTTCTTGAAAGTGCCAAAGTGGGACTCAAAGGTGCTGTTCTTGAAGGTCCCATGAGTTTCAGGCTGACCTGTGTCCACTTTATGGCACCTTTCTGCTCCTTTCATTGCTACTAGATGTCTTCTGAGTGCGCAAGCCCTCCATAGGCTGGATTGTCAGTGCTTCAGCCTGCTTGAGCCAAGGCAATGTGTGCAAATTAACTTCCTGGGGAAGAGTCCAAGTCTGTATGTCATCTTCCCTCCCTGTAAGCATAAAGGTATTGAATATAAACAGACTTGTTATCTGAAGGGGAAACAAGGGTCCTAGAAACAAATGCTGAGCAGTGGCAGCCCTTTTTGATGAGAAGTTTCCTTATGGTTTTCCAGGTGGATGCCAGCACTGCCATAGTGGTTTTGGTTAATGGAGAAAGATAATCCTGATGTCCTGGCCAATGTCTGTGCAGTGCCCAGAGCTATCCAAACTGCTGATGACTGTTCTGTTTCTCTGTGCTGTTGCGTGCTGCCAGGAACTGGCTTTCTGGCTGGAGTGCCTGGATGCCCTCAGAAGAGGGCAAAGTACTGCCTCAAACCTGGGGACTACCCTGTTCTCAGCAGCGCTGCAGCATGCAGGTGGAACTGGCTAAGCCAGAGGTGGAGGAACAGCTGGCCAAAAGGCAGCACTGGCCTAGCTGCTGAACACACTTGTCCAAGGAGCTGTTGGCTGTGCGCTTTCTACCTGCAGACCTTCCAGTGCAGTCTCGTGGCAAAAAGATGCTATTACTGAAAAGAGGCAGGTAGTCAGCCCCAAACAACAGGATGGTGCTGTGCCTCTGAACGTAGGACAGGGTGGACCTATAGCTCCCAGTGGTCTTGAATTGCGGAGTGTCTAAAGGCCTCTTTTCAGTGTCCAGACTAGAAGTGCAAGGCTCAGATTGATGCTGTCAGCTCCTACTCCTGGAGAAGACTGGCTCAATGGATCTACTGGATCACAAAAGCTGAGCAGGTCCACAGTCAAATCTGTGGTGGGATTGCTGGATGCATGATGGAGCTGCCAAAGGGATGAACTTGACCCCCTGGAGTCAAAGGACTATTCTTGTCAGAGAGGCATGGGATACTATGGTTTTCCTGTCTTGGTATTTCCAACCCGATTTCTGAGATATGGAATTGCCAGTGCTGTCCCACTGGAAGTGCAGACCCCATGCCATCCCACTTGCACATCCCAGAGCTACTCCAGGGAAAAGGGAAGGTGGGATTGAGCACTGCTGGCATCAGATGAGCACTGTCTATGTTGATAGCAGTGCACACTTCCTGTGTGGGCAGACTCTTCTCTGCACATGCAGTTCATATCTGCCATAACAAAAGTACTGGCTCTACACATGCGATGTCAATGTCCCTATCATGGACCTGGTCCTCTGAGTGTTACCAGGTGAAGCATCCGAATAGATGATCTTTCTTCAATTGGGTCCTTCTATTTCTGTTTCTGGCTGGAAGTGGGAGATGTGCCCTCAGAGAAAGGTCTACCTGGGAGATTGTGACAAAGTCCTAGGGGGTGACCCATTTTGGACAACAGGATGTCTAGGTATTCCTTTGCCTTGTGCATTTCTTAAGGATGCCTTTTGGTCTTGCGGCCCAAAGGCACTATACTTATCTTTCAAAGTCCAAACCCACCCTTCTTTCTTTCTGGCTGCCTGAAGGGACCCGAAGTTCTGTGACTGTTTCATCCCACCATCACCTCCTGTTCTCCAAGGCCTCTATGATTACTGCTGTTTGAAGGGGAGAGGCTGGCATCTGCCATGATAGGGCTGGTCTGGAGCCTCCTTGAAGTTCTGTGATGCTAGTACCCCCACACCATTTGCACAATGCTTTTTTGGCCTTATCTTCTAGCAGACCTTTGATTTGCTGAGCTCTGTCCCAGGACTCTGGGGTTATAGAAGGGGTGGGAGAGAGACACTTGGAGAAGAGAAACCTTTTGGGTGTACTGTTAATCCCTGAGCAGCCAGTGGCAAATGGGCCAAGTGGCAGGCAGTACAGACATAGATCATCTCCCCAGGAAGGTGGTTTGCTTTTTTCAGTACTTCTGCAGAGGCTGCTTTGCACTTGCACTACTAAAACCCAGCAAAGCGGAGCTAGTGCAGCTAGGGAGAATGCCTGTGCTGTCAACACATTCCCAATTGAAGTGAAGGGCTTTGGGAAGTTCCAGAAGTGGTTGCCAGCTCAAGTATAAGGTTTGCCAAGTGGCAGACCTGAAGGATGAGCTGCAACCCAGCAATAATTAATGTAGCACTTATTTTAATGACTGCCAATAAGCAGACAACTCAGGACTTGTGTGTCACAGCAACCCTGCAGGTGACCCTTGACTCCTCGTTTCAAGAGAGAAGATGAGGAGAGGGAGCCCCGGCTTCCACCCCTGCTTCCAAGGAGGCACCAGGTCATACTCTTCTGTAATAGTGAGGAGTTGTATAAAGGATCCCTCCTGCAAATCGCACTCCCCCTGCAATGAAAAGATAGCAGTGCATGACCAGGCTTCTCTGTAATCCAGCTCTTTGGATGGCAGGAGAAATTGGTTCCACATTGTAGGGCAGTTGCAGTTATGGTAGGCAGCCCAGTGCCAATCTCTCCAAGGACATCTGCCCTCTGGACTCTATGAACTTGCAATGGCCCTTTCCCATAGCCTGTCTCTGGCCTTGACACTCTTTTAAGTCTCCCACCTTGCTGCTCTGCTCCATTGTTCAGGGCACTGGGCAAAAATCCTGGGCTATAAAACAAATGTTTTCCCCTGGGGTGCCTCTGAGAGTGATTTAGGATTTCAAGTGCAGAGAGAAGCTCTCCTTCAGGGCATACAAAATGAAGGGTGAGACCCACAGAGCACAGTGTGATAACCATTGCCCAAGGCCTGAAATAGGAGCCTCGAAGCTGGGAGAAATGGAAAAAAGCCTGGGGAAATGGGGAGGAGGGTCTCTTGCAGTTGGCTGTTCCTTTCGCGCCCTCCAATCTCTGTCTCTCTCCCTGCTTTTGGAAAGCTCCTGAAGAGGCATAATTACCATCTTTTTGTTTTCCCAACCCGCACTTTAAGTAAAAAACAGCTAAATAAATATTTCTGTTGTGGCAGCAGTTTTCAGCAAGGCAGCGATGTGAATCTCTAGGAACTACCATGGGGTGGAGTGGGGATGTGTCGAGGGCAAGAAGCCATCCTGGACCCCTCACAGGATGTTTGTGTGCAGATTAGTATTTCCAGTCGGCACAAACTGCTAGCCTTGTCACCGAAACTGGGCATGCAAACCTAGGCATGCTTAAGGCATCAGCTTGTGAGTACAGAGCTGTGGGTCCCTGTGCTCTTGGAAAGTTGGTCAGCTCTGTTGAAACTGGGGAGCGGAACAGGGCTTGTATTTATTAGTGATCCTGAGTGTTGCTTTGTTGAAATCACCCGATTCCCACTGAGGCTTATGTGTGCTGTTTGCTTGCATAGGATGCTAGTGCAGGGAGTGTGATAGTTCTGCGCACCTACCCAGACCCTACTGCTGTGTCTTGCTCTCAGGGACTGAACAAAATCTCCTATGGCAGAATAAGGCTGATCTGCTTGTCCGAGCTTGTTGCTGTCCAGTTTAGACCACTCTTTCTTCTAAGCCTACAACTGGCCGTAGCAGTAAACTGTCATTTGCACAACTGAGACCTTGAGATGCTTTGTATGACCCATCTTGCAGCAATTCTTCAGCTACTGCAAACTTGTTCCTCTCTTAGTTGTACTGATGTGATGGATGGAGTTGTCTCAGGGTGGTTGTTGGAGTTCCCCTGTGATAACCTGGTGTTGGACACATTAGCTCTGACTGACTTCAGAGCTTGAGATCTGGTTCACTGGATGAGAGGGAACCAGCTTTGCACAAAGCTCCTTCTGCATGCCCTGTGCACACCCTGCTTTAGCCATTCCTCAGAAGCAAATCCTTCAGTACATATCTGCAGCCTGCTAACATACCTTCCTGCAACCTGGCCCAGCACACCAATGACCCAGGTGCATACTGCAAAATATTCCCATGCCTGCAGTTCCTAGGGCAGCACCAGGGAGAGCAGTGAGGATCTGAGCTGGCACCAGCACTGGACTACGTATTTTAGACCCAGCTGTCCACCTTGGTCCCGCAGATGTATCCCATCTGCATGTTGCTGATGGATGCTTTCGGCTAGGAGATGCGTGGGCAAGGGGCTGCACTCTTCCATCTTGCCCCCTTAGCATCACTTGCTGCGAGGATCAGGTTCACAGGAGAGGCTGTGCAGCCCTTTCTGACTGTGTTAGAGTGGCATCTGGCTGCCCACGTGGTTTCCCAAGAGGTTACACAGCAAAACCCCACAGTCTCTTTGGCATGCAATTGTCCATCTCCTTTGTAAGTCCCTTTCTCAAAATCCCAGCCTGACTGCATGGACCTTTGACTTTGTCCCACTGCTGCCCACTTCTCCCCTACCCCAAGTACTGGCATGGTGGTTACTCCTGGTGTGGCTCACATTGACTCTAGTACTATTTGCTTTTTAGAGTTATTCACTGATCATTTTTGGTAATTAGAGCTGTTAACTGGGGCAGGGATGTTGCAATAAATATCCTTTTGGGTGGATGTGGGAGTAGGACAGAGGGAGAGGAATTGCTTTGCCCCAGTCAGCAAACTTCTTAGCATAGGAGACAAAGGATGGGAGAAGAAAGCCATTGCCCCAGTCTTTCTGCTGTAGCTGATCCCAGTTGATAAGCAGAGCCCTGACTTTGTGGACTGGAATTCTGTCCCCCTGCACAGCCCGGCACCTGACCTTCTTTGCTACTGGTCCCCTACTGCGGCAGATGCAGGTTGTTTCATGGTGGACCTGCTCTTCCTTCTCTCCCTGCCTGCCAGCCCTGTGCTGGGAGCCTGCCACCCTTTGCAGCCCCCAGGAACCAGCGCCGAGTTTCTGAACCCATTAGAGACTTTGCAGCAGGATGGCTGGGGGTGTGCGCGGGGGATTTATTTATAACCTCCCCAGTTTCACCTGTCTGCTCAGTCATAACAGTCCCAGACACGCTGCCTTTCCTCCCCCGTTTTCCATATGCTAATGCTTTCCTCTCACCTGCCAGGGCTGCTAATAGACTTGTTCGTGTCAGCCTGATAGACAGCCCTTTAATTTTCTCTTCCTGCAAACTGCAAGGCCCTGAGAGAGGAAGGCCATCTGCCAGGAGGGACATTGTGGTCCAGTGGGTTTCAGAACTGCTTGGGCCTCTGGAGTTGGGAGGCTGGACATGAGCTCTGGTGCTGGATGGTCTTGTGCAAATGCTGCTGTGCCCAGTCTGTCCCCACTGCGAGGCTGGGGAGATTGGGAGGCTGTTTACCAACTGATGCATTTGCAGCTCTGCTTAGCACATGCTTTGCCTTTCTAGGACTGTGCTCTGGAGCTGGGCTAAGCTCTGTAGCTCCCCATGAGCCTTTTCCCTCTCCCACAGCTGGGAAAGCAGAAGAATTTCCTCTGCACCCTAAAATAGCCTGGTCTGGGGTAGAGTGAGGTAGGGCATGGCCCAGGTAGCCAGACCGTTGACCACTGCAGCCCTGTGCAATGCCAGTCCTGCCTAGCATCAACAGAGGAGGGAGAAGCAAACTCTCCCTCCACGCCATTGGGCCTGGTCCCTTCGCTTGGGGTGGCACACAGGCATAGGGTTGGTATGGGATCACTGCTTCTGGGGGCCCTGAAGTGGCTGGTGGGAGCAGCTGAGGGATGATGCTGAAACCCCTGCATGGTCCCACAGCACTTGTGCTGCCTGGAGTGGGATGGTGCGTTCTTGTGGGCACCTTTCCTTAGGCCCTGTGGACAGCCAGGACCACACGAAGCTCTGTGAGGGCCTTCAGTTCTCCCTCATGCTGCTCCCAGCAGGATGGTTTTCCCTCCTATTCCCAGATATGCCAGAAGGGGATAAAACCATTCCCAAATGGATCCTGCTCCCTCCATAGCAACGAGTTCCCCATCTGTCCTGCTTGCTTCCTCTCCCTGTAGCACAGGCTTGTCTGTATGATGTGAGGTAAGGACAGAGGGGCTGGGTCAGTGCCTGGCTTTCTCATTGTCTTTCAAATGAAAGGTGGTGCAAGGCCTACCCATGCCTCAGAGAGCTGGGCACCCAGCTGGGCTATCAGTTTCTGCTCTCTGGCACCTTTTGGGCAGGTCCCAGCTCTCTGCCTCAGTTTCCCCAGGTCAGGGCTGCACCAGCATACCAGAGTTCTGTTTTACCTTCTTGTGTTGCCTTCCGCATATCCCAAGCCAAGGCAGTTCTTATGCTGTCCTCAACTTTGTCTGAGAGGCCCATAATAATCTGGCTCTTTTGACAAGGTGAGAAGATGTGACACGAGCCCCCATTTCTCACCTATGTAATCTGCGAGCTCTCCAGTCCTGTACCAGGCCTCCTGGCATCTGGGCTTCCCACTGCCCTGCTGCAAGCCCAAACACCTCCCCTCACCCTTCTCCAGGCTGCTGAAAGAGTCCAGTGTCCTGTCCTGGGCACCAGCACCCTGGTCATCTCTTCACATAAAAGCAACCCTGCATCCTGCAGCCCAGGACATGCAAGCAGGTCTCTGTTAGCTGACAAGCTGTGCGCCTGCTTTGGTGTTAATGGGATGAGGTTGGAAAGCAGAGCTCAAGGATGATTTTTCCCATCTCCATCAGTTGCCATTGCCATTGCATTTCTCTGGGATCTGGGTGCCATTGCAGGGTGGGCAGAGACTCGGTGGGTGAAATCCCTTCTTGCCACATGCGGCTGCCTAGGACCAATGCTCTGCTCATGCCCCAGTGCTGGGGAAGGGCAGGAGCAGAGACAGCAAGTGCTCAACCGGCCCTGAGATGCCCAGGGCTGGTGGCAGCCCTGAGGGCTGGCTGTGGGCTCAGCCAGGCAGCCTTGCCCCTGCTGCCACCCCGAGCCCTTCTTTTCTGATTGGGCCTCCCATGACGCAAGGTTATTTTTCTCACTAGACATCATCCATAGTGAGTACTTCCCTCTATTCTTGGACCTTTTGAGCATCTTTCGTTCCCCCCCCCCCCCCCATTTTTAAATTAAAAAGAAAAAAAGAGATGTTTCCATAGGAACTCGGTGAGAGGCTGATCCCGGCCTCATTATTTGCTCAGTGAAAGGAACTTTATTTTCATCTGTTTGTGTACATTGTCAGATTTTGGCTAAACCTACTTTCCTGACTTTGTACAGTGCGTTCTTTTAATCTTCATTTCAAATGCATTCATCCTGTGGCTTAATTTATCCCGTATTGTGATCAAATTTAGCTGAAAGCGATCTGCTTTGCCAATTTTGAATATTCATCAGCTGCCTCATTCATTCACTGAAGCAAACCCGGCTGAAAGCATGTAGCTGTGGCCGTGGCAGCCTTCGCTGGGTGCTGGTGGCCAGGTTGCTTGCTTAGGACACTGCCTTTCCCTTTGCTATTACCTGCTGCAAATATGCCTCCTGGAGCCTAGGTCTGTCATGTGTGGCTTCTGTGAGGGAGAAAATAGCAGTGCTCACCCAGCTGGCAAACACTGTGAGCATTGCACTGCACTGTCTGACTCACTGGAAAAGCCATCTGCAAATGTAACAGCCACGTCGAGGCTGCCTGGCTGCACTCTGCAGCATGAGCATGATGCAGCGCAGAGTTGTGGCAGCAGGACTGTTGGCAGGCTCAGCTGCTGACCCAGCTGAAGAGAGAGGAAAGGAGGCTACTCTGTCCAGGGAGAACCACAGGGGATTAAAAGGTGGATGGGATGTATGTCTTTTCTGGGTTCACCCATGGGGCCTGGAGGTGGACAAGGGTAACGCCACCTCCCCTGTCCTCCATACTTGCCTGGGACTCATGCACAGAGAGGATCATTCTAATCTCTCCTCATGACGGGTTGGCCACTATCTAGAACCTGCCAGGTTTCAGCCTCCATCCTCCTGTAGATGTATAAATGCAGTGAGTTGAAATAGAGGAGAAACAGCCACAACTGAGAACCCAGGGAGAAATTCATGAGATCTCTGGGGAGACATGGCCAGCAGGATATATTATCTGTGTTTTCCAAGAGCTCCTGGCTGATACTATGTGCCCACAGTGCTGGTTGCTGGACAAGCCATTCCTTTCCCCCTATTCTAGGCCTATGTTGTCTCTGATTTGGTGCCTGCAGAAAGCCCAGCAGAAAGGTCTTTGCTCTCAGTTATGTATTAACAGTAGTGAAGGAAACTGTGGTTGCGTGAGAAGTTGCACACCCTCTTTCACCACAGAGCAATGACTTGTTCTTTTAAGGGCAACAATATGCCCATTTTTTTAAGTCCCATGCAGTGAGTACAGCTGTGAGAGGCAATGTGCCAGGGGAGTGTGCATCCCCATGTATTTTGAAGGGCTCTGTGCTCACCCAGAACAAGCCTTTGGATTGCTCTGAGCAGGTATAGTGTGCTGGAGGGAAGGCATTCATCCCACAATCTCTGATGTCCAATTCACTGTTGCTGTGTCTTAGAAGGATCAAGCCAGTGTGCAAATGGCTGCTGTCTAGCTGGGTGTGCAGCAGTCACATTCACAGGACACCCCATGCTCCCCTCTGTCCTGTGGATGCTGGAAAAAGAGGTTTGTGAGGGGTCAGGGACATATCTATTTCAGGACTTGGGAAGGACTTTGGTTTTGCCTTTTGTTTTCAGGCTACAAGTGAAATGTGACAAAGTAGGAAGAAAATAACCTGACTGTGGTGCTGATATAGAAGTTTTAGAAGGAGTTTTGGTAAAGTCTGAATTGAAAAGACATGGGATTCTCCCATTCTCTGCTTTAACTTTGTCTCTATGAATCAGCAGTACATTAAAGACGTGAAAAAGAGAAAGTCTGCTTGAAAACTGGGACCAAACAGTTCTGCTCACTAGGTATTAATGAAAAAAATTTAAAAGAAATTCAGAGGTGGATTTTTTGAAGTGTGAGTACCCTTCCCTCTCCTCCCAGACCAAACTCCCAGGTCCCAGGGGCTGAAGAGCAGCCTGGAAGGCAGGATTGCCTAGACCCTACAAAGCTACATTCCTGAAGCTGCACGAAGTGGGAGCTACTCTGTCACTAGGGCAGTGACCCATTTGGTGGTTTGCAGATCAGGGGGTGAGTGTGAGTGGGGGAAGTGATGTATCCACAGCCATACAAGAAAGCAGTGTTAAAGCCAGGGTCTCATGGCACCTATAAGATGCTATTCCACCAGCCCATGGCATGCCCTGGATGAATTATGCCCTGAGTCTCAGTCCTTTCATCCATAAGAGCAACATCTAACAAGATCTGGATAATGGATCAAACTGGTCCTCTTAGTGTATTCAGCTGGAAAATGGGGGTACCTGAGGTGCCCAGAAAGTCTTCTGGCTTCTAGGTCAGGGGCCAATCTGAGAACTGTCTGGTGGGCTCCTCCAGGGTGGCACTCAGTGTCTTCAGTGCAGTGTTTCCTAGGTCCTGTTCTCCTCCTGGGAGAAATAAAATTAATTAATTCATAAATAAATGAGGTTTATCAAGTGTTTCATGAGAGAGACCAGAAGTTGCAAGAGTCCCGTGGCTGAAGATCCAGCTGGGTGAGGGACACAGCAGTTGAGCTTGCTTTTGAGGGTGGCATAAAATTTGGGCTGAGTTTGCTCTAAAGGCTTCGAGAGGGGGAGAGAGGATATGTTTGTAAGGTCTCAGGGATCTACGAAATATCAGCGCCCTCACTGGTTTCCCCTTTTCCACCAGTCCCTTTTTGTGGCTGTGGAGCAAGAATCTCTTCAGGGATGTGAATAGGCTCAGCTGAATACCACAACCAAAGGGGCTCAGCAATGTCAAAGGCAGCATTTATAAAAGTGACTGAACACTGTTCATTACCTCTCCCTGCAGAAGGGTAGTATGAGCTGCCTAGAGTGAGACAAAGGAGAAATACACACATAATGCTAGCTCCAAATCTCCCATTTGAGCCACCCCTCTGTCTTAATGTCACTTCACAGCTCTTGCCCTAGCATTGCGCCGCCCCTAAAGACTAGACAGATTACTGGGAAGGAAGCGTGCTGGTGCTTTGTCATGGACTCCTGCAGCACTGTGCCACCTTAACATTGGCTGAGCATCTGCCCCTAATCTGGTTTAGCTGAATACAGCTCAACAAAACTGCTAAGTGGATTGTCTTATCTCTCCTACACTAATTCAATCTCTGAATCCTGGAATCATTCAGAAAATCTGTACTCAGGCTGCCTCAGAGGCTCAGCACAGTCCCCAGGCTATCTGGCTGCTGTCCACTGCCAAACTATTTGGAGCACACCAGGTAGGGTGCCCTGGCCCTGCAGCAACAGTGGGCTGCTGGGCAAGGTAAATGCACCTTATCTTGTCTCCTCTGTCTTTTGTGACTTCCTATTTCCCCTTGGTTTTTGCAGCAAGGGGAGCAGCAGGATTTGTCCCTGGACCCGTTCCTTCCCTTCTCAACAGTCTTGTCCAGACTGGCAAGGCTTCAAAGGCAGAAGCTGGGAGTGTTGCAGGAGAAACTTCCTTTCATTATCATGCTCGCATAGGCTCTGACACACTCAGTAGGAAGGGGAAAGAGGAAGAGAAGAGCAGGGTCATGGCCGTTGGAAGGTGGCTGAAGACACTGATATGGGTTACAGCACAGCTGGAGGCCAGCTCAGGACTTTGTTTACCTGTCCTTCATTTGACTTCAGCAGGACTATTCCTACCTCACACCAACAAATCCTTGAGGTTACTGGGCTGGAAGTGTAGCACAACCACTAACACTCACAGTCGTTGCAATTCTCTACCTGCTTGCATCTCCCAGCCCTGGAGCACAAGCACCCAGCCCTGCCAGAGCATGGCATTGCTCATCTGCCTCTTTCATGTCAGGAAGGTTGGGATGAGGGGCAGGCAGGCAGGTGAGGTCTGAATTTGGGCCAAAGCTCTCAGGCTGAGCTGCCTCCAGGGGCATCAACAGAGCACAGCATGGTGCAGGGCCCCACCAAGCCATCAGCTCACAGGGTGCTGGTGAAGAGTGGCTGTGTGACCACAGAGCATCCCTGCCACCACAGATCCTGGATATATACCCTCCAGGTATGAGGGTGGAGCAGCACTGTCTCACAGCCAAGACTAATACAAAATATCCTGGATATAAAACCTC
Organism: Dromaius novaehollandiae; assembly: GCF_036370855.1. Taxonomy (NCBI): domain Eukaryota; kingdom Metazoa; phylum Chordata; class Aves; order Casuariiformes; family Dromaiidae; genus Dromaius; species Dromaius novaehollandiae. Next base: position 5,833,131 of record NC_088113.1, on the reverse strand, counting down.
TCTTTATGTAAAAAATTAAGTGCAGCCCAAAGTATTCTCCTTCCGAAGGAAAGTAGGGATGGAGGGCATTTTACCCCCTACAGTCCCATCTTGCCCTGTCATCATTTGGTCAGGGAATAGGAGTTGCCTTAGTAGAAATGGGCAGGTTAATATTCTGCCTGCTGCTTGCCAAGGACAGGCTGAGTCTGTGAACAACGGCACTGTAAGATGTGCAGTCCCTGCTGGAGCCAGGTTACACCAGAGATGTGCTTGGCCTCTTGCAACCAGCTTTATGCCTCCCCAGCCTTTTTGATTACTGGGCTCATTGCTATCAATTCTTGTCTGCAGTTGGTGCTGGCTTTTTAATTTCCCAAGCTGCTTGCCAGGCAAGAACTAATTGCCTGTTGGAATCAAATGAGATTGGAGATGTGTTCTTCTGGGACAGCCACTTTCTTCTTCTTTTTTTTTTTTTTAGAGAAAAAGACAACTGCCAAAGATTTCAGAGACAGGTTAAAGGTCACTCACTTCCTCAAGGCTCCAATTTAGATGAAAATCAGCTATTCTCACTGTGGAAGTAAAGGACAAAAAGGGAGTCATTTCTGGCCATGTCCTGACAGCTCTCCTCCTCTCACATGTACATCCGACACAGAACAGCTCCCATCCAGCCTCAGCTGAAACCTTAGCACTTCACATGCAGCTACTACTCAGCATCAGTTGCAAAAAGGGATGCAGTAGAGGCAAACATTAGACTTGATTTTATTTCCAGGCTTTGCAACACTAAAACGCATTGAGAGGCTGGCTTGTTTTGGGCCAGGCATTCAAGTCTAACTTTGCATCCTTTCTCCGGAGAGCACCACTCCCCTCTGCCCCACCTACAAAATGGAAGAAGATCCTTCTGCTGGTAATGCTTCCATACTTCCCTCCAGTGAAGCCTGAAAATGTTGCTGACAAAACTGGGGCCTGACACTCTCTTTTTAGCAAACAAGGTAGGCAAAGCTGGCCAGCCCCAGCAACCCCCAGGCCACCCAGGACCTTTGCATCTCTGATGGGTTGCTGTGCTTTCCCTTGTGCCTTGCTTCCTCTGTGTGGATGCACATGCACTGCCCTGTGCAGCAGGGCTCTGCTCTCACATGGCATCCCAGGTAGCCAGCATTCAGTGCTAACAACAGTTAATTGCTGGACTGACTTGATTTTTAATGGCAGAATGAGGCAAGTGCTGTGCCTTGGCAGGAACTCACCTTCCTCTCTTAGCCGTGCTGAGAGGAGGAGGAGAACGAGGAGGAGGTATGCTCCTGACTGTGCTTCATCTCTTGCTTTCATAGGGACAAGGAAGAGTGGAGAGGAGCATGTAGCATGCTGTTGGTAGTGCTTTAGCATCTGATATATATCATGGGAAAACTAAGTCTAACAATTTCCCATTTCTAGTGACTTTGGGGGTACTAAGTCCTGATGCCAGCCATCATGGCCTCTCATAAGGAGGGCTTGGGATCCTCTGTGAACAACCCGTGGGCAGTGGAGGGTAGCCAGGTTCAGCTTCACCAATGATAGGTTGGGGTTGGTGTCAGATCTTGAGCTATGCTGTCCTCTCTGCGTGTAGGGCTCAGGAAGCTAGTGCCAGGCAAGGCTGTAGATCTGTAAGGGCTCCAGTGTTAGTGGCTCTGAGTGCTTCTTCACTCATCCATGGTTAGTTATAGCACAATTAATGCAGTGGTCCCTGCCAACCTTGGCCCCGGCCAGCAATGGCCCCTACCCACCCTGATGTCTGCCTGCTTTGATCTACTCTCACCAGGGCACCAGACAAGAATATGAGGTGGTCATCCATCTCCCCAAAGCTGGTCTATGATCTCTTCCTGCAGTCACATGACTTGCAATGACTCTGTACCACTCTCAGCCCAAGTAGATCCGAGGGGGCTAACTGGTTTGAGTCTCCCAGCCCTGGCCTGGAGGAAGATATGAAGGCTTTGGGACAGACTCCACCAACTCCAAGAGCAAGGTGCTCATCCCAGCACTTCAGTATTTTGAATCCTTTGTTATGGAGCATGTGAGGTCCCTGTCTGAGTAACCCAGCACCTCTTCCTTCTCTTTCCTCCATGGTATTGGGCAAAAGCATGTACCATGGGAAGAACACAAAATAGCCAATGCCCCATTTGGTAATTAGTCCCAGCAGCAGCAGAAACTGTCATTGCTTTGTCCACAGAGTGGTTTTCCTGATCCTCAGAGCCCCTATGGCCACGTGAACTGATGTGACTGACTGTTATGAGGGAGATGGATGTTGCAGAAGGTTAGGCGTGGTGCTCAGAAGAGCACCTGACTGAGCCCCCAGGTGCTGGTCCCAGCCATGCTGCCATTTACACCCATTGACAAAGGCTCTGCTGGTCTGTGTCCATGTCCCTGTGGGGACAGAGTGTGGCTGGCAGGAAGGGATTCAGGTATATGGACTGAATCTCTAGAACTTCTTAAAAGGTGTCTTTCTGGCACATCTTGCCCTGTGTTGACTTCCCTCAGCCTGCCAGTCCCTAAACCCTCCTGCAAGTGATACCTACTGGGTGTATGGCACTGCCCACATCTGAAGCAGAGCACAGTCCCCCATGGTCCCTAACCACGGGCTTGTCACATCTGTCCAACACAGAGAGGGATGGTACTATCTCCAGGCAAGGGCTGGAGAGTCTCACCAACTTCCCTTCTCCTCTGCTGAATGAGCTGAAGACTTTGGAGCTCCTCATAAAGGAGGGGTTGGTGTGTTGTGCCTGCGCATAGGGTTAGAAGTTTGATCTGAGACTACCATACCAGGGTATAAAGACTGGAGACATACCCTGAAGGCAAGCACAGGGCTGATAAAAGTCCTGGGCGAGTTCCAACTTCTTGGGAAGGAGGCGGGGTGGGAGGGAAAATTTAAACGGTGCTTTCCTCTTTCTCTACAAGCAGTGAGGAAGGAAGGCAGCTTCATTCTTTACAATAACCTGCTCTGAAGCACATGATGTTTTTAATACTTTCAATTAAGCCAGGCAGAGGAAGCTAACTATTAAAGGGTATTACAGAAAATTGAGGAGTTCCACACTCTGCACAAAACCTGAGCAGCTGAAAGGTGCCTTTAAATGAAGTACAGAAATCAAAAGAGAGCACAGAGGAGTCTGTGGCTCTTTTAAATCTAGAGAGGCAATATTCCTAGGGCTAACGTATCCCTGATAAGAAATGATACCTTCTAGCAACTCAGACATGGGGAAAAAAGCTCAGAAAGCCACCAGAAAGACACAGATATAACCCCAATCCCAATGAGGATCTGCCCACCAAAGGAAGACATCCAAGCTGGCTCTCAGACCACGTACTGTCCTGACACTGTTGACCTGATAGAGAATCCCACCATTATAGGAGAGACCCCCAGCTCAAAGTCAGAGTTTACAAACACTAGCACACAGTTCTACAGGGGCTTGAAGCAAAGTGATACCCCTAACATGGGAAACAGCTCTGAAAGGTGCCAGGTGACCTCTCTCTGCAAGGGTTTGCCCAGGGTCATGAGAGAAGAGGCTAGTTCAGCATTCGCTTGAAGGGTGGCTGCTTTGAGGGGGCAGTATGTACCATGGGAGCAGCAGAGAGGTGTGACACACTCTTGGCTCACCACCTTGAGCAGTGTGGTGTGAATAGAAAAATAAGAGAAATCAAGTCTCACCTCCCTGGTCATGACTGAGGAGAATAAGAGCTGAAGCAATATAACAAATATGTATGCAAGTAAACATTTTCTGTTACCTCCACCAGCTACTCCTCACAAATAGATTTCCACCTAGGATGTGTCTGCAGGATCCGGAAGATCTCCTTAGGGAAAAACATGCTTATGGGGATTCAGCACCTCCAACAGGAGATGTTTTCTTCTGTGCTACTGACATTGTCTTCAGCTGTGAGGTGCTTCGCAGAAAATGGTCCCTTTTGGAGGGTATGGAAGGCCTCAGATTCTCCACTGATGACCTTTTGATCAAAGAGAAAGTGATCAAAGAGCATGACCAGAGGCTCTGAGAAGTTTTGAGAAGAGTCAAGCCTAATGCAACTAAGCAAATTTAGAAGGATGTCCTCTAGAAATAACACATGCGTGAGAGTGATGGATACACTGAGGTGTCAGACTGGGCTCTGAAAGATCACTAGCAAACACCAATTATAGCACAGAGGAAACCTAGCCCAGTTAGCAGCAGTAGGAAGTTACACGATGCTATCCAGACCCCGCCTCTTTCCAAGGAATCTCAACTCGTGCCGAGCAGCTGGGACTGTGCTCCCTGCTTCTGTTGTCATAGGGGCTTTTGTGGTTTTGCGGCCCACAGCCAGGCCTCAGGAGCAGGAGCCGCAAGCATGAGAAGAGCAGGCTCACCTCCACTGTGAAAGGATGGGGGAGCCCAGCGGAGGAAGCAGCATGCCTTTCCCAAGAGTATGCAGGCCTTCTGCTGCTGAAAAGAAGAGGTGACTGAGGCATGTCTGCCTGGCTGTCAAAAGCAGATTCACAGGCAGCCATTCCCTGTGGCACTATTAAGCACGTACTGTGTGCTCAGTGCTGAGTCCTTTTGTTTCCCCACTAGCGAGAAGTGAACCCAGAAGCAGGAGAGCCCTGTGGTTATGGAGGAGCAGGTCTTCCAGGTCAAATGCAGCCTCACAGGTACCACTGGTGGGACACACTCACCCGAGAGATCTGGCTTTGCTGCATGTTCGAGCTGCAAGCAGTACTCTTGGCAGCTGTGAGGAGCCATGTAATTAAAGAGATGTCCTTGCTTTGTACTTGGAAGGCCCTAGCACAGCCCCCAGGATGCAGCAGCATGGAGACTTGGCTAGGGTCTGGATGGTGCCCTGGGTAAGAGAGGAGGACGTGCAGAGCAGGGGACTGATGTGCTGGGAGGAGGAGGAGGAGGAGGAGGAGGTGGCAGCAAGTCACTGGCTCACACAGAGGCTTCCAGCCTCCCCCTGGGGCCTTGCTCTTGGTTTGCACTTACCTACTGTTGAGCAGAGAAAGAGAGAGAGAGAGAGACACCATGGGACTCCCCGGCCCTTCCAGACATGATTTGGGACTGTGCCTTGTGGGGCAGGATGCCCTGGGTCTGTCCTGGCTGGTCCCTAACTGAGGGCTGAAGCAAACAGAGTCAGAGAGGCCAGGAAGGAGCCAGGGCCACTGCCTCCGGGCTCTGGGCATTGCCAATGCTTGCCACCCACTGCCTGAGGTTCTAATCTGTACCACGAAGCTTCCTTACAAATACCCATTTGGGGATTTTTCTTATCCTACTGCCAGAACCGAGATTAGTTCCTGTGGTTACCAAGAGGCTGTCATTTTGCTGAGGCAGTTTCAGAGGAAGTATCTGTCAGCTTCCAAGGCCGTCTGGAAGCAGGGTGATGATGTGTTGCGCCAGAAGCTGCCATTATCAGAAACAAGAGGATGGGAAATGTAATAGCATCAAAAACATGCTGGGAAGGAGAACAGAGATTGCAAAGCATGGGGCTACATGGACAGTGGCACATTTCTGTAATCTGTTCAGAGGACAGGTGTCTTTGAAATGCTCATCTCCCCCAGCCACACAGTTCCTGTTAGAGCCTAACACCAGAGAAACCCTAGTCTTCTCCTCCCGAGTCAGTGAAAATTCCTGCTCACCCCTTCCTGGCAAAAGCCTCCTGCCTCATCCCACATCCACCTGGCCCTGGCCTGGGCACCACTCCCTGCTGCTCTTGCTGCAGGATCCCACTGCTCTGATGTGTGCTCTCTCTCCACCACTTCTGCGCTAGTGTCCTCAGAGGTCTCAGGTTAGGTTTGTGGTCTCCAGTTCATTTCATTTGTGACTCTCAGTCCTTTATATCCAAACTAGTGCCCCAGGAGCACAGATGCTATAAGGTCTGTTTGACATTAATTTTCCTGAAAACTCCAGAGGAAGACAAACCCACCAGTTTTTCTTCTCCTCATGCTCTGAGGAAGACCAGAGTCCCATCCTGGCAGAATCAGGGAGTCCTCAGACTCATGCACAGCATATTTGTAACACAGTGGTGTGAAAATCAGTGTCACAGGGGGAAAAATCAATGGCAAGGGCATCCTGCCCCAAGGGACAGTGTGGGATAAACTTAGAGGACTCTGTTTCCTACTCCAAGCTCAACTCAGCTCTGGTGTTTGGGAGATGAGCTGTAATTGGCACTGCACTCCTGTTCTGCTGCGTGAGTGCTTGTTCCACACATGTTCCCACAGTACCACTTTTATCACCATCATGCTTCCCAGGCAACAGTTATGTGGAAGCAAAATGACTATAAGAAACACTGGGCAATATTTGCCTTCCATAGGAATTAAACACTCCCACATGGCCTTGCCCTTAGGTTGCTGCTCAGCCTAGATCAGCTGGATGGCCTTGTCCCTTCCTGATAAGAGACAAAAGCATTTTGAACTGGCAAGACAAAGGGTTGGAAGGGGACTGTCCCCACCTGCCATTAGCTAGTTCCCCTGAAGGATCCTTGTTACACGTCAGCCTCCAGGGATCGTCTGCATGGACAGTGATGTTTCTTGGTCTCTCACACAAGTACAGCGTGATTCTTTAGAGGAATATTAACACACACACACACACACACACACACACACACACACTAACACACACACACACACACACAAATACATATTTATGTATGTATCTATAAAACTTATGTATTACTACATTTCTTGATTTATGTTCCTTGACCTGTATTGACACGAGGGGTGGGCAGCTTAGCTCCATCAGACCAAGGCTGACAGTTCTAAGTAAAGGGCCATTGCTTTCTGGGCATTTGTCACACAGCCAAGAATGCCACTGCCACCATGTTTACTACCTCCTCTCTCAGGATTGTTCAGTCACATTTTGTCATCCTTGAATCTAAACTGGTAAGGCACTGTAGGGGCCGTGAGAGCATTCCCCCTCCTGGAGGTTTAGCTGGTGGGGCTCATGGCCAACTAAGAGTTAGGGCAGCTGAGAGCTGTCCTCATCCCTCTGGTGACCGTGGGACTGTGGTGTGGCAGTGCTGTGGAGAGGCGACAGTGACGGCTGAGGGCCCTTCCCACAAGAGCTGCTTTTAAGCTGAGGGTCTAGGACATGACCCCCGCCTGAGCTCCAGCTCCTGCTGCATCACAGCCGAGCCTGTACCTGGCCATTGGACCTGGTGATCCAGACCTGGACCTGCAGACTGACTTCCCCACCTGACCTCAGCCCTGCCTCGTCTCTCTGGATTTGCTGGGTGACCACTGGACTGTGTCCGGCCATGGTTACAATCACCGGATCTCATCCTATCCCTGGCTCACTGACTTGCCTTTCTGGCTTGACCGTGGTCCTGCCTCATTAGCACAAACTTGCCTGGTGATATAGACTCCTGGTTGAACCTGGCTGCCATCCGCAGCCTGGCCTGCTCCCCCATGTGGGCACCATGGGATGGGGCCCTGGCTGGTGAGGGCGGTGCTCTGCCAGCCGTGGTATCACACCTGGCTCCCAGTCCGCTGGGGAGCAACCAGCCCTCCCTGCACCCTGGCAGGCTTTGCCATATAGTGCAACACTGAAAGGGTTATTGTTCTTTGACCCATGAAACAAAATCAATATAGAAATGACCCCAAACCTTGCCATACATAATGGATCAGGTGAATAAAGTCTGGCTTTGTGCATCTGGTTAGGAATTCTAGCTCTTCTTCTGGCTGTTTTTTTTCCAGCTTGGCTTTTTTTTTTTTTTTTTTTTCTTTTTTTCTTTTTTCCCAGGAGCTTGCTTGGGCAAGCATGGCTTTCTCTTGATGTTTGCTGTCAAAGATCAGGGATGGGGAGTCACACACTGTTACCTACTAACTTGCTTGCACTGTGCAATGCCCCACACCTTACTAGACCCTAGATAAGATGCTAGGTGATGTACATTTGCTATGCAGAGGGCTATCACTACTCCGAAGAGTGGAGGTAGATATATATGTGTTGGATGTATTGAGAAAATGAAATTACAAGCTCAAAGTTTCAGTGCAGTCTGTGGCCAATGGAGGATGCTCAGGAAAAAAGCGTAAGAAAAATGGCAAGCACAGACTGCCTTCCCCCCAGCCACCCCATTGTGGTTTCATTGCATGTTTAGAGACTTCTGAGCTGGAAGGCCATTTTAAATAGCTGTTTTGGATCTATCCCATCTTGTATCCCTTTATTCCCTTTGCCAATGCAGTATCCTGTGGCAAGGATGTCCACGATTTCCTGACACCTTTGTATGGACAGATCCTTCCTTTTGCATGTTTTAAACCTTCTGTGTTGCAGCTTCTTTGCTGACTTAGCTTCTGCATTGTGAGAAATAGTGAATAACCAGATGTGTTCCCATACTCATCAGCTCTTTATCTGTGCCCCACAGACCTTGTGGGACAGTGACCTAGCCACCTGGTAGGAGTTGGATTTCTTAATGGGACTGTTCCCTTTTCTCAGGACAAAGCCTTTTTCTTGGGAAAAAGCCAGGATTTTTCTCAGGACAAAGGCTTTTGCATCCTGAAACTGTGTAGAGAAATAAGAGTGCAGGATGGTCTCCAGTCTAGCTGATGGGAAACTGCTCTCAACAGGCAAGCAGCATGCTGGATCTCCATGGCTTTTTCTGCCTTGATACTGAGCAAAAGACCCTTTGGGGGCCCATGCCAGAGCTGAGGCCAGGAGCGTGCCTTACCCTGCTCTGCCCACCTCCACGTTGGTCGACTGCTTCTCTTGTGATTCGTTCCCGCATCAGCTCCAGGCAGTCCAGCCCTGGATTGTACGGCAGCTGTCTAGACAAAACCCTTCTGAATTGGCAGAAATTAAGCAAGCCGTATGTGAGACAGGGAGCTTGGACGAAGCATGAAATGGCTATGTCCCTCCCTAGCAGTTAATTTCTAGATTGTCAGAGCTGTTTACAGATGTTTTTATGCTTCAGCCTTTTGGTCAAGGAATATGATAGTAGCCAAAAAAGTGATGAATAATAAAACTGAGGGCTTTTATCCATTAACTGTGTCCGTTGGGCACATGCTCACATAGACAGTACAGCAATCTCATGATACTTGATAGGTAAAAGGCTGCAACATTAGCAAATCTCTGGGTATGTTGACAAGAAGGTGAATCACTAGCTAGACAGATTCAGGCAGACAGCTGCCAGGCAGGCACATGGCTAGATAAACAGAGAAGGAAATAGGTACAGTAGCTGATCAGTAGGTGGAAAAGCATTAGAGATCCTTTCATGGTTCATCTGTAGTGCAATAAATAAGACTCTCACTAAGAGGGAGAGAGCGCATGTCTCTGTGGTCTGCAGGAGGGTGAGTGATGTATCCTTGGCATGATCTGTGTGGAGGGCTGATATAGTCCCTGATTAATAAAGGCAATGTCTTTTGTCTCCTAAGCTTCCAAACCTGATCTTACTGAACTGGGAGCTGAGATGCGCAAAAAATGGAGGATCTCAGCTCTGCAGAGCCAAAAATTTTGGTTGCTGGTACACTGTTTTCTACTTCCAAAATTTCTTTGTTCTTAAAATGGGCCTTTCCCTCAAGATTCACAAAATGGATATTTCCATGCTGAGAACATCCCAAATCACACTTATATTAAAAAAGAATACTTTCCTCAGTAAATAAAAATAGGCCATTTTTAATGAAAATATTTGCAATATTTTGCAAATCTGTTGTGAAAACAGAATGATTCTTGCATTCATAATTGAAGGCTGAGGAGACTGACAGGGAGCATGTCACCATTTCCTTGCATGTTGGTCACTCTTCGAGTAGAAACAAGAGATATATACACATTCAAAAGACAGAAGGGAAAGAAATCTGTAGAAAAAGAGCACTTTGTGGATGGACAGATGAGGGACAGGAGAAGGGAGGAGTGGGATGGAATTTGGGCTAAGTGTATGTAAAAATAATGGTGAACCTGGATAGAGAAGTATGAGGACAGAGGGCAAACTGAGCATCAGCAGAAGTCCTATTTGTTGAACATCTTCATTGCATCTGAGAGTTCATCTTGGTCCATTCTAGGACAGATCACAATCTATCTGCTGTGCCTGACTGCCTCAGTATAGGATGTGTCTCAGAGGTAATAGAAGGTAAGAGAAGCAGGTTTATAGGACTTGCAGAACTTACTCCAAAGAACGCAAGGAGCACATGAGGTCATGCATGGATCATCAGCTGCCTCAGCATAACTGACCACAGGCTTTGGCTGGCAGACTGTATTTGACCACAAATCACCAAACAAGTCAGAAGCTGATGTGGATTTGAAATACCAGCCTTGTCATGTCCCTCCTGGATTTTGCATGGGGTTGGAAGTGAAAGATTTGCAGGCAATCAGGCCATTTGTCTTAAGTGTTTTGCAGAAGGGCAAGCAGAGCTCAGCTCCCTCGTCTGAATTGCACTAGGGGCTGTACAAGCACTCTGCCTCAAAAGCTCTTAATAAGTTTAGAGGCAGATAGGCAACATTTGAACCCAGCCACCACAAAATTCTGCTGACTTTTGATTTTTTTTTTCATATTCAAACTTCCACTTAGGAAACATTTACATTCAAAATTATTTTTGATTGCAAGATCATAATTCTAATTTTCAGTTTTGCATTACTATTTTTATTTTAACATAGTGGTCCAGTATACAGATCACATCATCAAAAGCCACATCACGGTGTGTACAACCACTGCTGATGTATCCTAATAGAATTGTTTTGTAGTGAAATGTTTTGACACTTTGAACAAGATAGGAAGACAAGCACACAGCGTACTAATTAGAGGACCAGCAGTTTTCAATATATTAAATAATGATTTTAAACTAACACAAAGCTATTGTGTCAAAGTATTTCATTAAAACACAAAGAAACACTTTGATATAGAAAATAAGATGTTTTAATCAATGCTAAGTAAAAGCTATTCAGTATGACGTAAAACAAATACAGTAATCTGAATAAAATAATTGAATTGTAGGAATCCTATGCCCCAGTGTGTGTCTGATGCATGTTACACAGTACTGCCGTTGACACATCCTGAATGATGTGAATGTAAAGAAATACAATTTATATCCCTGGGAAAAAACAAGATGAAATTTTGTTTTGAAACACAATTTGCACTTTCATCTTCCAAATTGTATTTGTTCCAGAACTGCCCATTTCAGAGGACAGTTTTCTCTTGAGCTAGGATTAAAGCAGGTTTCAAAATGTGACAATTTCTTATTAAGTGCAGTTTCCAAGTTTTGGCCACTGATCAGTTTGGCTTGTTCGACATTGTTTTACTGTCTCTTGCCTGCCCACAGCTGGAGAAGGCAGCTAGAGACCTTTCTTCCTGCAGCACAGCTCCGGGATCCACAAGTGGAGGCTTTCCTGGCTAGCATGGGGCCATGTTGGTTTTATAAAGCAGACTGACATGATCCTGGAGTGCAGACGCCCTCCTGTCACCCCCCCTCCCAAACTGTTGTAGATGGGCTGAAAAATGTGCTCCCTTCTCTCCATCAAGGTTGATGCTCTGTGCCAGGGTCGCAGGCTTGTAAGGCCAGAGCAGATGCTGGGGACATCTGCCTCCTGCCTCCTCAGACACCTGCCTCCTTGTAGCTGGGAGCGGTGGTCCATACTGCGGCTAGGCAGCTGCTGCCGAGACACAGTGCCTGGGGTGGCAGGATTCTGTAAGGAAAGCTTCAATCCTGTGCAACCTGAGGGTCTCACTAGAGAAAACAACCTCTCTGGGAGTAACACTCAGCCTCTGATTCTCTCATACGGTACTGGAGCCTAATTCTGTTCCTTCAACACACAAGCAGTCTGGCTCCCTCAGGAGGCTTGGTGCTATTCTGAATGCACGCTGGGGTGACTGAGAGCAGATCTGAATCCCTCAGTCTATCATTGCTAACACTGTTATTGTGCTAATTAGCAGAGCCATTTTCCACTCCATGCACCATAGACTGATTGGGGTGAGCTGTGTGGCATTAATTCAGTCTTGGCTGCTCCGGTGGCTCATGAAGACCCAGAGAGTTTCCTCCCTGGGTTATAATGTCACAGCATCACCACAGTTATTTCCTCCCATCCCCAAGCAGCGACTCTGTTATTATTCCCACGCCAAGTGATGCTGCGGACACCAGCTCCCATCCAAAGCCCTGCAGTGCCATCAGGACAGAGGTCTTACTGCTGGGCCGTGCACCCAGCTGTCTGAAGAGAGCTCCCCACAGCAGCCGGGTGTCCCACTGCACAGCCTCCTTGGCCAGGAGGCAAGCCTGACATTTTCTTTTCAGCTGGGTTTTTCACATACATGCTAAGCAGATAATCCTGGCCAGAAGACATAGCCCATTCATCTTGCCTCAGCTTGGGATCCATACATTTCTTTCTCCTATTCTGCAGAGTTGTGCCAGAACTTGCTGGCAGTACCTGGAGTTGGAAAAATGCCAAGATGCTACAAATCTTGTCAGGGGCTCAGCATAAATTTCTTGATTACAAACACAGGTAGGCAGCACGGAGTTTCTCAGACACATGCACAGCCAGCCACATTTGCCTCACACACATGCCAGCCTGAAAGAGGTAGATAGACAGGTTGACCAGACTACTCTTGCCCCTGCTCTAACGCAGGCACGCACCCACTGGACAGTCACATCTGACAGACTGACCTCACATAGGCTTCAGAGCAGAGCACCCAGCTTTTCTGCAGCCCACCTCTGCATGCCAGAGACCAGGAGCTCCAAAAGAGGCTAATGAATGCCATGGTACAAAACCTCAGCAGGGTCCATACAACCGCTTTGGAGCAGGAATGCTCTGTACAACCACTTCCAGTTGCTGCATTTAATATATTAAAATAATGAAGTCACTATTTTCAACCCAGGTGAGAGTTGCTGTGGGATCCACTGTCGCAGTGCATGGATAATTGCCCCTGTGACTGGCAAGAGGATCATTTCTGACTTTAACTGCAGCAGTACAAAAGGTACCCGCCAGAAGCTCCAGATGAACCATCCAGCTAAAGCCACTGCATCACAGCTTGGTCTGGTGGCCTTGGCTCTGAGGAAGTGCTACATAATTGCCTTGGCATCCTCAGAGGACCAAGAAGACTGATTGCTGCAAGCTGCACCCGAGGCCAGTGTCTCATCAAGCGCTGTTCCTGCTTGGATGCCTGGGTGTAGCAGAGTGCTGTTTGGCTCAACCTGTCCCTGAGACGCTGCCTGAGGACACTAAGTACAGGGCAAGGCAAGCCCATGTACAGGGCGTACACCCAGATATAAGCAGCTGTCATGAGGCTACTTTCACAGTCACAAAGGCAAATCCTTCATCTCTCCAAAGGACAGCTCTCCTTCACATCACAGAGCAGCCAGCATGAGCCAGACCTTTCCAAGGAACACAGAGCCCAGGCAGGGCCAGGCTTGGTAGCGAGCTTTGGGGTTACCCAGGCCAGTCTGACCCCTTGCAAAGCCCGGCACCGAGACGGTCCCTACACCGGGAGACTGCATTTGTCCCACCACAGCAAGAGGTGCGTGCTGGCAGCTAATGCCCGCAGGACACTGCCTCTCCAGGGTCACTCCTGCCTTGCTGGTTGACTGGAGGCTTTGATCACACCCCCTGGAACCTCTGGAAGTGTGAGTGGGCTTTGGACCAGGCATTGCTCCTCTGTAAGGAGCTCAGGAGGGGATTTCAGCTGTGATGATGGATTCTGCTGGAGCACAGAACACAGCTGAGCTGCTACCTTTAATCTAGCCAATCCCACAAAGGTAGCAGCAGCTGTCAGGAAATATATAGATTGTCAGTAAAGGGGAAAAATGGCTGTCAGTGAAAAAAATTTATATGTCAGTAAAAATGGCAAGATAATTTAGAAAAATCTGCTTTTCTTTCTTTGGTTTTGGTCTCTGGTTGGTGTCAATGCCTTGAAAACAGAGTGTAGATTTAAGGACTTCGTGTTTTGAAGATTCGAAATGATGCATTTGGTACAAAGGGGAGCGTACCTCTCATGAAGTGGCGCCTGGACTGTTCTCTCCTTGCTGCAGGTCTGTCCCACACATCCCAGTCTATGGGCAGGGCTCTCCCTCTGCGCTTCAAGGGCAAGGCGATGTGGCCAGGACTACCCTAGTGTTCCCTGGTGGTGGCTCAAGCAGGGCTGGGAGCTGCCCAAGCGCTCCCACGCAATTGCTTGCTGCTTACCATATGGAGGTTCCCACGTCCCTCGAGTACCCACCGGGCCTGGGTGCCTATTGTCCATTGGCTCCCTGACAGTCCGTCCCTCTGAGGTATGGGCTGGTGTCTACATTGCCTGTGTTGTTCAAGGGTGAATGGGAGGGTCTGCCTTTTAACAAGTGCCTGGTGTCAGCACCTTTTCTACAGAGAGAGAACAAGATGACTGGCTGCTTCTTTCCTGCTGAATATGGCATTTTGCAGTGGCAGCATGTAGTAGGTATCCCTCAGGCCACATCCTTATTCAGAGATTTACTCTGCAATAATGCACATGTAAGATGTCCCTCCCCATGGCCTGCAGTGTTCATGGCACAGGGCAGGGAGACCTGTTATGCTACCTGTTATGTGTTTGAGGGAGATGCACACGCCATGCTAGGAACCTTCTATCCTTCTACCTGGCCGGCCTCTTGGCCAGCCCAGGGATGCTGGAGACCCCTGCTAACTTCTCCTCCTCAAACAGGTCCAGGGTATCAGTTAGACTCATGGTCCACAGTGACATGAATTCAGTAATCTGCCTTTCTGCCTTCTTTTCCTTCTGCAAGGAAAGCCAAATCAGGGGCTCCCCTGCTGCTTTACTATATGTCTCTTCACATCCCTTTCTCCTCCCTATTCTGCAACTTTTTGCAGAACCAGAGAAGTCTGGCATCAGTGAAGAAAGCACTCCAGCTTGCACCAAACATACCTCACAAAGATCAGTTTGTGCGGGACTAGTCAGCAGTTCCCCCTGTCTGCAGCTGGCCGCCTGCACAGCCCTGGCTGCACAGGACTCCTGCATGCTTAAAATGCAGTCACAAGCAATCTCTGCCATCAGTGCGGGTGTGCACTGGCAAATCAGTTCCTCCTTTGGGAATGGCAGGAGAATCATCTCATCTCTTAAATCCCAGTGAGGGCTGCATGCCACCCTGGAGAGCCCTTCTTGCACCTGAGGCTGCCCTGTTTGCAGGGCATTGAGCAATGCCTGCCAGGGGGAGCAGCTCCCCTTCTCTGCCTGGCTCTTGATGGTGCCAGTCCTCACAGTGCCTTCTGCTGCCCAGGCCCTGGGATTGCTGAAACTCATCTTTGCTCATGCTCTGACAATCCGGCTGTAGAATTTTTGGAGCTGGTGTCTCCATGAATGCCGCTAGGCTGCATCTGCCTGGTCTTCCCACATGGGAGCTGAGCAAAAAGTGTGTACACATGTTAAGTGAATGGGTTCAGTCCTTGCACTCTCCCGTTGGTCAACCCTTTCTAGTCAAAAGACTCTTCTGCTACGTACAGCATTGTCAAGGCTGATACCAGGCTTCGGAGACATCCATTGTACATAGACCTTGAGCTACATTCTGCAGCTGGTGTTCAACAGGTGGGCAAATCACACTGGCTTTGCTGGCCCTTTTCTCCTTAGCCTGACTTCTGTGGGACCAGACGCCTGAAATGGGCACAACTTCACCAACTCCACTGCCTCCTCTGGGTTGCAGCTCCTTCTTAGATATGATTTGCCTTGTGCTTGCCAGCCAGCCAGTTCCATGATCTTTTGCTCCCCACTAGGAGAATGCTGCAGGGTTTGAGTTTGCAGTTGCTCAGGGAAATGGTTCTTCCGCCTTTGTTTTTCACCCACTGGTGCTGCCCAAAACATCCTGCCTAGCCTTTCTCCTGAGTGACCATTCATCTCCAGAGTGCACCAACACCTGTGACATTGTGCCCTCTCCAGCAGGACCAAGTGCACTATGTTTGTGTGCCCACAGAACGAAATGAAGTGTTTGCTGATGTTTTCACTGTTTCTCTTTGCCCCAGCCAAGGAAATGGAGCTGGGGACATCGCCAGGAGAGGCTTGTGGTGCCTCATGTTGCTGTGGCATGGCAGATGGGAGCAGTTAAAGCTAAATCCAGCCTCAAGCCCTTTAACTGCAGGAATCTTGGGGCAGACACTGTAGCTAACGCTGCCCAAAGGCACGGCACTGCCCATGAATGTGAAGTCAAAAAGGCAGTAGTGACCTATGTGCCCAGGCCATGCATCATCTGAAGGAACAGGGAGACCTTCAGCTCCTGAGATATCACAGGCTTCTCTTCATGTTACCATGGTCTTTTTATTTGGTCTCTAAAATGGGCCTTGTGTGCTTTCTGGGTCTTAAAAAAAGGGGGGAAAAAAGTGGCATCTCCACACTGCAGGGAGACAATTAAGACTAATAATGATCCGCGTTGTAAGTGATTTTAAAAACAAAGCACAGCTATTTCTATTTCTATTAGGCTTTTATAAAGCTTTTATAGGCCTTTATGAATCTAAGAGTTGGCTTTCTTAGAGAATTAACTGCTGGCCCGAGGCTAAGGGATGCTGATGTTGCACCTTCAAACCAGCCTTATTCTCCCACCATGCACCAAACAACCCTAGTCAGGAGACATCTCTCCATTCATTTAACAAAATACCTCCTAACATTTTCTGATTTTCCTCCACATTGGTATTAAGCTAATTGCTCTGTGATAGCTCAGTGATCCCACTTGCTGTTGTGCTTGCTGCTTCTCAGTCCCTGAGAATCCTGCTTTACTTGAGGGAACTCATAAATCTGACACATAATCTGGAGGCTGCATTTCTCTTGTCTCAAAGTAAAAGCTAATTCTTTCCACATCTGCATTTTCCCAAGGAAATACCCTGCAAAAGAGGAAGCAAAACTGTTCTTTGTCTTTGCTTTGGCCAGGAATGTCTGATGGTATCTGAAGATGTTAGCAAGGTCAAAAGAGACTGAAGAACAAGAGTGGAGCAAACTCAGGACGTGGCCATAGGAATGTGCTAGAGGTGTGAAGCAGTACCACCTCCCATGCTCTCAGGGCTGTGTGCCAGCCAGCAGGCACTGCCTGCGCAGTGTGGCACAGCAACAGCAAGTGAGAGCACCTCTTGATGGCTTCAGACAGCCTCTGGCAGTGGATGTTTGCATTAGCAGCTTAGTTTGCCTTGGGAGTGCAAATCTCCTGGTCACCACTGCTCGACATTCTGCAGACTAGACCTCTCAGGCCACTGCTTGCTAGTGAGATGCAGCTAATGAAGGAGGTTTCTGCTGATATGCAGCTGCTACATTATTTGTAAAGCAGTTGTGTATTTGAACCAGGAAAAGGGAAGGGATTTTACTCACTCTGTAGTAACTAGGTTTGAACCATTGAGTAGCACTTGGGAGAAAAAAAGGGAGAAAAAATGTTAACCATTGGGTATTTTTGCTTCCCTACTTAAAGTCATTGATTTTATGGCACACACAATAGAATATCCTTAGTCCCTTCAGGAAAAGAAAAGGAGAGATGTAATTTTGGATGTATCTATGAGAAGAAACATCTTCTAGGTAGGTTGCCTACTCCATCCAAAGGAGGCAAAGCCCTTCTTTTAAGAACATCCTTTACAAGGTAACTGGAAAAGTTAAAAGAAAATGTGTTAGGTATGACTTGCCAATCAAATGTCTTATAAGATCAGATGAATATAGCATGAAGAGAAGTAGGGAACATGATGAAAAAGATTAGCCTAGTACTGAGGCCTATTCGTCATGGTAAAACATCCCCAGAATAACGAGAGCCTCTGCCCCAGGCTGTCAGCAGGTGTTCACTGAGTCTCGCTTCCAAATCAAGTTGTCATTCTGCAAACACTGGCTTGGTTAGAGGTGAGAGTGGTGGGAAATGGCTTTACTGTCTCATGACAAGCTTTCAGATTTGGAAAGATTTCTCCAGACTGAACCGGCAAATAAAACCCTGCAGCCATAAACATGGCTGCACATGTCTGCCCACCTTTGCTTTGCTTCATGGATAGCAAAGTTTCATCATTTCTAAGCATTTTGGTTTGATTTCAGTCAGGCTGTAAAAATATTCATTTAATCCCTAGCTCAGACTTCAAAATCAAATGTCAGTTAGAAGCAGAAAAACAGAATTATTCTGTGAGAAAATGCTAAAAAGAGGTTCTTCAAACTTTTGCCCAAAAATAAAACACAATTTCAACTTGGGCAATTTGCTCCTGCAAATTCCTGTGCTCCAGCAGCTCTGTAGCAGCACTGGTTCTGCTCAGGTGGGCCACAACACAATCCAGCGCTGCCGGTGGTGCAGGTCCTTGGAGGTACAGGATGCAGCCCCTGTGACAACCTGGCCTTCCTTCCAGGCTTGCTTTCCTAGGGTCTTTCGAGCATCAGTATACTAAACTGTTTCCTGAGTGCCTTTCTATCACTGTTTCAGCTCAGGATTTTACTGTGACTCTCAGA
Source organism: Dromaius novaehollandiae (assembly GCF_036370855.1). NCBI lineage: Eukaryota > Metazoa > Chordata > Aves > Casuariiformes > Dromaiidae > Dromaius > Dromaius novaehollandiae. The sequence continues at coordinate 5,814,849 of NC_088113.1, read as the reverse complement.
ATAGTTTTTGTTTTTGTCTTCCTTTTGCAGTCTGAGGTCCTAGACTCCTGCTATGGGTGGCAGTCTCGGCACCTTTCCCTCCTTTCCTTTCTCCATGCCTTTTGCATTATTCACATGTAGAGAGAGCTTAAAAATACAAACTCTAAGGGTTTATATACCAGAACACAAATACAAATGCCAACAATTATTATTTTTAACCTCTTCAAATTTGTAATCAAATCACATGGATTTAAAAAACAGTAATTTAATGTATTGTACTTTTCAGTGAGGCTGATTTTTTTTTTCATACTTACACTTCACAACTGAGTTAACTTCTGGTTCTACCAGGGAACTGGTGTCACAGAGGTCTGTTTTTTTGTGTATCCTGCCCAAGCAGCACAAAGAACCAGGCTGGGTGAGAGCAAGGCTACCTTGGGCTTCTCAGCTCATCTTTAAACACAGCTTCATGCTGTTGAAAACATCGGTTCCCATAAGGGAGCCTCATTTTCGGCAATCACTGACCGGTTGCCAGTGCAGGATCCTGGCCCCAGGGGAAGGTACAGACACCCAGGGGAGAGGAGCACTGTCTATCTGGCACTAGGTACAGACTCTGTCTGTGAGCCTGTCAGCTACTCTGTACAGGTGATCCTCAGGCCCAGGCACTGGCATTTACATCTCATGTGAGAGAGTGGCATCATACTGCAATCATTTCTGTGGTTAGCACGCTGGCTTTGCTCCAGTTGTTACGTGCTCCAGTGAAGCCTTTTTCATTTCTATTTTTGGGTCACATGCTCAATCTCCCTTCTTACCGGATTGCATCTATTTTATTAATTGAATGCACTTCTGTTTATGGTGCACATATCTCACCTGCATCCTCCCTGGCAGAAATGTGGCTTGTTTCTGGAAGTTCACATGCTGAGAGCTATTACCATGCCCACTGCAGCTGAGAGCAGTGTATAAAAATACTTGGTTTCAGGGAGGATGTGTGGATTTTGGGTGCATGGTTTTAATTAGAAATTGACATTTCTAAGCCTTTGGCTGCCAAGCAACAAGCGTCTAGAAAATGATCTCAGTTGTGATATGTAGGTACCCAGCGTCCATCCGGTACTTGCTGCTGTATTTAAAGCTTCAGAAAGGGCCACCTCACTGTTCATCACACAGGCAGTCGTCCTTGGTTGTCAGCAATTAAACTGAATGGAAACCGATGCAGAGTGGCTGACCCTAGGCCCTTTCGCCCCACAGTGCTGCTGGAGCAGCAGAGAGTGAATGCAAAATGAAGTGTGGTTGAAATTTGGTCTAAGAGCCAGCAGGATGCTCTCAAACTAGACTTTGAGCCCTGGCTGAATAGAGCTCTGGCTGCTGTCTGTGGGTCAAATCCAGGACTTTCCACACTATAACCCGAGGACTTGGCCGCTTGTTTTGCAGGTAAGCAAGAGCAGGTTGCCACAGCCCAGGAACCCATAAGCACGAAACGCAGTGGGTGCAGAGGGGACACAGGCGGCGTAAAGAGACACCTGCTCTGTACTGCTGCCACTGCCCTCTTGCCTCTCTGGCCTCATCCTTACGGCACAAGCATCTTCCACCTTATCCTTCCTTCTTGGAAGAGATTCTCCCCTCGAATTAGCTAACTGACTGACAGCACTCTTCTCAAAACACTTTTTGTCCTTTCTTGCTTGTACTGCCTCCCCTAGAGCTCTTCAGCCGGGCTGGCAGCAGTGGAGAGCACCAAGAGATAGCCTCTAGGCACAAAGCCCTGCAGAGAAACATCCAGCAATTGGCAGCTCAGCCAGTCCTGCAGGTTGCAGGTGCGGCCAGGCACAGCATGCTTCTACCTGCACAAGCCCTCATACGTATTTGCAGAACTGCCCTTGTGCCTCGTCTTCCCTGTTTGGGTTGGCAGGGGGAAAGGACTGTAACTGCAGCCACTCCAGCTGGAGCTAAATATACCGGTACCTCCCAGGGAGGAGCCACACAGCATCACAAAATGTTTCCTAGTGCCCAAGCCATGGTTTCCTGCTCTAGAAACACACTGGAGCAGACTGATGGTCCATTCTGATCTGGCACTATATCTCCGTGGCTTATGGCAAATGCTCCCAAGAAAGTCATCACACCCTCATAACGTGCTTAATTGTGCAGTCCCAATGTAGGGGAGATTCCACCGATGCTGGCTGGCCAGCAGCTCATGTTCTGCAGCACGAGGTCAGCTATCTCTTGTTCTCTCTCTGGCGTAGTATGACTGCTCCTCTTCTTTGTTAGCGTCTAAGTTTTTTTCTGAATCTTATTAAGTTCTTTCCTTCAGTTTTATCCCATTACTCCTCATCCTTCCTCCCCAGTGTCCCTTCAAATAACTAGATATGGCTTTGCGCTCTCAGCCCTACTGTGCTCATTGCTTGTCTCATCACGTTTTGAATTGAATTTGGTGCATTGCAAAAGTGAGGGTAAGAGTGTGACTGAGTTTAGTTCAGTTAATTATTTCACCTTCTTGGGTTCTCAGTCCTTGATGTGCCCTCTTTTGCATGCTCTTTGAGGTAGGTTCTTTTCCCAGTGGAAAGCTACAGGTCTGTCTGTTGCATCTTGTCTATGTCAGCCATGTCTCTCCTCAGATATGCTGAAGCTCTCTGGCTTGTTCAGGAAGGGTAAGAGACCTATAATCTGGTTGTAGGTGTCCATAAAATAACTCCCCCATCTTTCCTTGGAGAGAATGTGAACTACAAGCATCCACTGATGCCACATTGTGTGGAGGAAAGGACCACTACCTGGTTAGGAGGGGCTTCAGTGAATAACAAAGAGTAGCAGAGGCTTGTTTGATGGACCATTCCTCTTCGATGAAACGGGCTTTGATATGAACAGCAGCTGAAGACCAAGGCAGGGTCAGAAGGAGACACTTCCATGAGCAGGGCCCAGAGGGCACAGAAAGACTGGGGCAGAGATTTTGAGCATACTCTGCATGCTCTGTATAATGCTGCCTTGCTTTCTTTGTAGCTAAGTTAAAAGGACATTCATGTTGGACTTTCCAAAATCCCCAGCTATGAGAGCAGCACTAGTGGATGCTAGTTTCACACTCTCTTATTTTGTTTCCTGTCTCCTAAAAGATAGATATCTGGTTTTACCTGGAGACTCCTCAAATCCAGGCTCCCTTGAGGCTGAGCAATGAGGGGCTGGCCCAGGAGACCTCCTGGACTCATTTCTAGTTTTTGTGTTGTCTTGGTTGATTCTGGCTCTCAGTTTTAGGGATACTGTGGATGGGCTGTTACTCATCAGCCTTTGATTTCAGCAAGGAGCAGGGAGGAGAGGAATTAGCTTCTGAATAGTTCACTGAGCAGAAGGTCAAAGCAAACCAGGCCTGCCTTCTGTCTAGCTGGGAGGTACAGTAGGTGTGCATCATGTGCTTTTGAGCTGTGCATGTGCCTCTGATTTTTTACAGTCTGCTGTAGCTCTCCTGGCCTTGGCTTTTCCTCCTTTTAGCCCTCAGTGGTCACTGAGGTATCAGGAGGTATCTGCACCACGAACGTGCAGGGGGTTGTAGGCTCTCACTGGAAGAGCCACGCTACTCTCCATGAGCCTTGGGGATGCCAAGGCTGTGTTCAGTGCATCTTCCCTCTTCTGTTCTTTCCGTGTGTCTGAGTGTGCTGGGGTCTGGACCCCACATATGAACTGCTGCTTCCCTGCAGTGCCCTTGTCTGGGTTCACTACATCTCTCTTCTTCATTCACCTCAGGTCCTGAGTCAGTCATGATTATTCTCAGGATCCTACAGACTCAACAGCTCCAACATTGCTCAGCACCACATCCATTATTCTACCCTGCCACCTCACTTAATCCTCCTCTGATCTTCTTCTGAGGATGCCCCCAGGTCCCTCCCCAGCCTTGGTTGCTTACCATGCAGAACCAAACTGGGTCATTTCTCCTATTGGCAGTGAATGCTTTTTCCAGTATGACTGAAATGTCCAGTGGCATCTTTGACAAATTATAACCCCCTTGGATACTTGGGTAATACAGTGCCAGAGGAATTGTTTCTGCTTAACAGAAGTGAGTCACAAGCTACATTCAAAACTGCCATGTGGATCACAAAGTAATTTACTATCTGAACTTCTTGGACAGTAAAATCTTAGATAGAAAGACTTTGGTGTGACCAGAATGACCTTCATTCTCACACACTCTATCCTTGGGAAAAGTGCAAGTACCCATTGCTCACACAGTGCCGTGGTGCAAGTCTCAAAAGCAAGTTGACTGCCTCACTCTAAATCGCTTCCCTTTGTCTTTGATTCTGCCTTCTCCTTCACTAAATGACTCTGTTTCTTTTAGTGAATTGACTGTTGCTGCATTGTTGCTGTCTCTATCTTGCTCCTTAGGCTTCTCCCACACAGCAGCTTGCCACTGTCTTCCATAAGGGATGTAAGTGATAGTGACGTGATATCCCTCCTCCTCTTCTGCTGCTCTATGAAGGTACATCCTCTGGTCCTTGGTGGGACTCTCCCTGAATTTCTCTGTTCTTCCTTAGGATCCTGTCCCCTCCTGTGGGGACAGCTTCTCCCCACACCCCCTCTCTATTCTCTGTTCTGCTTTCTCCCTAACCTCTTGCTTTGCTATGGCCCCTCATGCTCACAGTGCAAACATCTCAAAGTCTTAAGAAACCCCCTCAGAGTGCTACACCTTCTCCCTCAGGCCTTGTCCTCCTTCCCCTTGATATTCACCGTGTCTCTGCTCTGCCTTCTGTCTCACTTGCTCAGTACAGATTCCTATGTCCAGATTTCTTATGATGGTTTCAAAGCTGTTCTCCATCCTCATCCTTGATCTTTCTCCTGGTCTCCACACATTCAGCCATGCTGGCTCAGAAAGCTGGTCCTCCTTAGATTCTCTGATGTCCATTCCTGATTTCTGCCTGCCTTTCTCGTCTCTGCATCTCTGCCTCTTCCTCATGTCTGCCTCCCTCTTTCTGCAAGATTCCCACAGCATCCTGTCCTTCAGCCCTTTCTGTTGTCCTTCCACACATTATCTCTGGGTAATCTCCACTACACACTAACTCATACACAATCTCTGTGGTGACCCTCAGATCTACCGTGCTGTGCCAGACTTGTCTCTTCCTTTCCAAACAGAGATCAGACAGCCTGGCTGATGCTTTCTGGTGGAGGTCTCACCCATCAGCCCAACCTCAGCATAGTGAAAACAGAGTTCATCATCTCTCACTGATGCCTTCCTCCATCTCTCCTAAGCAGACAAGACTTCTATTCTGTGTACTGCTCCACTCTGATTTGAGCTCAGCTCCCCCATACATCTTCCATCCCAGCTATGTCTGAGTCCCACACGTTCTCTCTATATAATGCTTTCAGATAAAGCTTTCCTATTAATTCCTCCAGATAAAATACTTGTCTGGCTCTAGCACATTGCAATTTGACTACTACTGCACTCCTTTCTTGGTCTGACAACAGCAGTCTTGTTAATGGATGTTCATCAGACGGGCTCCTATAAAGATTACTTCTCCATTGCCTTGAATGTGTCACCCCTTACTACGCCCCTCTTCATGCTTGCTTCTTTATCATGTCAAATATAAAACATTTGCCTTCATGTGGAAAGGTCTCCATGGCCTTCCATGGCTTTTCTGTCAGTGTCTAAGTCCCCACTTGACTCATACACCTGGGAAGCCAAGCTTTGGGCTGTTTTCCAAACAAACTTCTTCTGCCTCCTCATCTACCCTTCATTCCTCATCTCCCTCCTTATCCTATCATCTCTTTCCTCCACATGGGCTTTGCTGGGTCATTAACTAAAAATGTAACAGGGGAGCATGCCAGCCTGCCATGGCTGCTGTCTGCTACTTTGGGCACTGCATCAGGCTGTAAACTTCTTAGTGCACCAAGTGGCTTTCTTTGGGGAGCAAACATAAACTCATGGTAATACCAGTAATAAATAGCATTACTGAGGCCTTTATCTTCTTTTCCTCTTGGCCAGCTGGGGCTGACATGAGGCTCAGCAGGGTTATAGAATGGGAAGCATGATGGAAAAGACATTGCCTCCACATAGCCAAAAGTTTCAAGATTGACCAGTCCCACTTCTGGATCTGGGAGCCTTCTTGTCTCTGAAGGAGACAAAATGCATTTTGTGTCTGCAGCAGCATGGTGCCTTTTGAAGCAAGCCTCAGCTTCTGCTCTCTTTCATCCCCATGCTTCTGGGCTCCAATTTCCATTATTGACAAATAACATGCCAAATTTGAGTTTAAAAAGAAAAGCCATTTTGAACTGATAGGCATTTAGAGAGGTATTTTGAAAGCACATAGGTAGCTTTCATGCCTGCAAGCACGGCAAAAGGAGTGAGGCCCCCCTGAAGCTTGGAGGAGGAAATTTTTCTGGGTTGGGAAAGTCTTTAGAGGGTGTACAGAGCACTGTGGGGCTCGTTGTTCATTTCTACTTGGTCTTTTCCCCTTAGGGCTGTACTGAATGGTCAATTCTGTATTCAAGTCTGTGAAGACAGCTGCACTTTTGCTGAATTTGCTACAGGAAGGAAAAAAAATCTGTATATTTCCATTTTACTTAGAGAATGAGCCTTTTCCCCAGAAAGCCACGCTCTCCATTTGCAAAAACATTAGGGTGAAGTGATGAGAAAATAACCATGATAGCTGCTCACAGCATCTCGTATTCATGCTATCCCTCAGGCATGACTCTGAAGCCTTTGAGTAGGGAAATTGAGGTGCACAGTGGTTAAGGTGTTAGTTTTCAGACGTGACCACTACTTGGCTCTCTTAACTCCTCAGTTTCACATGGAGCAGCCCAAGTAAAGCCTCCCAAACTGCCAGCACTCCTGAGTTAGCAATCACCGTCAAAAGCACATAGCTATGTGAGTTGCCCAAGGCCAGGATGTGAATCTATCATGTCAGAGGGAAGTGGTCCAAGATGTCTTCCTCTAAGTCCCTCTCTTTAGCACAAGTCAAATTACCCTTAATCTGCCTCAGATCCAGCTCCTCAGTGTATTCAAGAGCTCATTTCTTCTGCAGCTCAAAAGGATCCTATGCACTCTAGGCCAAATGATTGTGTGATCGAAGGGATCCACATGAATCAGGACATTGGCATCAATCTTGGTTTAGGCAGAAAGATGTGTCTGTTCCACACACCCTTGGCTAAAGAGAGATGCTGCTTCCATCCTTGGAGCCTGCAGGAATCATGTCTTTCCTGAAGGTTACCTTCAGCATAAAAAACATTTTGCGGAAGGATCTGCTCTGGCCATTCGGGGAAGGAGCTGCTCTGGCACAGTGAGGAGAGTTTAAGATGACAGGCATGAACATATGAGCACACATCTCAAAGGGACTACACAAGCTTGGGATGTTGTTCCCCCAAACAGGTCTCACTGCAGTCCCTAGAGGAGAGGGCTGCACCTGGAACAGGCAGGCTGGTCGGGGGGAACATATCCCACCTTGTGAGGGGCAAAACACACCTGCAAAGAAGACGGGGGCAGGCAGGCTGGTCAGGGGGAACATGTCCCACTTTGTTAGGGGCAAAGCATACCTGCAAAGAAGACCAGAGAAAATGTGGGGAGCAGGGACTCTTGCCCACAGCCCACGGCCAGCTGCCAAACCTGACAAGGCCACTCCCAGCCTCATGGCAAGCTTATGCCTAGAAAGACACACACACAAAGGAGTCATCAAAGCCACAGGTGAAAGAGGAGAAATAAGTGAGCAGTTGAGCCTAATTTGTGTGAGGTTGTAAATGAAAATCACTGTGGCAGATGGTCAGTGGATTATTTTCCAGAGAGTTAAGCAGGCCACAGATTAGGAAAGACGTAGAAACTTTGATGTAGTATGCAGGACATTGCTCTGGGGCTCCAGACATGCAGACCCCAGTCACCTATGAAGGGTTCCTTGCTCTGTACTAGGGTGGAGAAGCCCTGGTAGAAGATAGCAAAGCTGGGAGTCTGCAAGGGCAGATGCAAGGCCATGCATCCATTCTCCCTAGCTGTCAGCTTACTGGACTGGCAACATGGGCAAAACGGTGCCTCTGAGCTTTACAAGTAGTTAAGCCAAGCTTCTGGCTGGGGTGGCTGGTCACTCCCAACCAATGTCAGCCCTGTCTAAGAGGGGGACATTTCAGTTCTACAGGGAAGCCCCAACACTGGTCTACTCCTGCACAGGCCTACATTCCCCTTCCCCTTTTGCTTGCGCTTGCCACACTCACTGCCAGCAGCCCTTCATGCTGTGCTGGGGTGCTGTTCTGAGCTAGCTAGAGGGGTCTGCGCTGGCCCAGCTCTGCTCTCTGCCCTAATTTCTGTGTGGAAATCCCAGAGTCTTCTTCAGATCCAGCTCTGGTTTTGGGGGCAGCCATCTCTCTCTCTCTCTCTCTCTCTCTCTCTCTCTCTCCCTTTCCTCTTCCCTCCTTCTGCTCTCCTTCCTCCTCCTCTCCCTCCCTCCTCTCCGCACTGTACTCTCCGGGGGCTCTGGGTACCGCTGCAGCATCACTAGCCACCTCCATCCAGGAGGCTGGGAGTGCGGGGCGGAAGGGGAGGGCTGCGGGGGACAAGCTGAATGAATGGGCATCGCCTCGGTGCTGCTGGAGCCTCCGCATAGGGGCGAGGCTGCCGGACCGCGCCGCGGGCAAGGGGGCAGCGCCGGCCGGCCAGCGGCCGGGGCCGGGGCCGGGGCCGGGGCCGGGGCCGGGCCGAGCCGAGCCGGGCCCCCCGCCGGGCCCGCCGCCGCCGGGGCGCTGCGAGGAGCGGGCGCTGCCCCGCCGCGGGACCGCTCCGGCCCGGGCGCTGCGTCCTGCCGCCGCGGATCGAGGTGAGCGGGCGGGCCGGGGGCAGCGGGGCTGGCGGGTGCGAGGCGGCGGCGGCGGCGAGTCCCTGCAGCCCCGGGGGCGGGGGCCGCGGGGTGCGGCGGGTCCGGCCCCGCTCCCGCGGCCCCCCCGGGCTGGCCGCGCTCCCCGGAGCGGCGCCGCCGCCGGCCCGACGGGGCGGGCTGCGGGACCCCGGGCGCTGCGGCCGCCCCGACGCAGCGGGGGGCCGCGGCGTGCGGGGCCGGGGGTGCCGGGGCCGGCCCGACGGGGCGGGGTGCGGAGCCCGGGGGCACTAGGGCCGGCCGGGGGTGCGGGGCGACGGTCTGGCCCAGCGGTGCAGGGTGCGGAGCCTGGTGGTGCGGTGCGGGGCCCGGCTGGGCCGAGCTGGGCTGATCAAAGGCTGGGCTGGACAGGGCAGGGCACAGGGCTGGTCGCTGCTGGGGCCGGGCTGGCCGGTGCGGAGCAGGGCTGGATGGTGCGAGACTAGGCTGGGCTGTGCTGAGGCCAGGCTGGACGGTGCTGGGTTCGGGCAACAAGGAGTTAAGTGGCTGCAGAGCGACTGGTGTCTGTGTGTGTGTGTGTGTGTGTGTGAGAGAACCACTATGCACTCCTGCAGGGGTGCATGGCCCATCACACCCCCAGGACTGTTTGTGTGCCGGATGAGCACAGGGCAGGTGGGAAGCCAGGAGCACAAGGGGTGCTGGGTGCAGCCTGTCAGGGAGCCAAGCTCCATGGCTCTGCAGGGGTGCGTGTGAGAGCCACAGCAAAGCATGTCCCCGTTGCTGTGTCCATGAGAGCCACACTGCGCCTGTGTGTGTGTGAGAACACCCAGACTGAGCGTTTCTGTGTGTGTGTTTGTGTGCGCGTGCACGTGAGATCCACTGCAGAGCCAGCGTGTGTGTTTGTGCATGGGTGTGAGATCCACAACAAGCCTGAATGTGTGTGAGATGCACAGCTGAGCATGTCCCTGTTTCTGCGCGCATGCAAGTCGCATTGAGCCTGTGTGGGGGAGAAGCCCCAGCCAGAGCATTTGTGTGCGTGTGCACACAAGTCGGTGCATGTGTGTGCGTTTGTCTGTTTTTGTGTAGTGTATGGAGGTGCGTGTATTGGTGGGTGATGTCTGCCAGCGTGTGTGTTGAGGAGGGGGTATGCTGTGCAGGGTGCATGTGTGTATTTGTGTCTGGGCGTGTTGGGGGCTGTGGATGTGTGCTGGGGAACACACAAGCATCATGGAGAGAGCAGGGAAAGCAGCGGAGGTGCGTGGAGCCCGAGTGTGTGAGCACCTGTGTGCGAGGGCTGCCTCCTTCCTTGGAGGGCTGGATGGAGGGTGCAGGCAGGGAAGTCGGTGAATGAAGGGAGCTCCTGTTCCGTGCTGATGGGGCTGCCTCCTGGGACCTCTGAGGAAGGGGACTGGTGGCTGAGTTTCTGTCCCCGCATCTTGCCAAGTGGTTGTTGGCATGGAGCTCAGGCCCGAGGCCTGTGTCTGGCTGTGTATTTCTGGAGAAGGACCTCAGCTCCCCCTTCCCTTCCCTCTTGGTCCTGACTGTCCCCCTCTGCTTTTCCTGGGTCTGGGATGGGGCGTGGGCACCTGCCTGCTGTTCTCTGAGAGCTTGTGTGTAGTACCGTCCGGCAAAGCCCTCTCCCCACCATGGCTCAGACACTTCACTGCCCTGCCAACACAGGGTGCCCAGCCTGAACCTAACCCTCAGCTGCGTGATAGGTTTTGCTTGTGTGAGTAAAGGTCCCCCTGCTTTGAATTTCTGCTACCCATGCTAGCTAAAACAGACACCGAGGAGCTTCAGGGAAGCCAACTGCTAGTGAGCAGTGCTGTCCATTCCCATATGCATGTGGCCAGCACACAGACTCCCTGTATTCCTTCAGCTATAGCAATGGTATGCACCAGCCCTGTAGCAGTGGCAAGGTCGTTACGTTATCATTAGCTGTATTTTCAGACAGACAAGGCTCCCCCCACGTGCCAGCCCACTTTGGAGAGAAAGTCCATGGGACTCTTTCTCCTATAGGCCTTCACCGTGATACAGTTAGGAAACCCCAGGATGAGGCTCAGGCAAAAGCAGGAGGAGGCCTTGTTACCATGATTTCAATTGAAGTTTGGCACCAAAATGCCTTCAAGGAGCTGAGCCTTAGTGACTTTTCCAATGCCATGCCACCATCCCGGTGTGTGGCTGGTACATTCCTCACCATGTGCAAATGTGTCCGTTGTGGCGAGCAGGGGCTGGCAGCCATCAGGGAATGCCGTCAGGACCTGGGCATCTTGCATCCTGCAAAATGGACTCTTGGAGGCTTGTGAATCCACCCCCAAACTGCTTCTCCTCCAGTGAAGCAGAAAGCAGAGCCAACACACAGGCTTTCTGCAGGAAGCTAATACCTGGTCTGAGCAGCCACTCCTGCTTCTGAGACATTGGTCTGTTTCTTTCGCTGACAGAAATATGGGTTTTTTCCAAATCTGGGCTCAGCAGCTGGTGTATGCGAGCCCAGTTCTGATCTCCACAGAAGCTCTGCTCCCTTGCTCCTCTTTGTGTACTTGACGTACCTATACAGTCTGAAGCACAGCTTTTTAAGTGGCAAAAGAATAGAGAAATTCAAGAGAAATGTGCCACTCTGCAGCAGGAGACTTTTGCGCCTCCTTACGGTCTCACGCCAGTCCCTTGGTGCTGGGCAGGATTTCACCCTCAGAGAATAAACATCTGGCAAGCCAGAAAGAATATGAATCAAATAAACATCAGTAGTAATTGGAGACCTGTTTTGAAATTGGTTTGATACCTGCATGCCTCCCAGGCAAGCTTTTCTCATGTTAACCATTGTGCATCTTTGCATGAAAAATGAGGCTTTATTTTCAGTCTCGGTAATAGCAGCGCAGCATGGATAAGACTGAACACACTGTGTCCCCTCTAATCTGTCCACAATCAGGCTTCTCCCAAGCACTGGTTTGATACTGCTGTCGTCACAGATGAATAGTACTGGATCCAGATGGCAGGCTGCTTTCCTTGGTGCCCACAACTTCCCTTTGCCATCCACGGAAGAGGGGACAAGCCTGTGAGAGTGTCCCTGGGAGGAACCTTTTCCCACAGCGTGGGGCTGGAGCTGTGTGTGTTTCTGGTTTTACTACCCATGGCCAATGCCAAAGTCATCAGCTTGAGCTTAACAGCAGGCGCAGGCAAGATAGCACCTGTTTTCCAGAAGCCGTACTGACTTTGTTTGCTCTTCGGAGTGATTCAAGGTGCTAATTTTGAGCTCTGAGTTCCACACGTCTTCTTCTAACCATCTTTTAGCCTGGACCTGTAACACCCGTGGTTGAAGCTGCAGCTGGCGGGACTGCTTTGGCCAACTGTGCCTAGGGCTGGAGGCAGTGGGTTGCCCTTTACTCAGGCTCTGTAGCCCTGGGCAGCTTTTTTGGCCTCCTAGACATGTGAGGCTGAATCACGCTTGGCCAGCCTGAGATGTCACCTACCTTTCCTATGCGGAGGCTATTTTTGATGAGATGACCCTAATCTGTGTTCTACTGGAAGCAAAGGGGTTGCAAGCAGACCACAGACTATTGCTGGAGGAAGCTGGGATAATCTTAGGGAGTTATTCTGAGCAGGGTGTCTGCTTGATGATTCTTAATTTTGCAGTGTGTTTTTAGGTTTAGGAACTAATTAAACTGAGGATTTAGCTACTCTGTAAATCACTGTGTAGGGTTGGGAGCGTGGAGGATTCTGGAGAAGTCTTCAGCACAAGCAGTTGTTCAAGGTACTGTATGTTGCTGAAAGGGGGTTATATGATAGTAAAGCTTTGTTGAAACTGCACTCCCCAAGTTGGCTCTGGGAGTGTCTTTCAGTTTGACCAGTTGATCTGTGGGTCCCACTGGCTGTTGCATACAAGTGATAGGTTTTTCAGGACATATCTGCGTTTCACACTTCGTAACTGCTCTCCATGTCTCATTTGGGAACTTAGCTGGGTTCCTCTGTGGACACTCACTCTGGCTACAAGAACCATGCCAGGGTTTCCAGCAGATACCTTATGTGACCTTGCTTTATGGTTTTGTGTGTACAAGCGAAAGTGAAAACCAAGCACTTTCTTGTTTGCCAAGGCATTGCATAGGGAAAGTTCCCATGAGGCCAAACTCTAATGCACCGGCTCTGCCAGCTCAAGCAGGCTCCCGTGGACATCAGCTTTCCCCAGCTCTAAAGGGTGTCTGGTAGGTCTGGACTATGGGCTGTCAGGAAATTTGCCTTTCTTGAGAGTTTCCCTGAATGAGGTCTGGCTCACTGCAGCCCTTTGCAAAGCTTTCCAACTGCTCGGAGGAAGCACATTACAACTTCCAGAGCTGTCATAGTCATCTCAGTGTCTCAGGGTTTCCTAAAGCTTTAGGTCCTCTGGGGACAGAGGTGCTATGTGACAAGTAGCCACAAACCTATGCTCTGCTGGCTCATTTATGCATCTCTCACAAATGTGGCTTTTGCATTCTCTGGAGTATAGGGTCCCTTTGGCACATCTCTTGGTCAGATGAGGTCATATTGAGGAACCAAATTCCCTCAGGCCTTTGGGTTTGATGTCCCCTTTTTTCTCCCATGCTGCCCATAAACAAATTGTTGAGGATTTGAGAGAACGCTCTGATGGAGGGATCCAAGAGCTCTGAAGAACAGTCTTGGCACGCTTGCAAATGGGCAGAGATCTGGCCTGTGAGCAGTGAAGATAGTTAACAGCCCCTTTTCTGTGTATACATAAAAAATGTACAAGTGAAGAGTATTAAAGCTACTTGGTACTGGCTTAACTCTGCCTTCAGGTGGAGTAGTATGAGACCCCTGCTGAGTGTCATGAAAGTCCCCTTACATCAAGTATTTAATATCTAAATCGCTCAGCCATTTGTCTCAATGTGTCTTGGCAGGACAGGGGCCACCCACACAATTTCCTTTGCAAGATGACAAATGCCTGACAGCACTGCTGGCTCCAGTCATTCCCTTCTCTCTGCATAGCTCTGCGATGGTGGTCAGCTCGCATAGCTGGAGTGCCTGGCCCCTCTCCTGACTTGTTCTGCTCCTTTCACAGTCCCACTGAGACATGGCAGGGTAAATTCTCTAGCTGTGTCATCTCAGGGCCTTGCTACAGGAGCCGGCACTGGAGGCTCATTCTTGATTTGTCACATTTGGTGCCCAGGCTGGCCCAGATGATATCGGAGGCTTGGCAGAGAGCAACTTCCTTCTGCACCATGTGGGCTGGGAATAATGTGCGGCAAGTGCCCCAGAATACTTTAGGAGATCTGCTTGTGCCCTGAGGAGCCTTAGGTGGTACACCCTCTCATGTAAGAAATCCCCTGCTCTGTGGCCTGAGGGGTGGACAGGGAAGGATTGAATGTGTTTGTTAGACTGGCTTGGGTCGACCAAAGCCCTTGGCTTCAGAGGTAGGGAGCCTAGCTGTTTGCTTTCAAAACATCCTCTGGTTGCTGATACTTTCCACCATCTTACCTCCATCCTCCCTCTCAGCACAGATCTGGTGCCTCCCTGGGGTTGCACAGCCCATGCCGTCAGCTCTTGGCCTGTTCCTGTTGGCCCACAGTTCCCTTCCACCCCCTAACTCTCCTCTGTGGCTGCATGTGGGATGTTCCCAGCTATGCCTGAGACAGTTGTGCCGTAGCTTCTCCTTCTTTTGGGGGCAGAGCAGAGTAGTCGATGGCTCAGGTGATTGCTGCACGTATCTAGTGGCTTCTTCGCACCCACGGCAGGCACCTGTGATAGGCAAGGGCTAGGCTCTGCTGCTCTATCAGCAGCACCCCACAAGATATTTATAGGCTCAGTAATGTTATTCCCCTGCCAAACTATTACTGAAATAGGATCAGTGTGTGTCATAGGATAGAGGATTTTAATGGCACAGTTTCTTCAGTGCAGGAATGGAGTTGACATTCCCTCACTGTTTCTTTCCTCCGATTAATCTTTCCCGTGGTGGAGAGGCTGTGAGGAGATGGCTGGTCCAGTCTGATCAAGCACTTGTCTGACAGACTGGAGTTCAATTCCTTCTTTTGCCACAGCTGGCTTTTGTGAACGTGGGCAAGTCACTGAGATGGACAAGTCAGGCAGATGTACTCCCTGCCCCATGCCCCCGGGGAGCCACTGGCTGGGCCTCGGGCCCCAAGCAAGGAAGGCCAGCTGCCACCTGACAGGGTTTGGCCTTGTGCCTGGATCAAAAGTGCAGGAGTGATGATTACTCTTGGTGGCTCCTAACAAGAACTTGGGGAGTACCAAGCCTGGCTGGGCACAGCCCCAGGCTCCCTGACCCCCGCCGCACCCCCACTCCTAGGACTGTTCTGCCAAGGTGCAGCTAGGGCCTCCCCATCCAATGTGTCAGGCTTCATATTGGGGTTGAGTGGTAACTGTTTAGGGGAAAAGGTTCCTTTCTGGTGACTTTCATGTTCTTAACAGTAAGGAAAATTTTCAGATGATCAAAAAGGGTCAGTTTGGCATTTTCCAAATAAAATACCCTCCTTTTCTCTCAGCTTCTGTTGGTTTTGGAAGAGGTAGAAGTCAATCATTTTAGCAATGTCACAAGGAAGTGTTTCAGCTGGCTGAAGCAAAAAGGATTTTTCGGCCTGTCAGTTCGCAAGTGTTTCCCTCTCCAGCCGCAGTTTGCTGTTGGTAAAAGTCTCTGGGGTGGGAAAACCATTTCTCTGTCAGGTCTAAGTTTGGGGTCAGGCTTTCTGGGCAGCATTCTGGATGCCTTTGAGACTGAAGGTGGGCAGAAAGACAGATCTGCCACAGCACGGTGGCCAGTGCCTTCTCCCGTAGCTGTAACATGGGAGAATGGCGCCTTCCTTCTCCTGTTGGGAGTCAAGCAGGTTTCAAGGGACCAGTCCCTGTCACCGGTGATGGTGACGCTCACTGAAGATTTACGTGCCCTCCACAATGGGATGTACGGGAGCAGACTCGTCAGGAATAGGGCTGCCGAGTAACACAGGATCCATTGAGCTCATGAGGCATTTCCTGGGACTGCCTGGGTATGGGAATCCTTATACGGCTATCCTGGGCCCAGAAGGTCAGACCGGTCTGACTGTGTAGGGTTTGAGTCCTAAAGGGACTGTGCCGAGGAGAGAGCAGCCTGCTGCAGTGCAGCCCTCCTGCTGCCTAGCAGATCTCCCATGTGTTGTGCTCCAGCACAGGGAGCAGGAGGGGCTGCACCTGCCTTGAGGATGTGGGGTTTGAGCCATGGGGAGACAGTTCCCCCACAGGGACTGTGTGACATTAGGTCTTTCCCCAGCATTGTCCTGGGAATGAGAAGCTGCTGCAAACCATGGCTCCTTGAGGCTTGGAAGCAATCCCCATCTGGGTCACAAAGGATGAAGGAGAGGTGAGGCTTTGGAGCTGCAGCACCAGCTATCTTTGTGGAGCTGCTGACCATGCAGTCCTCCATCCTTGGGATCCTGATCACTCCTGCTCTGCTTGAAGCTAAGAGTTGTGGAAGGGAAACCTTCTCCTCCCCTTGCTGCTTGTCTCTGGCAGCCTCTGGCACTGCCCATGTGTGACACAGCCACCCCTCTGCTCATCGGGCCTCCATACCATCTGCCCACCAGGCGAGCTGGCCAGGGGCTTGCGGCCAGTGGCTCATGGCCAGCAGCTGCTGAGCACTGGGCCTGCTCAACCCTGCCAGTCCTGCAGTGCTGCTGACAAACACAGCAACCAGGCCCTCGGGGAGACAGATTGGAGACTGAGAACCAACATGGTAGAGAAAATGTCCTTCCCACACAGCCCAGCCTGTCTTCCTCCCTCAGCTGGTGCTTCTGTTTGTGAACTGCATGCTGCACACTCAGTGGGAGTGAGCGAAGCCAACAGTGCCACGTGGGGATGGAGACACCCAAGGGCAAGAGTAGGGAGTGTAGATGGAGCTGGTAGCCTTGGGAAAGCTTTCCCTGTGATGCGTTGGATGTCTTCTGGGAGAACATGCCTGTGGGAGCCCTCCCCTCCTGCCTGGAGCTCTGCAGGCTTCCCTTTGCCTCCTGCTGGCTCAGCAAGCTGCGCTTCAGTAGAGGTTTCTGTGGATGGCAGCTGTATGGCCCTGGGGAGAAGGCTGTGCCGCTCCAGGACCTGCAGCTATTGGAGGCAGGGACGTGCAGTTTGTCCATGTTCCACCTCTTCGCTCTGCTTTTTGTGGCCCTCATCTCTGTGGGCTGCATCCCTTCCCACCCTCCTCCTGCTTGCATTTCCTTGGCTTGCACCTTTGCTCCCAGCCCTCCTGTGCAGGCTGCCCAGCCAGCTGGCCCCGTCATCCTTTCATCCTCCAGTTATTTTCCTGACAGTTGTTCCTCTCCCTCTGGCGGCTGCATATCCTGCGATCAAGTGCCGAATGCTCTCCTCCTCCTCCTTGTTGTACTGTCCCTTAGGACAGACCATTCAGCTTGCTCCTCCTCCTCCTTTTCCACTTCATTAATGAGTCTCTTTGCACTAAGAAGTCCTGATAGCTGCCAGGGGATGCAGAAGGACAGCCTGCACTGTGGAGAGCAGTGGGGAGGCCACTGCTACAGTTCAGAGCAGTCCAGGGCTTGGGGTGCTGGGTTCTGTGTTTAGGATACTGCTGAGGTTACCTTGGTGTGGTGGCTGAGCCCCCCTGGGCACTGGGTGTGCAGGGCATGGCCGTCAGGTGTTTTGTACTCCTCACTGGCAGAGGCAGGAAATGGTGAGTCTGGTATCATCTAGCTCTAAGGTGCTCGGCTGTGGTTGGCCCCTCCTCAAGCCAGGTGGGCATCATCTCTGCTGTGCCTAGCTCCCCTTATACTGCTTATCTCACTTCAGGGCTTCTCCTTTAGTGCTCTGCTGGGCAGTGGGTCTGGAGCCCAAGGTGGCCTCCTAACTCCATCCTTCTTGCAAAGCTTTTTGGCACTGAAACTCCTGCAAAGGCCAGTGCATTTTACAGGAGTCTTTCTACTGACCCTGGTGGGCTTTAAATCAAGTGGGCTGTCTGAGGCAGTGAGGGCAGAGAGGGTCTGGGGCAGCCTCTGGCCCTCACCCAGCAGCTGATCCCCTGGCTCAGCATGTGCTGGTTAACATCAGAGGGGTTTAGTGTGGCAGCTACCTGTGGTTTAGAGCCTTACTAATGAAAACTGGATTTTCAGAAAACATTCTGTGGGCACTGCTTTAACTTCCCCATGTCTCAACACTCCCTCAAAGCTGAGAAACTGAGATGGTTTCTTCTTGGCAGGGGGTGGAGGGGACTCTTGTTGTCTCTCTTTCACACATGCATGCACACACACACACTCTGCTTTTTCTCTCTTCCTTCCCACTTTACTCCTCCAAAGGACTCCAAGCACTTTTGAAAACATTATTATTTCCAAAACTGTTGCCTTTATGCAGTGCTCCTCCAGAGCAGCTGGCTTTCACTGGGCTGTGCTCTTGAAATGCATGGTTATAGCCCCTCCACACGTGGCAACGTTAGCGACATCTCTGAGGCTGGTGTGGCTGAGCCTGCAGAAGTGGGGAAGGTGCTTAGGTGGCTGTGCTGGGGATGTCAGCAGGTGTTATGCTGGCCCATGGAGCTAACAGCAAACGTCTCTTTGCTTTAAGTGGAGCTATTCTGCTCTCTTGATGCAATGACAAAATAAAGCAAAACCTCCTGCTGACATCCAGCTTTGCTCACCAGGATACTGTGGAGTCCTGTTCACCAGAAGCACATTTTAGGATCCCTGCAGCCCTGTAGCCACAGGCTGCTGGCTGCAGGCTGCCCTACTTCCTCCAGAAGGGCCTCTCCATGAGTATGCTGTGCTGCTTCCGAGGTGCGGTGGCAGGAGTCCTGCTCTCCCTGCAGAGCCTCGGCAATGCGCTGCCTGTGCAAGTGTCCTGCAAGCAGGACAGGGCCCAGTGACGGGCTGGAGGTGGATCAGAGTTGAAAAACCCTTTGTTGTCTTGTATGAAGGGGACTGACTCATTGCTCTCCCGTGCTGTCATAAGCAGATGGATGATTTAATCACCTAGCAACCAAAATAACGTCAGGTGAGGAGTGCTTCCTCAACCGTTCTCAGCCCACAGCCCCTCTGTCACACTGGTGGCAGGGACCAGGCAGACCCCAAACCATTTCCCAGCTCCTTGGCTGCCCCTCACCACTGCCTGGAATGAAGCTGAGGGGAGGCCCTTTCCTGTCTGCCCCACCTGAAAGCAACATGGGGCTGCCCCATGGCACCACGCATGCATCCAGCAGCCCAACAGAAGAGTTTCCCAGAGCCATGACTGAGGTGGAGTGCACAGTGCCATGCAGGGGGTGAAGAGAATCCCCTGAGGCCAGCTCCTGGGAAGGTCAAAGGGGGCATCTCCAAGCATCTTCGTGGCGTATACAAGGGGGCAAGGGCTCCAGCACAATTTAGGAAGTTTGCTGACCATCTGGAGGACTCAGAGTCTGCTGTGAGAAGAGTGCCCTGTGTCCAGGACCTCCAGAGAGGTGAATCCAGAGGACTTTGTATGGGATCTAACAACCTGCTGGGACCCTCCTCTGTATGCACAGCCACTGTGCCAGCCCTGAGCACCTTCAACTCCTGCCCAGTCCTCTTGCCTGACACCCCTCAGAGGGGTAGAATAACCCCAGGAGTCAGCATTTTCATTCAGTTTCTCCTCCAGTGAAGAAAAAGGTGTTTGCCTCACCTGCCTGTGCTCTTGGTGTGAGAAGAGGGGTGCCAGCCCTTGCCCAGGTGCTGGCACTCTTGTGCTGTCCTTCTGAGACAGCACAGTTGCTTCCTGACTGATCCCCACTGAAACGCTCTCTGACCCCTAAGAGGCAGAAAACCAGGCACAGCCATCCTCCCAAAGGCTGCTGGCGTGGGCCACCACACTATGGCCCATCCCGGCTTAGCCGAGTCTGCAGCAGTGAGTGTCCCTGAAGCAGGGTCTGAGCTGAGAGGGAAAGCAAGCCCCAGGCAGGAAAGGGGCTGCCTCAGCCTAGCCCTCTGGAGCACAGAGTAGGAGTATGTGAGGACAATTTCAGTCAGACCTTGCCTTAAATGTGTGTTGATGCCACCCATGTGGAGCTGTAGTGAGTGGTTCATTACAGACACATGGCTCCTGGCATCAGCATGTGTGCAATGCTGTGCAGTGAGGACACATCTTCCCAGGCCATGAGCTCTGGCTCCCTTGTGCATTCTCACTGCAGGACTGCCGGAGACAGGCCTCTCCTCGCAGAGCGCCCTAGCTGACTGTCAGACCTCTGTTGTGACCTGAAATCACTCCCAACCCTCCTGGCAACATGTGAAGCCCATATTAGCCAGTCCAGGGGCTACAAGCTGGGACAGAGTGAGACTGCTGGACCATGGGGTGCTGACCATGCAACTGCCTTCCTCCCCAAAACTAGCCAGCAAACATCCAGTCCCGGACAGTGGGTTGTGCCTGATGGGCCTCGCTGCTGCCTCTGAAATGCGGAGGTGCAGGTAGTGGGGAGCAACTAGTCCCCTCCTCAGGCCAGTGAGGCTGATGCCAGGCTGTCACGGTATTTGAGTGAGGCACAGGCTGGTGCAAGCACTGCTGCTGAGGCTGTCAGGGATCAGGGAGAAGTGCCATATAAATAGGGCACCCCGTCTCCAAGCTCCTCTTTGTGGGCCGGGAAGCTGATATAATTAGACAATACACTCTGTTCTGTACAGTGCACTGAGAAAGCCTCTGTGCCGCTGTGGCCCGGAGGGAGCAAGGGAGCCCTACTTCAGCTGCCTGCTTGTCCCAGCAAAGGTGAGCGATTTCCAGGCAATGAGCTCCTGGCAGCTCGCTCTCTCATTCCTTGCAACTGCTCCGAGAAGCATGGCAGGACTGGAGGCAAGATGAATGGGGCACACTGGGGGCAAGCACCATGTTCCCAGTGTGACAGGAGGCTAAACAGGCCATGCACATGGTCTTCAAAGCAACATTGCTTTGGGGGAACTGGGCTGGCTGCCACAGAGGCTTCATCCCCAGACAAAGCTGCAGGCAAACATGGCTGCTGCAGGCCTGTCCTCGGAGTTGTGCCAGACAGCAGTTAGCCACCAACCAGCCTACTCCAGCCGTGAAGTAATGGGGATGTGGAGCAAAAGGGGGAGGTTTGTGTACTGGCTGGTCTCCTCACTAGAAGACCATCTCCTCTCTCCTCCACTTTGGGATTCGGTGGTTCTTGTGGACTCTGCTAACTTTCAGGAGAGAGGTTGGTGAAGTGATGCTGGCAGGAACTGAGCAGCAGTTGAGCATCTGCAGCCCTGTGCATCTGTGGAAGAGGGGATCAAGCTCAGTGCTTACAAAAGCAAGTCGAGTGGCCCACTTCGGCCAAAGCAGAAGGACACCAGGCTGCTCTCTGTAAATTGAAGCCCCATGGGCGTTCTGGGAGGTGGGGAGGCCAGCCTCTGAGTCAGACTTATATGTGGATATCCCAAACTGCATCTGTGTTGCCCCTGGAGTGCCTTGCCACTCATAATATCCATCAAAGCATCCCTCTGGGGTGGGTCTAGCAGTGCAGAGGCTCCTGGTAGCGTGCAAGGTCCTAGTACTCCTGGTGGTTTGTGCCGCTCTGGTATCCACGTACAGCTCCCTGGTACTCCTGGTATTGTGCAGCTTCCTGGTGTTCATGGTAGTATGTGGTTTCCGGGGAGAAGGAAAGCCAGGGCCTGCTCTGGCTTGGCCTGGTTCATTTCTGCTCAGTGCCATGACTCTTCTTTAAATGCATTGTGGTTTCTGACTGCTAACATGTCGATTGATTAATGACCACAACCTAGGCACTAAGTGGCCAGGTATTGATTTCTGCCCCGGGGCATTCTGCACATCCCCATTTGGATGAGTTGTCCCTCCTGGTCATGCCAAAAAAGATGATCTTTAGCTATCTGGGAACTCCTCCTTTGAGGTTCTGACTTCCAAGCCATGAAATCCCACTGTTTTTGCCCGCTATCAGCAGCCAGGATGGTGTCTGACTCCCCGTAGCACAGCCACCTTTAATCAGGTCTAGTTCATCCACAGGGTTGGGCTCAAACCAAGCAGATCAGGGTGCCCTCTTACAAAGCTCCCATCCAAGTCTGGTTTGGATCTGTGAGTGCTCCCTGCAGAGTTTAGTCTGGGAGCAGCCCTCATATTAACTGTGACACAGTCTGCTGCAGAAACACACGTTATTTCTAGGAATCAGGCAAATTTTAGAGACAGAAAATGAGAAAACGGTTTTGAACTCTATTTTCACAAAGATGTGTTTACACTGCTCTGGAGATGTACAGCTGCTTTAATCTCCCTTTCTCAGGGAGGTGTATAGGGGTATTTGTGTACTTCAGACTCAGGGCTCAGATCTACAGGCTGTTCTTCCCCAAGAGCCAGGGGAAAGCCCTTCTGAAGAGATATTTATTAATTCACTGGCTCAGAAACTGTACCTCAGCACCCACATGGCACCACTGTGTGCTCCTCTGGCAGGTCAGCCACAGCTCCTGGCTTGTTTAGTTTGGAGCACTTGAGAACTACTACCCTTAACCATCATCCCTCACTCTTGCATACACAGAGAATGTGCTGACCTACAGCGTTCCCATGCAGGACTGCCTTGACATTGTCTGCTGCCTCTGGGGTGCTGGCTTGGAGCTGTGGAAGTATTCAGGGTCTGGGATGGAGACAGTCAGGACCTTGGCTGAGGGTTTGGGAACAGAGTTAGAGACTGACTCTACTCTCTGCAGCCTTTAGCATCCTCCCAGGTGGAAGTGTATTGGCTGTGTTAGGGCTTTTCCTTTGGCAGGATCATAAAGGTCTCTGTCCACACGTGTTCCATATGACTGTGACTGTCTCAAGCAGGGCTTCCTCCCCTCCTTCCCGTAGGATTACCCTTGACTCACTTTGATGTCTTGACTCAGGCCTGGTGGGAGAAAAACAGTACCATCACCAAAAGCCATAGCAGACAAGTCATGGATGATATGGACCACATGCCCATGGTTGCCATGAGGCCCCCTCCAAGGCAGAGGTGACATAATCAACATGAGAGAAGAGGGGTGAAAGAGGCAGCTGCTTTGACATTTCCCACCCTGGACAGGTAAATGACCCCACCATTGGTTATATGGGACTGTGGGCCAGACTGGGACGTTTTCATGCACATGTACATTATACAGGGAACTTTTGGCTAGTGAAAGGAGGAGCCCTGGCTCACCCTGGCCTCTGCCCCTGGGCAGTACCCTGAGGAGTGCAATGCAAACAGGATGCATTGGCTCAGCCAGGTAAGCCAGCCTAGGGGTGCAGGCAGGGGAGACCTTCTGCATCTATGCCAGTATAGGGACATGTCTGAGCATGGCTTGTAGTAGTCCGTGTTGAGGCTCTGGAGTTGGAAGGTCATTAAGAATCCCCCACATTTTCCCCAGTCCCACCAGATGCCAGGCTTGGATAGAGTGGCTGGCAATAGGGAGAGCAAAGCAGGGGTGAGAGCAGGATAGGCTGCTGGCAGCTCCTGTGGCAAGTGGTCTGGGAATGTACTGCCATTGGCAATGCTGATGGAAGATGGCAAGGGCTGGAGGGAGAAGGCCATTTTTGTGGGAAAGCCAAAATGGTTGGGGACTGAACCATTTCTGTAGCTGATGAGGGCTCATCTCTGCTCTGAACCCAGCCTGGGCACCCCCTGAAGGGGGTCCCCATGGCTCTGCAGCACCCAGGCAGCAGCTTTGTGAAGACTAGCCGGGGAGAGCCCTCTGGTCCTGCCCCTCTCCCTGCTGCTCAGTGTACCTGCCAGCCCAGCACAAAACCCCTCAGAGGCCCAACCTCCCTTGCCTAGATGAAAAAGGCTGTCATTTTCCTTGAGACATTTTAATTTTTAGTGCCATTCCTGGTCTTTCCTCTGCTTCACACATGAGGGGGTGGCTTTCTAGTCAGCTTGATATATTTGTTTAGAGTTTGGCCTTTCCTCCATGCTGAGGAGGGCCAACCCAGCCAAGGCATAGCCTGAGTCTCCTGGGAGCCCTGGTGTCCCCCCCGCACCTTGACCCCAGCTGGCTCTGCTCAGAAGGGGGAATTTTGCAGGATCTACAGGGAAGATGGAGGAGAAAGTCCAAAACTGGATTTTAGTGGGATTATCCCAAGTTTGAAGTAGGCTCTGACTCTTCTGGTTACCCCTGATGGGAAAGAACAAGCCTTTTCACTTCTCCCTGGAGCAGGAACCACTGTCCTAGCAGCCATCCAGCCCCAGGGATGTGTGAAGCCTGACTCTTTCAGGTTCACTGGCATTGTCATCCTCTGTCTCAATGATTTCCAGTCACCACAGTGCCCCGGAGGGACCCTCACCAGTGGCCTCACCTCCTCTTTAGCGCCACTCAGCCCTATGCACACTGGACCTTCCTCATCCTTCACTGCTGGGAGAGGCTGTGTGTTTTGATGGAGCCATTCTGCACTGGCTCCTTTGCAGTTAAAGCTGCTGTTCCTCACAGGCAGGCACTGAACTGCACTTGTGGCCAGCTCATGTCTACATGGGGATGCTAAGGATCAATTCACTGCAGGAATTGAAAGTGATCAGTGTTAAGGGCATCATGTCTGAATGGTCTTGCTGTAGCTTTCATGTGGTTTCTCCTAAATTGCTTTGGGAAGGAAACAGTAAATCAAACCCAGGCCACTTGGACCCTCCAAGAATAAGTGGAGACATCAAAGAAATGAACCTCTGCCGACAAAGCAGACAAGGGCCTCCGTACTCTTACCATGGTCAGATGCACTCCTTGGCTGACACACAGAAAGCCCTGAAGCCAGCCAGTCCTCCTTGGTTACTGTTCAAGGACGCTGGGGGCTGGAGACCAGTCAGACACCAGATATGGTAGGGAGGTGCTTCATTCCCTGATCAAATCTGACTGAGATCATCACGACTTCAATGAAAAAGATATGACCTGAAGACTTGGCAAACTATCCCTGCCACACCAAGCAGGAGCAAGGCATGCTCTACCCGGGGCACAGGGCCAGCAGCATGGCAGGACGAGGAACAGCAAAGACACCACCTGCAAGAGAGCATGGCAGGGAGCTGGATGGGGCACAACGGTAGCAAAGCTCTTCATTATTGTGAGAAAAGACAGAGATTAGCTGCCCATGGCAGTGGGGAGGACAAAAGCTAGTGCACCGCCAGTCTGAGCAGGAAAGGATGCTTTGAATCAGGGAAGATATCTCTGAGGAAAGACATATCACCGCGAGGTAGACTTGCTTGGGGATGTGTCCCAAGCGTCCCTGGACTGGAGTGCTCTGCGAGGGCTGGGCAAAGTTAGGCTTTGGAGGGGAGGCCTGGAAGATGCAGGCAGTCTGTGGTCACCCTACAACCCTGCGGGAGTACATGGCTACAATCAAGCTCAGCCAAAGACAACAAGGTTGCAAGTTCCCCAAAAAGCTGTAGCCACGGTCATCAGGAGGGTAGAGTAATGGAGACGAAGCAGATAGGGCTTATGCGAAGGAAGGTGCAGCCAGTGCCCAGAGAGCTTGGCCGAAGGCAATAGTGCCCATGCAGGGAGGACATGGACAGGACAAGCACAGAAACTGGATGGCAAAGCCTTTCCCTGGCCACATGGCACCTTTTTTTCCAACCCAGCTGCTTCTGCAAGAATATTGCCAGCAGACTGGCCTTTAGACACGACATAAAAGAGGAGAGAGGGAGGAGGAGACCCTAGCAGGCCTGATTTTCCTGTGACAATGATTTATATCCTTGTGAAACTCTATTGGATCTGAGGATTTAGTCATCATTTAAATGAGTTGGAAATCAGGCTTTCTGGCTACGTGCACCATCTTTTTCCCAATGTAAAAAAGAGGAATATATTTTTACATAGAAGTTTGGGGGGGGGGTTAACCTTTAGCTTAACAGGAATATGAAACCTTGCCTCCCCTAGAAGTCTATGCAACTGGGGCAAGAGGGCATGCCATTTTTAACAGATATTTCAGGAAGCTGCATTTTTGACAAGGAGTGCTTTTCTCCCAGCTGTTGTGCTGGCATTGCTGTTAAATAGGTGTCTGCAAAACCACATACAAATGTTGTAAAAATGTGTCTGAAAGTCCTTTTCTCTCTTAGATCATGTTTATGGGCATAAAGAGCTTTTATAGACAGATTAGCGTAATTAAAATTGAGAACCCTCATGAATACCACTGTAACTCAATCTAATAATACGTTAAGCTGGCTGGGTTCATCTCTGAAATAAAGCTGCTTCCCTGTGGGTGTCAGAGAAGTAGGGTGGGGGTCTAGGGCAGTGGAGGTTATCTAAAGCACCTCTTGAGCCAGGAACAGGCCTGTGTGAATGCCATTTCACTGTGTTGTTGTTCATGAAATTCTGGTCATAGGATGTCTGTGACCATAGAAATGGCCAGGGGAAAATAAAGGGCCAAGATATGAAATGACAGTGCAAAAAATACACAGAGGGTGGAATGGAGGAGTAAAAAATAGCAATGAAAAATAAAAGGAAGGAAATGAAGCCAGATGTGAAAGAAAAGCCATTTGGGGTCTTATGTGCCCCAGGTAAAGGAAGGGGAAGATGAAATGTATAAATTGCTTTTCCCTCTGCAGCTGTGGGTAACAGTGAGTGACTTGCCCATGGCCAAAAGCGCAAAGGGTGAGAGCACACCAAATCCCTCCATGCTCCCCACGCAGAGCCCAAAATGGCTCTCCACCAGACTGGCCTCTCTTCCTGGCTCATCCAGCCCTGGGATGGTGAGGGAGCGAGACAGAGCCTGAGTGCCTCCGACTGCTGGCAGCAAGAAGATCATCTCAAAGTGCAGGCATGGTCATTCTCTTGCTGGGTTAGGCAGAGGCACGGCTCCAGTGTACGGCTCAGCCTGTCCTATCGTGTCCCTGGGGCTTCCCATTGCCTTGCTCTCCCTTCACATCAAGTCAGTGTTTTTGTGCTGGGTGACACTGGGAACTGGAGCTGTGCCAGAAGGCCGCTCAGTGCTGAGGGTCGGAAGGTAATGCCTGGAGCAGGGAACAGGCTGTGCAAGGCGGGACACACCTTCCCAGGGTACTGCTAGACTGAGCCTGAGGGACGTCAAGTCCCATCCGAGTAGCACTAGGGGCTGAGCACAGTGTTATTTCTGACCTTGTGTGCTGAGCATGTGGCTCCTATACTTTCGAGCCCTGGCTCTTCATTTTGTCCTGCAGAAAGTCTCTGCCTATAGCTTGGAGCATTTCTGGCAGCAGCAGAGTTCCTGGGATTTGCTTACCTGTCAGCAGGCTGGATTTTAGGGAAGGTTGGATGCTGGGAATGGTGCTCAGCATTGCAGGGTACGCAAGCCTTGGGACAACTCTTGGGAAGGCAAAACTTGTAGAGCAGCTCCTGAGATGATCCTAGACCCATCTGATCTGTTTGTTCTGGAGCCAGGTTCTCACCCAGGAGAAAGGAACCCAGTCCCATAATAAGCAACATGGGAAAGGAGGACTGAAAGGAGGCCCTGACTAGGGAAAGCAAGAGTTCACATGGGTCCAAGGCTTGTTCTCCTGTCCTTCCTTGGCTGGGAGCAGCGTCTGGTCTGTGGGCACTGGCTGGAGAGGCACTCAGGGAAGTCTGCACACATCTTTCAGTCTGTGGGTATCACCCAGCACATGTGCATGTGGGCTGCCTACCCCTGTGTCCTGACCGTGTCCTCTGGTCTGGGATTGTTGTTTCTGTTGTGTAGCTGGGCCTGGTCCCTGGCTGCATGCACAGATACCGTGTCACTCTCTAGCTCTGCAGGAGTCCCAGCAAAGTGCACAAGTGCCAGACCGGGCTTTCTTCTTGAAGTCCTTCCCTAACCAGAGCCATGTCCCTGCCATCAAAGGCCATGTGGGGAATGAGGCAAGGGGGGAAGCCCAGAAGGAAATGGCCATGAGGAATCTAGGGCACTTCCTCTGCTGCTGTGTGCAGATGCCAAGTCACCCAGCAGAAATTGCCAGCAGCAGAGAGGGAGGATTCACATCCTCCTAGAGACAGTGCAAGTGGCCTCTAGCCCGGCGCCAGACTACCCTTTTCTGGAAGCAGCACGAAGATTCAATTTGTCTCCCCTGCCTTAGATTGGCCCCACTAAGCAGGTTTTAATTTTGTTAAATAAATATGAAGTAATGGCAGTGGGGATAGGAGCCAAATTGCCTGGAGACATTCTTGAGAGCCAGACCAGCTCTGCAGAAAGGCAAGACTGCCCTGCAAATCTGTCGGCAGCAGGGAACTGCATGAGCTTGGGAGAGTGTCCGGCAGAGCCTCACAGGGAAAGAGGAAGCCGGCAGTGCTGGGGCCAGTGGGGTGGGCCTGGGCTTGCTGGCGTGAAGCAGATGTAGCTCCACGCTGCTGTGTGCTCACAGCACCTCGCTGCCTTCAGAACAATTTCTAAATGGCTGCTAAATATCACTGTCAGAATTGCACTCATCTTCCCTTCCTAATTAGTGGATCAGACAGTAGTTTGTAATCCTTTTGAATAGGAAGATCTTAGTGTCTAGCAGTGGAGACTGAGCAGGTCACAGGAGACAGCAGAATGCAGCAGTGGCCAGGAAGGCTTATAAAGGGGGATAAAGCAGAAGGGCTTTTTGCAGACTCCCTCAGTCTCCACAAGAATTGCTTTGTCCTGTCTCTATATTCCAGTGCACCTTCCTCTTCCCTGTCCAGAGTTTTGGCATTTTTCATTTCTCTTCATGATACCATGTGTAAAATCGTAAGCATGGCAGCCCCTGGCAGCAGGCCAGCTCTCTGACTCTAGTCAGCCTTTGCTTATCACCAAGTCCAGTGCTTGCTGCACGCTCCCGGTGCTGGGCCGCAGGGTGGTATGCCAGGCAGGAGCCGGATACATCTGCACTGATTGTGAACCACCCAGGCATGGTCACTCTGAGGGGCAGAGAACAGCTGGAGGGAGGTTCAGGACCCACAGCTCCCCTGGGCAAACCTGTCTTAGTGTGGGGCAGAAGCAGGTCTGGCCTTTCACAGAATCACAAAATCACAGACTGATTGAGGCTGGAAAGGACCTTTAAAGATCATCTAGTCCAAAACACCTGCTCAAGCACGGTCACCTAGAGCACCTTGCCAAGGACTCTCTTCAGGTGGCTTTTGAATATCTCCAAGGATGGAGACTGCACAGCCTCTCTGGACAACTTGTTTTGGTGCTTAGTCACCCTCACAGTAAAGAAGTTTGTCCTTATGTTCAGATGGAACCTCCTGTGTTTCAGTTTGTGCCCATTGCCTCTCGTCCTGTCACTGGGCACCACTGAGGAGAGTCTGCCCCCATCCTCTCTACACCCTCCCTTCAGATATTTATAAGCATATCCCCCCCCCCCCCGCCCCGAGTCTTCTCCTCTCCAGGCTGAAGAGTCCCAGCTCTCTCAGCCTTTCCTCGTACAAGAGGTGCTCCAGTCCCTTCATCACCTTAGTAGCCCTCCACTGGACTCACTCCAGTAGCTCCATGTCTCTCTTGTATTGGGGAGCCCAGAGCTGGACACAGTGCTCCCGGTGTGACCTCACCAGGGCTGCGTAGAGGGGGACGATCACCTCCCTTGACCTGCTGGCAATGCTCTGCCTCCTAATGCACCCCGGGATACCACTGGCCTTCTTGGCCACAAGGGCCAGAAGGAGGAAAAAAACCAACAAGGTGAAAAATGAAACAGACAGGAGTTGCATTTTCAGGGGCTTGAGAAAGGGAATGAGGGCAGGAGATGCACAGAGGGCAGTGTGGTCAGCCAGGGCCAGGTGGGAGAACACTCCCATGCTGAGCAAACAGGAACAGCAGCAGGAACAAATGCCTGTTAGATGGGCAGGAAGGCAGAAGGCCCTGGCTGGCGTGGAGTTGGGCTGGACTGGGAGTAGGTAAGCACAGTGTATAAAGTAGAGGTTCGGTGTGCTGGCCACAGTTGATCTCCAAGTGCTGGGGCTCCACATTGCCCTTGGACAGAGGGAGTCCTTCTCTAGGGAGCGAGACAGGTTCGACCGGGGTGGGAGGCTCACAGAGGACTTACAGTGGTTCCTGTGCATGCATGAAAGCAGGGGAGAGGAGAGCGTTTGTGGTGGGGAGTGGGGCTGAGACAGGAGAGGGGCAGCAGGCAGAGCTTCAGGCAAAGGGGGATGGCTGGTGAGAGCTCAGTGAGAGCTCAGGAATTATTTAACAGCTCTGACAGGCAGGAACGACACTTTGGCAGACTAAGTGAAGCCAAGAAGTAGTATTAGCATGCTGGGAGGGGGTCATGTAGCCCTGACCATGTTACAGATGGCACTAAGACACACGCTGGCTGGTGTCTTTAGCATCAATTAATCTGGGAAAAGCATATCTGTCCCGCATGCATTAACCTTTATAAATGACTTAACACTAGGTGCAGCCGCAAACCATGGGAAGGCTTGGGGAAGTTTTGTAGACACGGCTCCTGTTGTCACCCAAGGCACAGAGGGCACGAAGAGCCCAGCCCCAGGGTCCACAGCCCTGGGGGAGCGGGTGCCTGCAGGGGCGGGTGAGGGGGAGCAGAGCAGTCTGAGGTCACACAGCAGTGATCTTGATGTAGAGTCAGCTACTACCAGTGACTTCAAGGAACACTACTTTCCTGCTGCATTTCTACAGCCTTTAAATGAAAGTATTTATAATAGCATCAGTGACTCACTGAGATCTCTTTACTCACCAGTTAATGATTGAGCATGGTTCCAGAGCTCTTAGTGACTTTGGCTTAAATAAACTCAACCTTTCTCCCAGCTTCCCATTAATATGGGAGAGTGGTCTGGGTCACTAAGAGAGAGCAGGTGGCAAGCTGCATGGGGAAGGTGGGTATCTTTTTACCCCAGCTTACAGTCTCTTCCCCCACCCCCCACCCCCCAGTCCCCTGACTTCAAGGGTCTGCATTAGAGCTAGAGGAAAAAGGAGAAAGGAAGGGAAATGACAGGAAGGCTGGACAGTCAAGTATGTAAAGGCTGCAGAAATCATATGCTCCATTTCAGGTGCTGCCACTCCTTGCAAACAGGTTCTCCCAGTCCCCCCAGATGTCCCCCATGCAGCTGCACTCAGAGGCAGCTGCCAACATGTCCATAGAAACGGTGATTAGAGCCACCTCCCAGACCCTGCACAGCACATTCCTTCCAGGCAGCAGCCTGGCTAGGACACTGGCTCTGCACAACTTCCTTTGCATTTCCTTTGGAGAAGAACACAGGAACTTTGGAGTAGACATGCAGTTCCTGGAGGAGCTGGGAACACAGTAGAGTGTGTCCTTTGGGCCATGGAAAGGAAGGAGCACTGGGGCTGGAGCAGGGAGCTGGGGAGCACCAGGAGCAGCCTGGCCTTACACAAAGGGATGAGTCTGTATGGTTCAGGCAGCTTTGAAGACAAGCAGGAAGTTCCAGAAAGACTAGTTTTAAGCCAGGCCTGGCTGTTAGTGGCCATTGCCATTAGTGGTTTGCAAGGATCAGGGCACTGGGACAGGGTCACCATGCAAAGTAGGACCCCTGTGCATCAGCAGAGCCTGGATCTGGAGTAGGATGGGCTCTGGCTTTCTGGAAGAGAATGTTTGTCTCCCTGAGATGCCTGAGACCCCTTCACTGGTTGTGCCCCAAAGGAGCTGTTGGCATGGGTAAAATGTGCCTATCACTGTGTGCTAATTGCAGGAGATCCCAGCCTGACCCACAGCCTGGACTGCTGGCGCAGGCCAGTGCCTGATGCTCTCCAAACAGTGGAGCGAGGGGAGAGGAACCTGTCTGCTGAGTCCTGGCCAGCTCACTGCCTGTGAGCTTCTTGGGGATGTGACTGCTGGCTATGGCTTGTCACTAGCCTTGCGCCCACCCGCTCCACCTTGTACTGCTGGGCTCTTGCCCCAGCCTGCTATTCTACTACCAAAGCAGTGAATCATGAAGCTAGGGTAAGCGAATATTTGCAGGTAATTGCAAGACTGTCATCACCATCATAGGCTTCATCCTCCAACCTGCCATCCTTGACATGCTCACCAGAGAGGGCTTGGTTTCCCCAGTTACATGCTGCAGTGGATTGACTGGTTTAGGCAACATAGAGTCAAACCCTCCGTGGATCCTCCAGCTGTAGGGAGCAGGCTTGAGCTGACTCTTTGAGTAGCTCTGAATCAAGCCACTCTACCTGAAAAGCTTTGGCACTGGTTTAGATAAACCATTGCCACATGTTGGTGTTCATAGAATGTAAACACATTTCCTTTGTGTGTCAGCAGCACGTGCAGGTCAGAGGCAGTGCTTAGGGTGTTTGCTAAGGCTTTAGAGGACTTAGGTTCAGATCTCTGCTCTGCGAGAGACTCACTGCGTGACCATGTCCATGCAGGCTTGGACTTGTGTATGAGAACCCTGGGATGGCTGTAAATGTTTTTTTCCCCTGCCAGGCACAACCTTGGAAGGTTGTGAAGCCATTGCAGGCATAGGATATGAAGATGAGAAAGAAACTGATGCTGGAGTGACAGTTAAGCCATCTGTAGGGCTGGGGAGGGGACCCTTGGGAAAGGAGATTGGAAGGTGATCTCTGTCTGCTATGTCTTACAGCCACTGGGCTCTGCCATTCCTTCCTGCACAGCCTTGCTGTGGGGTCTGGAGAGGTGCGGCTGCAGGCTGCTCTGGTTTCTCGGGCTGAAGTGAACTACACAGCCAGGGCCTCCCTGGCAGGCAAGAAGGCTGCGACAGAGCTCTGTTTGGCTTGCCACATTCAGACTGTGCCTCGGCTGCAATTAAATGTGTCCATGCTGGTATAGAGACCAAGGGCCAAGGAGAGGCCCCTGTCTCTGAGAATAAACTTTCTTGTTCTCTAGCACAGAGTGGCTGCTTCCAAAATGCCTCCTGGGAACAGTTCCTGCCCATGCTACCTCCAAAACCATGTTGTGAATCAGGCCAAAGACTATGCTAATGACTGAATGAATCGACATTTGATGCCTGGGGCTGCGGCTGTTTTCCGGAGGGGGAACAGGCTGTGCTCTGGAGAATAATCTGGGGCTGCATGTTGGGCAATGTGTGCTAGGGTGAGGAGCAGAGGCCTAGAGAAAGCTCAGGACTGAGGAAGAGAAAACAGTGGAAAGTTTGTGAGGGCTCTGCAAAACCCTTTGTTCACCTGCTCTGCCACAAGCAGGGAGCCAGAGGAGCATCCAAGTGCCTGCCCTGGGAGATCATCACTGGAAGGGGCCCTGACTGCAAGCTGAGCATTGCTCTTGCTCAGGTCCCTGCTGAGATTCAGCTTGCCTTGGGGAGTGCCATGGTGCCTGGGGATCTAGGGGCTCTGTGGAAGCCAGGTCCGTGGCCCTGGCACACACAGAGCCCAGGGCTTCAAGCGGGTGGACAAGGCATTTCTGCAGAGCCAGTTTCGAAATTGCTTTTGACAAAAGAGTAGGCTGCATTTGAGTTGCTTGTTTTGCTGTAACAAGATAGTTTGTGTGCCTTATAACTTAACCAGGCTGTGAGGTGCTGTGTTCTCGGGGACACAGAGGCCTGCTGGGGGCAGGCCAGGATGTGACCCCCAGATGCTCTGCGGAAGGGATCGACAGGGCATCTCTCCTGCCACAGCAGCCCAGAAAGGAGCTAACTTGTACGTCCCCTGGCTCACCATGGGCCCTGGATGCGCTGGGTTACCTGGCGTATCGGATACCTGCGATGCCAGCGGACTGCTTGGATCTGCCCTGTCCCAAGAGCACGAGGTGGCACAGCCCTGCAGAGCAGGGAGCAGGAGCTGGGTGTGTCTGTGTCTGGATAGGGGAACCCATCCGAAACCATTGCACCAGGAAAGGAACAATCAGAGGTGTTTATAGGATAAATAAATGGATTGAAGAATTCATTTTAAGATTAATTTTTTTCTAGCTTTTCCTTTTTCTCCCTAAATTACAAATCTGGGACAAAGAGCTGGCTGTTTGTATTTGTTACGCGCGCGCACACACACACACACACACACACACAAAATGTTACATCTATACATTATCTTGACATCAAAGGGACTGTGTGTGACATTTCTTTTGCTGTGCAGGCGAGAAAGGACACTGCCTGCTTTTGGGAGAGAAGAGATTATTATCAAAGGGTTACAGACAGCTCCTGGAAAGGAGAATGAGAAATAAGGACAGAGAGTGCAGAACTGGAAATGACAGTGATGAGGTGCAAAAGCAAATCTTCTCCTGGTCTTTTCATCTCCACTCTTTATTAAAGCAGGGTGAGAGAGAACCTCTCATTGCATGGAGTTATTATTTTAAAGAAAAAGAACAAATGTGAGAGTTGGAGAAAGCTGGGGGTTTTGTGTGGTGAGGAGACTAAAGAAAACCTGTCTGCAGACAAAGCTTTACTGCAGTGAGGCTCAAGGTTAAGGCAGTGCAGCTGAGGTACCCCAGCAGGCTGAGCCCAGGATGGTGCTGGAGCTCCTGGATTGCCCTGGTGCTTTCTGCAGGCGGGCTTTGGGCAAGTCACAGAGGCCAACCTGTCCCAGGGTGACTTCAGCATCTGAATGCTTCGTTTCGTCTGATGCCTGAGTTCAGATTCCTGGGCTGGACTTCCCAGGAACCAGCATTCAGAGGCCTGGCTGCTTTCAAACGAAAGAGTAGAAAAATCACCTTAAACCTTTTTCCTGGTTTGGTTCATCTTTTCTGTGAACCTTTTTGAGCTCCATGAAACTTGGACCAAGCTGGACCCATGGCTAAAACTAGACTCTAGGCTCAGCCTCCAAAGGTATTCAAGCATCTCACCCCCCATTGAGCTAAAATGCCTAAATAGGTTGGCAGATACAGACCCTAATAGGGTGCTTGTCTCCGAGGAAGTGTTGCAAGGGCTGATTAGCTGGTGTGTGAAGACAAGGTGCTAATGACAAACACTTACCCAGCTGCAGTGGGGGGGGGACCCAAAAAAACCAGTTTCAGCATAAATCCCGGATGCCATGTGCAGCCATGTGTTTAGTACAGCAAAAATCCCAGCAGGGCTCCCTTGGATTTCTGCTGCTTTCCCCTGGGTACCTGTTACCCAAAGCTCTCCTCTCATCACGCTATTGTTGAGAAGGGCACAAGTATTTAAAAACCAAAAAGCTTTGAATAGGGGGAAAGGGATTCCTGTCAGAGCCAGGACACCAAGCTGAAAGGTGTAAGAGCCAGGAAAAAAGGTCTGGCTGCCACTGCAAAGCACCATATAAGTGGCAGAGTGCTGTGCAAAGCCCAGGCTTGCATATACCTCCCTCAAAGTACTGCTGGTCTCTGCGGAAACCCTCTTTCGGCTGATGGCCAGAGGGAGCCACAAGCTTCTGCCCTATGCTTGGCGGCTGCTGTCGGGTCTGCCTGGCCAGCAGTGAGAGGTGGGGGTCATTTGCATGCTGCCAGTGCCAGGGTGGGGATCTGGCCTGGCACAGGAGGGTTTGGCATGGTGAGCAGGTGCTGGTGGGCTGTGAGCGCTGGTGTGTGGCCTGGGGTGGTGAGGACAAGGTGGACAGGGACTCCCTTTTCCACAGCAGCTCACACTGCTAGGAATGGCTCTAGGTGCTGTTATTTTAAAGTCAAATTAGGCAGTGGAAAAAGTACTGGGGCCCACCAGGCCTGGCTTCTCCTCTGTCCCTGTGTTGCCCACCCACACCTCCGCGTAGCTGTGCACACCAGTGCATGGCCAGTGGCCAGCTGCTGCCAGGGTTGGGGGAGCGGAGCAGCTCCCCAGCCAGCATCACCCTCCTCGCTGCGGGCTGGGAGGAACCATAAGGAAGTACTTTGAAATGTTACAAATCCCATCAGCTGGGGACATGAGCAGTCACTTTAAATTGCATATGAAGGATGGGAGATGTTCCTCTCCTAGGAACAAACTCTCCGTTTCTATGGCAATCCTGGGAGCTTTGATGTGTCAGCTGGAGCCGCGGCGCTTCTTGCGTGTAGGTTTCATGACGGCATGGAAATCCCTGACTTCAGAGGCCCAGGCCAGGCCAGCTCCAGGAATTCACGTGTTTGAGCTGGCCTCGGGGATGGGGCCCTAGTTAAGCTCTGCTTCTGCTGGGGGACCACAGGTGCAAGTGGAGGCAGAGGGACAGCATCCTGCCCAGCACTGCTCACCCCTGCCCCGGGCTGGCCTCATACCGACTGATCTGCGTGTGCACGCACATATGTGTGCATGTGCCCGTGTGTGTGTGAGTCTGGGGAGGTGCATGCATGTGTGTGTGGGCCTGCATGTTTGTGTGACGGGGTGGGGTGTGCAGATCTGTGCTCACGTCGGGGTGTTGAGGCTGCTTCTGTGCGCATGTAAATCTGGGTGGGGGCTGTGTATGTGCACGTCTGTGTATGTGAGGAGGTGTGTCTGTGTGACGGGGGCGTGGGGGTGTATCTGTCTGTCTGTGAGTCTGGGGGGAGCTGTGTGTGTGTGTGTCAAGCAGTGTGTGTGGGGGGGGAGGCTGTGTGTCTATGTGACAGGTGGTGTGTCTTTGTGTGTATGTGTGGGGAGGGGTGTGTGCAAGGCTGTGCATTTGCTTTGCCAAAGCACTGGAGTTAGAAAAAACAAAGTGCAGGCATTCCCTGAAGTCCCACATGAGCTTGTGATGCTACTGAGCCTTTGAGCCTATCCAGTCTACTCTCCATCACCTCCTGCCTTCCTGCCCTGCTCTGGAGGATCTGCTCCTGCCTACCCTCCCTCTGTACTGTCCCGGCTCCACGCATGGGCAGGAGGCCTCTGCCCTCTGCCACTGGTGGGGAGCTGCTGGAGCCTTCCCCACTTTCCTCTCCTCCACCTGTGCGAGCTGCCAACCATCTCGTCCTCTTGCATGCTCCAGCAGCGCCAGTGACTTGCAGCTGAGCCTTCTTCTTGCATGGAGTCGTCCCCTCTGGGGGCCAGCTGGGCAGCCCAGCAGAGCCAGCTGAGCTGCTGCCAGGCAGCTGGGCGGCCAGGAGGGAGCTTGCCATGCCTCCAGCTTCTCAGCTGTTGCCTGGGCAGCCCCCACAGTTTGCCAGATAGCAGCTTTCCTTCCGCCCCAAGGGGTGTCCCAGCCACAGAGCTCCTGGGTCCCAAAGCTCAGGGTTTGTTGGCAGCAACCTGGCTCCCGGGACAAGCTCTGTGCCTGCCAGCTCTGATGGTAAAAGGTAGGATGGTCCCCAACCCCTGCCACTCTTGGTGCTCTCTGCTCTTGGAGCAGCCACCAACGGGAGGACCTTTTCTGAAGCAGTCCCTCTCTCGCATGAGCTATCATTTCTGTTGTGGAGAGCCGAAGACAGCATCTTCTGCTAGGCCTTCTTCTTTCTGCTCCATCTCTCTCCTGGGGCTAGAGACCATGGTTCAGGCACCAGGGAGAAAGCTCTGCATCCACCACACAGCAGGGACAGTGGCAGCAAGGCATCCCAGCCAGTTTTGACTGTGCTGGCTAGATTGTTTCCTGAAGAACTCCAGTTTTAACTCTTGTTCTCCGCTGAAGCTCTTGATACCAAAGCAGCACATCCGAGCTCTCTTCTCCTCCTGTCCACACTCTGTGGGAATTCAGACAAACCATTTTAGGGCTTTCTTGACTTCTGCAATGAAATACCTCCATGAAAAACCCAGGTGGGAAAAGGAGAAAGACTTCCAAGCCTTTGGCTGGGGGTAAGTCCTGGTGGGGCATTTTTGGAAGGGATCAGTCCAAGGGGAGTCCTACTAGAAGGTGACTTGCCCCAGGGCACTGCTACAGCAAGATCAGGGTGGGCCAGCTTCCACTGGCTAGTGGACACATCCAGCCACGTGCCAGAGAGCTGGCAGAGCTGATGTAAAGGAACTCACGACTGGAGAGCAGTAAACCATGAGGACTGGAATTTGTGTACATGTCATTCCTTCCACTGAGGCTTTCTTGTGTGACTCTGAGGATGCCTGAAAGGCAAAAAGGCTCCTGCTCTTCTTGGAGCGGCCAAGGTCATTTCTGGGAGCCAGTACAGATGCCTGCTGCCATGTGGTTCATGCCCATAGCACCTCTGTGTAATTAGCTGAAAAGAAGGTCAAGTGACATGGGAGGTGGACAAAGAAAGGAACGGAAATAGCAAAGCTGTGCCCTGAGGAAGCTGTTCTCTCCAGAGGAGGCTCTCACTGAGCTCCAGTTTTCAGATCCTAGAGAGCTAGGCAGACTTTGTGCAAGTATGTTTGTGGTAAGAGGGATGGGAGCATGTGCTTACTACCAAAACAGTTTCTGGATTCTGC
Source organism: Dromaius novaehollandiae (assembly GCF_036370855.1). Classification (NCBI taxonomy): domain Eukaryota; kingdom Metazoa; phylum Chordata; class Aves; order Casuariiformes; family Dromaiidae; genus Dromaius; species Dromaius novaehollandiae. Next base: position 5,777,153 of record NC_088113.1, on the reverse strand, counting down.
ATCAGAGTACTGCAAACTCCCCACGGTCCCCCTGATATGCCCCCAGACATCTTTCCCTGGCCTTCCATGGACAGATTGTGTTTGTTTCAGCTCAGTGTGCTCATTAGATTAAAGTGAAAGAGTCGATCTGATCAAACTTGGAAATACAAAAATAGGCATGCTGGGTTCAGCAGATGGAGGGAACAGCCTGGCAAATCAGGCAAGTAACAGGCAGTGCCCCACAGCCAGTGCTCACAACAGCTGCTTTGCAGCAGCCCTCTTGGACATAACTTGCTCTCTGCTACATGGGGCGCACCTGCCTTGCAGGCATGGCGTTACGGGCACAGCAAGGCTGGGACCTCTCTCTGTTTTGTGGCCTTGGGGATGTGCTATGGAAGATGGGGAGCACACTGGGGGCTGGCTCTGTGCCTGGTGCTCGCATGTGGTTTTTCCCTCCAGCGCTCACAGTCGAGTGTCGTGTGAGACTGTGGCTCAGGCCCTTGTTGTGTCCCTGCTGCTCTCCCACTGCTTTGCTTCCCCCAAGCCTCCATGGCACTGAGCATCAAGAGCTGCTCCCACTGCCTCGGGGCAGCCTGGAATGGGAGGTCCCAAGATTCTCCCAATCAATGGCATTTACTGGGGCTGTGGATTTGCTGGATGCTTCCATTTTAAACCACAGCATTAAGAATGCTCATTCCTCATCTCAAAGGAATGTCTTTGGAATAGAGATGAATGACCCTGTGCACTATAGTATAGCTGCCAGATGAACATTTTACAGGCTGTTTACTTTGCACTGTGATGCTGAAGTACCTCTGGAGTTCGAGCACCACTGAAATACATCTCCCCCGTCTATTCCATCTCATTAACACCCCAAAATCAGCCAGGCCTGTGAAAGGATCAGCAATGCTTCCCTTATGGGGGACCTTATGTCCTCTGCATCAGCAGGGAAAGCCACCCCCACCAAGGGCAGAGAAGTCTTAGGAAAGCCTTGCCCTCGGGCTTTTCCCTTGTCCTTCCCCAGAGGGGCCCTTTCATCTGCAGGTTAGTGGCACTAACAGCCTTCCTCCTCGAGCGCTGAGGGGAGGAAATCTGTGGTTGATCCACGGCGAGCTGGTTCAGCCAGCCAAAAGGAAGCTGATTCTCTCTGCTAGGGACATCTCTAATTTGTCCCTACTCATACATTGCTACTGCTCCTCCAGGTTCTGAGTGTCAGGACTCCTCCCAACACAGCAGGGGCTAGGTATGTTGGACCTTTTCCTTATTTAAATCCCTAATGAGTTTTTTCATTTGTTTTAATTACAAAGCAATGGTAAGTTGAAAAAACCTGGCCAGAGGGAGACTTACATTGATCAGAAGTGCTCTTTGGTGTGCATCCATGATCTTTGTCACTTGTTTCATTTGTTCATGTGGAAGTGAGGGTGAGGTTGTCTCTGCAGGCTGACAAAGGTGCTCTGTGGGACTGACCAGGAAACCCAGGCCAGCCCCATCCAGTAGCAATGTCAGCAATGTCATGCCTTGGGATGTCAACCTGATCCAAACCAAGATGTGAGGGCCTAAACATCTGGCTGGTAGGAAATGTGGAAAGCTTTGCTTTCAAAAGCACTTTCTTTTCTGGTGCAGCCTAGCCTGTGGTCTCCCTCTTGCTCTGCATCTGGCTGAGGGAACAAGCCTTAATGGTGGCATACACTGACATGCACCTGCCCAATAAATAGTGGGAGCCACTGGTGCCTGGGGGAGGATGTGCGGGCACTGGTGACCATGCAGAGTGACTGCTGGGCTGGCTGAGCACAGATAGCCACTTCCATGTTGATGCTTCTGAGTGGGGAGGCTGGTTGGGTACTGATCTGGGGGGCTTCACTGCCGTGTAACTTTGGGTAATAGGGGTAATAGGTATATCTCCTGCTGGGCTTAATGGGAGATGTGCCCCAAGAAAGAAGGAGCTGACTGCTCAGACCCTGGCATGAGAACCCCAGAGTAGAGGTCCTGCTGCACTTGCATGCTACAGGACTGGACCCTGGCATTAATATTTCAGCATGGACCTTAAGTCTTTTGTCTGTGGTTTCAGATATTAGGGGATATATCCTGGCCATAGCAATCCCAGCAGCTCTGCTCAGTGGATGGATCGTGGCATGTTAGTTCTCTGTTGCATGATCCTGCTGCCCAAAATGTGGTGCTGATGAAACATGGTGTTTCTTCAGGGAGATGGTGCTGCACAGACCAGCTTTACCCAGAATTCTCAACCCTCTGAGATGGATGCTCTTGGGGTTGCTCTGAGTCCCAGGCCATTGATTCTCAGTGTGCTGGAAAAGAGGCTATGAGTCTGGGGTATGGGAGATGCAAGCTCCACTCCTGGGTCTTCTATTCGCTCCCTATGATCTCTTGGGCAAGCTCTGTTACCACCCTCTGCCTCATGCTACCTGTCCACAAAACCAACATAGGGCTCATCGGACACATGGCGAAGGTCTCTGTACTGGTGCCTTGCAGTGGTGGGAGCTGAGGCATGGCAGAGCATTTACAGCAAGGGCAATACAACCCCTTTCTGTAGTGTGTGGGGAAACCCTGGGCCAGTCTCATGCCACTGTTTCCATCCCACTGAGAAATGATGGGTCTGGGCTGAATCTTTTTACTCTGGAGAGAAGGGACACTCTTGTACTTCTGTGTCTGTGCAACCTTCTTCTAATGGCAAATACTTCTGGGTTTGAACTGCTCTCAGTGGCTTGCAAATACCTGAGGTTGTCCTGGTCACTGAAACAAACTGATATTTAAAGAAGGCCAAGAGTGCAGGCAGTCCTATGCCTTGCTGTGTAGCAGGTGGCCTGCTTAGGTCCAGGCAATCACCCTTCCTTTCCCTGCCCCAGCAGGATTATAGAATCAGGATAAAACTGACTTGGGAGGGAGCTGGGATGGAAGAGCTCTGGTTAGTGTTTGGTACTGAGGTAGCAAGAATTGAAACCCCTTAGAGACTGTCTTAGTCCTGATGAAAAAAGCAGTGAATAACGGGGAGTCCTGTCTCTGGGCTGTGTCAGGGAGGTGTGAGTAGGTGGTATGGAGGGGGAGCCTGATGCCAGACAGGGATGATAGTATGGCAGTTTGCCCTGTCTGATAGCAAATAACTCCAGTGATGATATAAGGATGTGGAAAGTCGCAGGGGAGGGATGTTGAGTTTGGAAAGGCTGTGACCTCCCCTTGTCTCCTTAGCAGTGTAGGGAGAGCCCCTTGCTCTGTTTGAGAATTCTGACCACTTGTCAGTTTGCCTATGCAGCAATCATTGTACACTGGCTCTTCTGCTGGCTTTTCTGCTCTCCTGGCATCATGGATGTGTCTTACACTGAGGCTCTGGAAGAGCCTGTCTCGTGGTCAGAGCCCCTCGTTTTGCAGGGGTGGCCTATGTTAGCTTGTGGCTTGAGCAAAGAGAGGAATTTTGAACTCTCTTCTGTCTTAAGAACTCGGATTTTTTTCCATCCAAATGTTTTTTCCCCCCTTTATGAAGAAAGCTGCCTGATTAGCAGCAATTAACAAAGCAAACGGCAGTAATAAACTTTATAGTATGTTCTGTGCAGCCTCTCTGAATGCCCTGAAGGAGAATGAGCCAGATGTTTGGGACTTCTGCTCCGCAACACAGAGTCAGGATAGGACAAAGTGCAGCGGGAGGTGTGCAGGAGGGGTTGTGCTGAGCAGGCAATAATGGTCACTGATCTCTCTGGGCCTCATTCTGCTGAACTTCAGCTGGGCAGACTCCCATGTGCAGAGCATCTGCAAGCACTGCTTCTAATGCTGGTCAGAAGACCAGCCCTGGGATGCAGGACCCAGCACCAATTGTAGAGCCTGTCAAGGCTATGCCACTTGGAGCCTAGCAGCTGATATGCTTCTTGCACTGTATTAGACTCTGAAAACTCCTAGCATCCCCTGGCTCACCTAGTTCTTTCAGTCAGTGAGTGGCTTGATCTCAGCTTTCGCTGTCTTGCTGCTGTGCAACAGTGCATCCAGGAGAACACTGGATTCAGGTACTGCTTTCCCATCCATCATCGATAATTCTCTTTTCAGCTGCTTCTTGGGCTTCACCTTTTTAATCCAACTGTCTCCTGATTTATGAATATTCTTTCCTCAATTACTTATACTAAGCTGCAGGGCTGTTTCCATTCATCTCAGGAGCACAATGGGAGTCTGAAGCTGTGCGTTCAGCTGGGGCTTCACAAAATACAGCTGAGTGCACAAGAACTTGCACCAACACAGCCCTTGTTGCCCCATGCAGTGTTAGTCTCCACTTACGCCTAAGGGATTCCGTTGGTATGAGAGGTGGCTTCTCCCTCAAGTTTCACCACTGAGCACATCTCAGATCTGACACATGGGTCCTTCAGGCACAGCTTAGTACGTGAGCAGATCAGCCTCCTCAGACTCCATCAGAGGATGAAGGTTGGTTCTTCTGTCTTATTTCCTCCCTCCCATCTGGTGCAGGTGTGGGGATTACATCTCAAAAGACATGAGGAAAAGGTGCCTGGGTTTCTTAGAACAGTAAGTTTGAGAACAAGCAGCCTCTGTTTGCTCCTGCTGCAGCAGCTGCTGTGCTCCTGTTTGGCCCATGGAGCATAGATTGGGGTTAGAAGAGGTCACCCAGGTGATGATGACTCTCGGTGAATGCCCTTGCAAGGCACAACACTGGAGAGAAGAGCAGAGTCCTCTGCAAAGCAGACCTTACAAGAAGGGAAACCAGTGCTGCCTCTGATTCCACATTCAGAAGGCAAAAGAAGGACTTCCCAGAGTGGATGAATGAAGTCCCAGCCTTGAAATGAAGTGAAATCAGAGCTGGGAGGTGCCAGATCCCCTCACTGGAAAAAGGGGCTACGGGGAGGGTCCTGCGATATGGGGAGAGCCTACCCTGCACCAAGAGCTCACAATGGGAAAAGTGCCATCCTTGTTTAGACCTGGGATTTCAGCCTTCCAGTTTGAAAGATGAGCTTCTGGAGCAATCCTCTCTCTCCTGCAGCCTGCCCTTCCCAGAGCTCCCCCATCTCCTGCACTGAAGGGGCTGCAGGCATAGAAAGATGTGTGATGCTTGCAGGGGCGTGCTGCACTCCTCTCCCAAGACAGAGCACCCCACAGACAGCTCCACTGAGCTGCTTCCCAAGCTAGGAACCAGCTCAGGCTATCCCTGCACCAAGGCTGTTTTATCTCCACTTCTTAATACTCTTATCTTGAAGGCTCCCCTCAGATTAAAGCACAGGCAGGCAGTCCCCTCCCTGGATTTATTGCAATGCAGTTTTCTTCCTCTAATCTGATCAGGATGTAAGCTGCTCTTTTCAAAGAGCACAGGGAGGATGGATGTGCATGACACTGGTGCTGTGAGCTAGGTTGACTGGAAGCAGTGGGAAGTTGTCCTGTTCTCTAGTTTGGCGGCTGCTTTCATGGCTTGAACCTCATTTCTCCTCTGGGCCTCAGGGAACATCTAGGTAAAGTACCAAGTACAGCAACAGTCATAAGGCGAAAGGTTTGCTTTTGGGCAGGATGTGTTGTTCTCCAGCGTACTGGAATCTGTTGGTCTTCCTGGACACACTCATCAAGCTGAAGTCCAGTCTTTGGTCTCTGACAGCCACAGGGACCCCGGAGTCAGAGGAACAGGACTGTCCATCTCAGCAGGACCTTGAGGGTGGAAATCTCAGCAGAGGTTCAGGCAACATCTGAGGATTTGGCCTTTGCACTGTGACTGCCACCCAGCCATAGTGGATTGGTTGTTTCTGGTTAGCTCATGAATCAGTAGTTACACCTGAAGCAGGGCTGGAGAAGCCAGAGATGGTATTGAATCCCTGCCAAGTTCCTTCTTTGCCTCTGTCTCCTGCTCTGCTGAGGGACCAGAGGGCTGAGATTACTTCTCTTTACATGGCTGTATCTCTGCAAGATGTGTCTTGGTCCATCTGATGAATGCCTTATGTGGGCACCCTCAGCGTGGCTATGGAGGACAGAGTGTTAGGTACTAATGCTCTTGGGCAGCCGGGACACTGTGACTTCCTGCTTGATTGGCTGGACTGGCCTTGGATGAAGCACCTTCCCCACCAGCCCTTCTTGCATTGAATTTGCATGGAGCATGAGGGAGGGCAAAACCGGCAGTGACTGTGCCAGGCTGTGGCACTGGGAGGAGTACGAGCAGCAAAGCATATCCCAGTGCCACCACAGCGCAAGCCAACATGATAACCAGTACTTGTGCAGCCCTGCTTGGTGTGTTCTCAGAAACAGCAGTGATATGAGGGCTCATGGAGAACAGTGTCTGTGGGAGATGCAGGGTACACAAGTGTGCTCCAAGCCTGATGGGCAGTGACATATCTGGGATCCACTCCCTCACTGTGTAGGCCTGAAGGGACACAGGGTGGGGAAAGAAGATGATTCTTCTGCAATGGGGGAAGGGACTGAGGTTGTTTTATGTCTCTCTGAACTCACCCTTTTCTTTGCCCTTCTCAGCCCAAGGAGACTGGTGAGCACGGTCACAAGGTCACTGACTGGCCGTGCCCACCCTGCAGCCAGTGCACGGACAAGCAACGTTCCCCAGCTCACGAATGAAAGCAGCGTCCTGGCAAAAGAGGTGCAACCTGCAGAGGAGCATTCAGACTGTGAGTGCTCGGGGCACCGTGGTGGGTGCAGGGCCTGGCGCAGGAGCAGAGGAAGGGGTAGGGGGGTCCCATTCATGCTTCTGGTGGGCTTCTTGGGGTGAAAAGCAAAAGGAACTGGTGGGTCTTGGAAAATTCTCATGTTCTCCTTTCTCGTGTCGCTGTTGCTCTACAAGGCAAAAAGAGAGCCTAAGTGCAGAAGTGGCAGTGAGGGAGGAGAGGTACTGCTGGCAGTGTAGCAGAAGATGAAGGGCACCATTCAGGGATGCATATGAGATGCTGGCACGGCCTCAGTTTCCTGGGGAGGCAGATGGCTTGGGCACAGGGCAGCTTGGAGGCTCTGTTACTGGTGTGTCTGGGAGTCAGAGCGCGCTGCGTTGGTGTGTGATAGTGTCTCCTCTGGGTGATGCCCATTCAGCTGGAGAGTAGGTGGAAAATGCAGCAAGAGCAGTGGAGCCTCCAGGGCTATTTGTAGCCTGGAGGAGGTTCTGCCTGGGACCTTCTGGGCAGAGCCAGCAGAGGCCAGGCTAGTCACTAGTCAAGCGGCAAGTAAACTCGGGAGACCTCTACATCCCCCACATGTAGGCCTGGTGGGAGCTGTGGAGCTGGCCCTCGCTGTAGCAGTGCCATGGTTTGCTTTCTGCTTTCTACTAGATGCTCAACTCTGTTAGCTCTTGTTCTGTTTCCAGCCTATGGCAGTGAGTTCAGCCATACGCAGTGTGACTGACTGTCTGTGGGCCCCAAGATCCAGTCCCCATTTGAAGCATGTCTATCAGAGCTGGGGGACAGAGGGACGTGTGTGGTGGCCTCTGCTAGATGGGCAGGAGGAGTACACAGCCACTTGATCTCCTCCAGTGAGGCAGAGAAGGAGGCTTCTGCAGAATATGGCTAAGATTGCCTCCAAGCCACTGCTTTGCCATCAGGCATATCCTTGGCATGCCTGTGCATGGGACAGATATTGAGTACTGCTGTGTATTTTCCAAGTGGGGTCATCCAATTCTGCGGCCATCTTAAACATGTGGAAAGCCTGTGTTTTTTCCCCCAAAGAGAGGGAAGGTGAACTTCTGTTCACCCAAGGACAGGGCTCTGGATTCAAGAAGTGTTGTCACAGCTGCTAAGGTCCCTGGGGAAGTAACTTGACCTGAAAGTAACAAACACTTGAGAGATGGTAAACAGGCAGGGTAAACCTATGGAAGAAAAATCACATGCTTCCCCCACACCAGGAGTGAGCCCCTGCCATGCCGTGGGATGTACCGCTGGCTCCATCAGCAGCTCAGCCAAGCCCAAACATTCAAAAGGTTTTGATTTGCCCTCCTAAAAGGTGGAAGATGGGCAAAAAATTCAGAAAGCACCAAAGAGCATGTTAGAGGTGTGTCTGGATTTTCTTCCACAGCCCTGGGGACTTGGCTCTGCCACCCAGAATAACAGCAAGCAGCTGGGGAGCCCCAAAGGATGGTGGCGTGGGAGAGAGTGTAGGGTCTGGCATGGGGACCCAGTCTGGGCCCTGCTTCCATTTGTAGGCAAATAACCACTTCTGCCAAAGAGCACAGACTACCTGAGAGCTCATGATCCTCATGGCATGCTGCTTTCTCAACAGTTACAGCAGCTGCTAAAAACTTTCTCTGAGCTGTTTTCACAGGAAAATGTGTGATGTTTTTATAATTTAGTTGGGTTTTTTGCCCATCATCTGAGCCAATAAAAGAGCATCTTTGTAGCCTTCTGCAGTTATTTAGAAAGAAGAGATGCGTGGCTTTCTGGAGACCCAGGGCTGACATACAGGGAAAATTCTTTTTAACGTCAAGTCTCCAGCTGGCAGGGCAGAGATCCGCAAGGAGATTTGGCGATGGGACAGAGACTGTGTGTGTATGTGTGCGCAGAGGGGTGGACTGTGCACCAAGGATGGATGCTGTATTGGATTGAATAACAGGTCATGCACAACCCAAACCTCATCCCCTTCCACCCTCCAGAAAAAACCTTCTCTAACCTTCCTCCAGAACAGCATATACACAAACAAAACACATTCAGCAAACCCTACCAAAACAAACTGAGCATGTGGTTTGGTCATGATTGAGACACAGGAAGCTCTCACACACTATAGCGCTGAGGACAGTGAAGAGGCCAGAAGGAAACAAAATCAGATGGGCTTGGTTTTTTTCTGGCCATTATAGCTGCAGCAAGATGGGTGAGACAGAGCTTGCTGTCTGCTGTGGAAAGGGAACTGGCAAACCCATACTTGTGACAAAGTGACTCTGCACCTGATTCCTGCCAAATTCCCCCTGGTGCTCTATCATGTCCCACACCTTCCAGCCCCTTGGAAGGGACATGGGTCTCTTCTATCTTGTGTGACTTTAAATGGAGGGGAAACACCAATGAAGAAAAAAAGTAAGTCAGTCCCCCAGAGACCTGAGAGCAAAGTGATCACAGTTCCTATGGAACACAAAGGTGGATGGGTACATGGAGGAGAAATATGTTCTTAGGGTAGGAGTAATCACTGAGATCTCCCCTGGATGTGGGGATGCCTCCACACTGTGCACACACATGTGACTGCCCCTCTCCCAAGGGAATCACATGGCACAGTGTGAGCAGCCTTTTGCAGCCAGCCCCAGATCCTCTCGCCATGAGAGTGTTGGACTATGGGAGCAGGGGCCTCACTGGCTGGTTATTCCTGCTTCTCCACTCCCTGGTAATTGCCTATCATCTCTTTCCCTTAATTTCAATTGCTTGATTCCTCTCACTATTTTTTCTTTTTTTTTAATGTAGGTGACACATGTTTGGTTCAAAGCACTTAATTACCTCTTGGGATGCGTTTCATTTATTCATTAAGACCAAAATTGGAGTTGCCAGGTTTGCTTTATTTTGCTTTTTTTAATTTTCCTCTTTTGTTCCCCTTCTCTATTTTGTAAGGGGAGGACAAGGGAAAAAAAAAAAAAACAGATACTTCCATCATGTGCGTGACCAGCCTCTCTCCAGGTCCCACAGTCTGCCATAGCTCCTAAAAGGAGGAGCATTGGTGGGGAGGAATGAGCCTCTCCAGCAGGGCAGGAAAGTGACGGTCTGTTGGCACGCCACAACTCCTTGGGAATTGGAAGGTGAACTGCACTGCTGGTGCCAAGCCCAGCTCCCACACTACTGGCATGGAAGCTGCAGGAAGATGAGAGCCATGTGCCAAATGTTCTGGCTCAGGGCTGAAGTGCTTGAGGGGGAGGCCTGTGCCCTGTCCCTCACCATGCCCAGGACCCTGCAGTCCTTCTTGCAATGGGCTGCCAAGTGGGTAGGGAAGAACAAGCCATACATCATGCTGCCTGGTGCTCTCCACCCCTGCCTGGTGCTTGGGAAGCTGCATCAGGCAGTGGAAGGGGACAGAGACAGGCCTGATTCCTCCTCTCACTGCCCTGGCAGTGTGAGAGAAGAAAAGTCCTGTGGATGTCTTTGCTCATAATGCTGTGAACGTTGAGGGTCAGGGCCAAGGATTTGTGCACAGGACATGTACTCTTTCCTGCCTGGCCTCCTCCTGTATGGCTGGAAGATACTCACTGACTTGGCATGGCAGTGGACCTCCCCTGTGGCATTAGGAGTTGCTGTGGCTTCAAGGCATGTTGGCCTGCTGGTGAAGGTGCTGGCGTAGCAGCCGACGTAGTGGGTGACTTACCAGGAAGCCAGTGAAGTGGACTGAGAACTGTCTGAATGGCAGAGCTCAGAGGGTTGTGACCAGCGGCACAAAGTCTAGTAGGAGGCCTGTAGCTAGCGGTGTCTCCCAGGGGTCAGTGCTGGGTCCAGTATTGTTCAACTTCCTCATCAGTGACCCGGATGAAGGGACAGAGGGCAGGCACCCTCAGCAAGGTTGCTGGTGATACCAAACTGGGAGGAGTGGCTGATAGCCCATGTGCTGCCATTCAGAGAGACCTGGACGGGCTGGAGAGCTGGGCAGAGGGGAAGCTCATGAAGTTCAATAAAGGGAAGTGCAGAGTCTTGCACCTAGGGAGGAATAACCCCAGGCACCAGTACAGGCTGGGGGCTGACCAGCTGCTGGACAGCAGCTCTGCAGAGAAGGACACGGGAGTCCTGGTGGAGAACAAGCTGACCATGAGCCAGGCACATTCCTGTGCCCTTGTGGCCAAGAAGGCCAGTGGTATCCCGGGGTGCATTAGGAGGCAGAGCATTGCCAGCAGGTCAAGGGAGGTGATCCTCCCCCTCTACGCAGCCCTGGTGAGGTCACACCGGGAGCACTGTGTCCAGCTCTGGGCTCCCCAATACAAGAGAGACATGGAGCTACTGGAGTGAGTCCAGTGGAGGGCTACTAAGGCGATGAAGGGACTGGAGCACCTCTCGCACGAGGAAAGGCTGAGAGAGCTGGGACTCTTCAGCCTGAAGGAGAGAAGACTCAGGGGGAATCTTATCAATGCATATAAGTATCTGAAGGGAGGATGTAAAGAGGATGGGGGCAGACTCTCCTCAGTGGTACCCAGTGACAGGATGAGAGGCAATGGGCACAAACTGAAACACAGGAGGTTCCATCTGAACATAAGGACAAACTTCTTTACTGTGAGAGTGACTAAGCACCAAAACAAGTTGTCCAGAGTGGTTGTGCAGTCTTCATCCTTATGGAGATATTCAAAAGTCAGATGGACAGGGCCCTGAACGAGCTACTCTAGGTGACTGTGCTTGAGCAGGTGTTTTGGACCAGATGATCTTGAGAGGTGCCTTCCAACCTCAACCATTCTGTGATTCTGTGACTCTGTGATTAAAGATCCCAAAGCTCTGAAAGGAGAGAACTGAGTCCTTCCTGCTCCTAATGTCTTTCTTTAGTATGTCCAGGAGAAAGACTTAATCTAAGGCTCTGGTGTTGCTGATCAATGTATGCTCCAGACAGAATCAGTAAAGGAGTGCTCTGTTCCTCCACTGACACCAGGGCTTGGTCCAAAGTTAGGATCTGGCCTGTTTGGGACTGAGGGGGATTAAAGGCCTGCAATCCTACAAAGTCTTGCTTCCTTGAATACAGTAGAAGGTGGATGGAAGAGGATAGGATGACATTTATTCACTCCGTTCGGCCCAGCACTTTGCCCAGATATACTCTCTAGATTTCCTCTTGAGAACGGAACATATTTTTTCCTGTGTATGTCTGTAAGCAAGTGTGGTGTGGCTGAGAACCTATGTGTTCCTAGAGGGTTTGGCACAGCCCAGAGCAGTATTATTTCTGTAGTGGTGAGAGCCTGCTGGGGAGGGGGTACTCTGAGCTAGTTTCAGCATGGAGGAATGCCAGCATAGGACAATGTGAATAAAGTGGAGCAGTGAAATCTAGCATCTGACTTGCAGGCTCCAGCCTGAAGTGGGTAATTCTTGTAAAGAAAAGAGGTCTGGGTCCTGGGCTGCTGGTGGAGTCAGTTTCCATATTGTACATTATGAGTTTGTGGAGTTATTTTGTTGTTTGCACTCTGAAGGCCACTGCTTAGAAACATCATTACTTCTTCTGGGACTTCACTTGCTTAAAGACTGCATAAAAGCAAAAGAAGGACTTCAAGGCCTGGTGTCCATTGCCCCAGGCCACGTGTTTTCAAAGCGGTATTGTTGTCTTGTGGCAGTACTCAGCCTAGATGTCTGCACATCCCATCCTCTAGCTGACACAAAAGTGAAGTACACTTTCTTCCCTGTAGAGAAACCAAAAGAAACTTATTGGAAGTGATAAATGGAGATCCTAATAGTTGCCTGTCTGCCTTGCTTGTTACATAGCAGTCCAGACATCTGATGGATTTGGGGTGTATATAGAAAAGGGGAAAAACATGAATGGATAGATGGATGGATGAATGCTTTGTTCTAAAGAGATGAGCCAAAAAAATTATAAGTGAACAGGTAGATGGCTACGATGGGGAGGATGGGACCCAATGGCTGGAGAGGCAGATTTGCATGGCTAGCTTGGCTAAGGAAAAATATATTTTGCAGAGGCTCCAGACCCTCAGTTCATGGTTATACTTCTTGTCAAAAGCCTTTGGTCCAGGACTAGGCCATCAGTTCCCCTTCCTGACAGTGAAGTAATATGCCATTACCAGGGAGCTGAGGAAAGCATCTGCCTTGCATTGGCTACATTTGAAGATAGTATTCTCACTCGGTCTGCTGGCACTACCCCAGTGAGATCCCACAGGGCCACCCTTGAGGTCTCTGCCACAGTGATGGCTTTCTGCTGCCGGGGACTGCTGCCCTGCTTGTTTTCAGAGCTTTCTATTTTTATTCTTTCCTTTCTACTCCTAAGCACTTATCAGCACAGACAGTCCTATTAGGAGACAAGTGGGCTGGACCAAGAATGCAAGCAGTTTAGGTCCTCTGGTGAAAGCCCGCTTGTGAGCACTGCCTCCCTCACTCCACCCCCTTTTCTTGATTTCTAGAGAGGCGGGAGGGAGAAAGAGTCATGTTTTTTGGAGGCAGCATGCCTTCCTTGTGAGGAGGTTCCTGGTCCAAATGGTGTATCTTCGTATAAAACCCTCTGCATATTTACTGAATCTCAGTTCCATAGCACTGCTCTCTCCTTAGTCACCCAGGGGCATACTCTCCACCTTCTCTCCCCTCCCCAACCCCCCCTCAAAAGCTCCTTTCCTGTAAAGGATGGTGCTGGTATTTTTCCTGGACTTCCAGACTCTCTCAGTCCTTGAGCACCTGTGGCAGGGAGCACAAAGGCAATCCCTCTCCCTTGCATAGTGGTGGCAAATGTTGAGTCAAGTGGCTCCCAAAACTTGGTTACGGGAAATTTCTGCACTAGCAAACACAGAGGCACTCCAGATTCCCTGAAGATCTTCACAGCCAGGTAGTGCTGTGTATCCAGCATGGGAATTTGCTGCTGAGTGTGCAATGTGGGTGCTGGGCATTGGAGAAGATGTGCACTTCCATGCATCTGGGTGGGGACTGTAGGTCTGTTCTTTGTTATTCTATGTAATATGAATTGGAATGGCTGGCAACATATGAGCACCAGTCCAATTCCTTCCCAGCTGTGGTCCTCCAACTGGTCTGGCATCGGGGCTGCACAGAATGGGTTGGGGGACACTGCTGCATGCCACCTCTCGGGCCATGCATTTGCATGGCATTAACACCTTCCTGGAAGTACTCTAGGCCATGCTGCAAAGAGGGTGCAGCTACACTCCGTGAGCGTTTTGCCATGTAGCTCCCACTGTTTCTCACATCTCTCACTCTGCTGCCAGTCAGCCTCCGCAGACCTGGAAGTGTTCTCTCTGCCTTCTCCTCCTCTCCTCCTAGTTTCCAAGTTTGAGCAGAGATCCCAGCTGGGGGTCTCTGTGCCAGAAGCAAACACAGGAAAATGGGAATGGATAGTTCCTGATCCCAGACAGGCTGTCTGCTAGGGAAGCTTTAGTATTATCTACAGAGCCAGGCTCTCTTGTTGCCAGTTCCAGGACCTGCATTGGGCAGGAGAAGGTGCTAGTGCTATTCAGGACCTCTTTGCTCTCTGGAGAGGTTGTTTTCCTTCCAAGCAGCACTGCAGTATCAGATCAAATAGGAAGGGATTTGCAATGCAGAGAAAAACCTCCTACCCGCCACTCAGCAGCGTGTGGGCTGAGAGCAGAGCTAGGAGCAGCTGTGCCACTTTGCTTTAGCTGCTTGGGCTCAACAGTCCTCCTGCTTGTGCCCTCTGGGCTCTGCCACATTACAGCATGTTCTGGGTTGGTTCCTGGCTCTGAGACCCTGAGCCTGCCAGGTGGGCTTGTGACTCTCCTTCTGAGGCCCTCTCTGAGGCCCTAGAGGGTCAAGCACTACCCTGAGATGGTGGAGGAGATGATGCTCTGCTCTCAGCTGGTTTGTAGCTTGCTGCTTCTTTGCAACATATTTTATTTTCCTAATCTGCTGAACAGGGGCAATACCACTGGATTCACTTTGTGCCTTTCTTAGAGGCCTGGGCATGAAAAGCAATATAGAAGAGATAGAAGCAAATATTAGACAATAAGATTTTGTCTCCATGATCCAGCAGATCAGTGTGTTACTACTGAAAGAGGGTGGATGCTTTGGCAATGGGAGGCTAGAGAAAGGGCCAGGAGGATTCAGAGAGTTTGCAGGTTAGTCCTGAGTCAGAAGGGAAAGCACCGGTCCTGGTCCGCTCAGGTCTGGGCATGCTTTGTTTTCCTGCTGGGAAAATGAGTTTGGCTCAGTGGATGCTGATGCTGAAGAGACAATGTGTGCTTGGTCTTGGCTGTTCCACACACTGGACTGGCAGAATTTGAGCAGGCCAAGTGGAAGAGGGCCCAGTGACTAGACTTGGAAAAGCCGGTGCTGGCCACACATCCTCTCCTCGGAGGGCCAGCCTGCTCTCTGTCTGCCTTGGGAAGCTTAATTGTTATCTTTTGAGAGAAGGAAACTCCCTGCCAGGGAGCTATTTGTCCCCTTCTCAGTCTCTCAGTGGGACAGGGAAGGTTTGGGTGATCCCAAGAACTTCCCTTCACTGTGTCTGTGATGAGGGATAGCACGGTGGTGCTGCTTTGAATTTTGGGCTGCTTACCCTGTTGGCAGCCTGGACAAAATGGGCAGTAGTGGCTTACATTGCTTTCCCTCAAGATGAGGGTGAACCTGGGGGGGTCATCTGCAGGTAAAGTACTCTAGTTGCTTGGCTCAAGGTGCCCCCAGCCTGGCATCATTCCTGCAGAACTAAATAATGAGCCCTGGGGAGCTGCCCCATCTCTCCTCCTGTTCTATATACCATGTTTCCTGGCTGCATGCAAGGCCTGAATCCCGGCTCTGGGCAGTGGGAACAGCAGAAGCACTTCCCTTCCCCAAGTGGTCCTGCTGCACTGTGATCTCGAAGAGTCAGTGCTTGGCCTTGGGTCCTTTGCAGTCCATGTGCACTGCAAGCAGCTGAGAGCACTAGAAGCCCAGCTGCTGAAGACACTGAAGGAAGCAAGTGGTAGTGTGAAAGCCCAGGGCTTATCTTCCAGGAGCTAAAGGGGCTTTCACTGCTCCTCTCTTGGTTTGTGAGTGACTGCTGAGTTGCTTTTGCCTGTCTCTATCAGGATGCGGTGGATTTCTGGGGGACCTGGGAAGAGGGCAGCTGATGTTCCCCTGCCCAGAGATGCATGGGATGTGGTGGCTCAGCATGCCAGGGTCTGGCACCATGCTGTGAATGGTCGCAGATATGGCCATCACTGGGTACTGTTAGTGGGATGCTGTATGGACCCCAGCAGGGAGATAGTCCCTCCTGGAGGGGGTCTGCCCTGGACAGGCAGGTGTGTCACTGGAGATGAGAGGGGACAGACTGAGATCAGTGCTGCTTTTCACCAGAGTAAAAGAGCAAAGTAAACTCTGCTCACCCTAGGGTAGGTGTCAGAGGAGAAGCAAAGTTCCTCTTTCTTGCAAGGGTAGGCAGGAGACCTCCCCGGCCTCTTGAGAGCTGGGGCCACCTGGGACCTCACTGGAGGGATGTGTTTTCTTGCTCAGGTACACCTGTCAGTGGAAAAGTCTCAGCACAGACTTCAGTGCTCAGAAACATTGTGGGCTGGGACATTCTGGGGAAGATTTTTAGCTGCAGTAAAGAAATTTGGCAGCTTGGAAGTGATCTAATCATCCTCCTCCCATATGCTTGGTTCTATTTAAAAGGGAGCATGTACCCAATTCCTTCCGACCAGCACGGTGACATTTCCAGAGTGCATTTGGAAATAAATTTGGCATCCGCTGTCAAAATCTCAGATTGAGCCCAGCGCGGCTAATTTAGGTTCTGAATGCCTTGCCTCTGCAGAGTACCTTTCCTCATTGACGGATTCTAAACACTGCAATGGCAGGCTTTGCTTCCTGGAGCTGGGGTGCCACGGGTACTGGCCAGGCTTGGAGAACTGAAAGGGACATGCCCTTCCTCCAGGAAGAAGGGCAAAGTTTGCAGCATAGTCCTGGTTCAGGGGGGAAAACACAGTATCTGCAACCACTAGAATCACTTTCTGTGCCTCAGAGGGCTCCTGGATGTGTGCAGAGCTTTCCCCAGCCTGCCTGCATGAAGTCCAAGGTCATCTCAGTTTCAGGAGGATTTAGGGTCTCAGGTGGCTTTCGGACACATAGATACTGTTTTTCATGAAGTCTCCATTGCCTTCCCAAGCAATTTTGTTACTGCCTGATGGCTCAAGGCCCTCTTCAACATCCACTAACGCTGAAGAGGCCTTTCCCTGGATAGGCTCTTGGCTTTCCTGAGCTGCTCTCTTCCTGTCATGGAGGCAGAAGGTGCTGTGGGAGGCACAGGCTCATCCTGCTAGCCTCTCAGGTGTATTTTGTGGGAGACATTAGACAGTCTCCTTCCCTTTGGTCACTGACCCAACACCTGTCCTTCTCCATACTGTCAGGAAACCTTACTGAAAACAGTACTTCCTCCCTCCCTTCCAACTCACTGCCAGCAGAGGTTAACCCTGCATCCATCCCACCTGGTCTTGGCTGTGAGGGAGGCAGACAGAGAGCTGAACTGGGGTGATGGGCCATTCAAGACTTGCATTTGGGGTCTTTCTCACTTACCCTCTCCGATTACACACTGGCCATCTGAAGGTCTGAAATGACAATCTGATAGCAAAGCAGGGGTAAGAGCTATCTTATGCATGGCAGCATTGCCAGCACACTGTGCTAGGTGCTGTACACAGACATAAGGAAGCCCATCTCCAGCTGTCTGCAGTTTAAAACTGGCAGAAAAGCAGAGGCAGCTCATGCCTTGCTTATGGGAAGCATGCCTTGGGTACCCCAGCCACGCTGACTGTGGATTCCTGCTGGGCAAAGCTCTCACATTGCTGCCAGGAGCCAACCATCTCCTCGCATGTTTGTCTCTTCAGGTGGCTGGCTTACAGCAAGGACAGTGCCAGACAGCAGGTGTGACATGGTCCAGCAGGCATGGGCAGCCAACATCCATTTTGTGGCAATAGAAATGATCCCAAAATACCATCATCTTTCTTCCTCCCCGACTCTCTGTGGGGAAGTTCCTTGGGTATCAGTCCTTCCTGATCAGCTTCATGGCAGTTGCCCATCTGCTGTCCACCCAGTAAGAGGGTGCACACAGTGATGGGAAGGGCAGAAGAGGACTGGTGGGTCTGCTGTTACCAGGTGGGAAAAGGGATTTGCAGAGGCTATCTCCTTCCTGCGTCTGTCTCTCTGCAGCTAGGTGTGCTATGATCTTTAGATCCCAGTCTTTGCCCTCTCCCTGCAGCAGGCCCCCTTGCTCTCTTGCCTTTCAGACCATGGGTGAGATGGAGACCAGCTGGTGCTCCCAACGAGATCCTGTTGCTCTGGGGCTGGACTGCACCCCTGATGAGTGTCACTGGTGGGGTACAGCTTACTTACCTGCTGTGCAGGTGACATTAAGGGGCAGTGCTAGACGGGTGGATGCTCAGAGGGGAGTGTTAGTGAGAATACTGCACTCACAGGTTTGGTATCACATTAACCTATCTAAACTATTTAGGTTGGGATAAATGGACTCTATCTAGAAATGAGACTAGATGCCAAAATTTTGACCAGTGGCTCTTACCTCTCAGCTCTGAAAATCTCCATTCAGTTCCCCCATCTGTCCGGCCTGGCCAAGCCCCTGCCCTGCCCGGCTGTTCCCACGGCTCTGGCCCAAACCGCTACTGGCTGATGGTGCACATAGATGCAAGCACGTGCGGCCACCTGTCCATGGGGACAATCTTCCTCTCGCACACTTTTTTCTAGCTGGTTTTCCCCTCTCCCATGCTGCAAAAGGACATTGGGGTGAGGGTAGAAGGGTAAAGCGGGTGGAAAGCATATGGTTGGATTAATGCTTTATCTCTGCCTCCTAGCTATACATGTGTTCCTTCTCTGCCTATGCCATTAGCTTCGTTAGCACCACTGGAGTGGTGGATTAAATCCAGTGAGCTGTGCAATGAACCTCATTGCTTGAGTCAGTTTTAAGGATTATGGCGAATTATGTAGATCAGAATCAGACAGCAATCCTGGCATGGCCTGATGTCTCAAGGGGAGAAAAGGCTGTAACTTTGCCATTCAGGAGGTTTGCTGTGATCTAATTAGATATTCAAACAGAGCCTCCCAGCCACAGCTCTGCAAATGCCTGTCCGTGTTTACCACTCTCCTCTGTGCTCAACTTTGCTCAGCCCCTGTAAACAGCAATGCCTGGGCCAGACTTGGGGACTGAAAGGGGCCAGGATGCGTCAGTGCCCAGCTGGCAGAGGGTCCTGGAGCCAGGGAGAGAGTAAAGGAAAGGAAATAAATTTAGGAAATGAACAAATCCCTATTGGCACTTGGTGGGAAATGGGACCTGATGTCTCCCCCTGCCCAGGCTGAGCAGCACAGGATGGCGGGGATGTGCCTAGGTACAAGCTGCACGCTGGTCTCCACGGTGCAGCCATGCAGCAGGATGGCAGGGATGTGTCACTGCAGATGTGCCAGATCGGCGCCACTCCCACTGCACAGGGGGAAATGCTCCTTGCTTTCTGCTCCCTGATCTCATGATGTAAGCTTGCACTGTCTCAGAGGAGCATCTCAGGGTGAAAAAGGCATGATCCCTCTCTGCAAGGAAGAGGTGGAGCTTGTTCCTTCATCCGGATCTAGATCAACTGACTGGCACAGTCCTTCTGGGCAGTCCTGGTCCAGTTCAGACATGCTGGCTGCTGTCTCTGCATCTCCACATGACTTGTTTCCCACTGATCAACGCAGGATGGTGGGGCAGACAAACATGATATTTTTTCCTTGGCTCTGTCCTCCATCCCTATTTGCCTCCTCCAGTGCTCTGCAGTGATACAAAGTGCTCTGTGTCCTGGCAGCAAAAGCCCAGTAGGAGCCTCACTCCCAGCAGTGACCTGACCAAAGCCCCATGGCTCTGAGGACAGGTGGACATCCTGTGCTGGTCCAAGGGGAAGGCTCTCCTGTGGCCTGCACCCTCTTGCCAGTACCCTCTTGCCATCCCTCCTCGGCATGCTTAGTGGAGAGATAACTTGTGAAGGAGTCCAGAGTGGGCAGGAGCCGATGCTGAAAGGCTCTTCCCAGGGCTGGGGCTGCTATAGGTAACCAGTGCCATTGA